>NC_054471.1:78150129-78456668 GCF_017639515.1 Carcharodon carcharias
GCCCGCTGAATGAAAAGTTCTGTCCCTGAAGCCAAAGTGGCTGTTTGGGGCAGACCTGGTCAATAGGACTAATTGTTTTCAGATATGGAAAGTGATCGTTCAGGCAAGATTCAGCTAATAGATCAGTAAAGTTTATGTTCAATGTTGCTCCTTTGGACCTGTCGCTCACAAAGGATGGACCAGCTCTACTGCACCTGTGCAACTTGTGCCATGCGGGCATCCCTCTGTCTCTCTTCATTAAACTGGCTAAGTGAAGGACAATTTGTGCTAAATCCTTTGAACCGTACAGTACAAAGTGAGGCCATTTGACCATATTCCTGTGCTGGAGACCAACTACAAAGTTGAAAGAGCTATCCAATTAGTCTCACTCCCCCGCTCTTTCCCTGTATCCTGCATCTTTTTCCTTTTCAAGTGTTTATTCAATTCTCTTTTGAAAATTACTATTAAATCTGCTTCCATCATCCTTTCAGGCAGCACATTCGAAGTGTAAAAAACTGTTTCCTCATCTGCCCTCTGGTTCTTTTTCCAATTATCTTAACTCTGTTCCTCCTGCTGTCAACTTTTCAATGGAAACAGTTTTTCCTGGTCAGCTCTATAAGAACCCTTTAGAGGTTTGAACACCACTATGAAATCTCCCCTTAACCTCATGTGCTTTCCAGCCAGAGCAAGTGGAGCCCCTCATCCCTGGTGCTAACTTAGTAAATCTCTTCTGCACCCTCTCCAAGGCTTTGACATCCTAATAGAGTTTAGTGTTCTGAGCAGCTTTCAGGAAAGGGAACAGAAAATTCACCGTATACTTCTGGCTAGATTTATATCATGGAGGCATTTGTGTAACTAACTCAAAGCTTGATCTAATTTGGTCTCACCTTAAAGCTTACTTAATTCATGATTTGATATGACATTAAAAATAAATCTTCACAAAACATGAAGCACGGCATTTAAGAGGAACAGCAAATACTCCTGAGAGATTGCGAAGTGAAATTTTCAAAGTTGAAAGATTATGTAAGCACTAAACAGAGATACCAGAACACCAGCTATCGTACAATTGTACAAGCTTTTCAGGCTTATAAATTTTTTAATTCTTTGCTGATCTATTTGAAGAATTTCAGTGATAAAAGATTTTATTTTTCACCTCACCCTTTGTGGTTTCTGCAATAGGTACTCTGAGCTAAAAAGTGCACGGACCAAATGCAAAGTAAAGCTTAGACCGCACTGCAGTGCTTTAATTGACATAACTGAACAGTAATTCCAGAATCTTACCCATTACTGCATCAATATGAGATTTTTCCTTTTGTTTATTCTCAGGAGGTGGATGTCACTAGCATTTATTGCCCATCCCTAATTGCCCTTGAGAGGGTGGTGGTGAGCTGCCTTCTTGAACCGCTGTAGTCCATGTGGTGTTGGTACACCCACTGTGCTGTTAGGGAGGGAGTTCTGGGATTTTGACCCAGCAACCGTGAAGGAACAGCAATATATTTCCAAGTCAGGATGGTGAGTGACTTGAAGGGGAACTTCCAGGTGGTGGTGTTCCCATCTACCTGCTGCCCTTGTCCTTCTAGGTGGTAGTGGTCGTGGGTTTGGAAGGTGCTGTCTAAGGAGCGTTGGCAAGTTGCTGCAGTGAATCATGTAGATGGTACACACACTGCTGCCACTGTTCGTTGGTGGTGGTGAATGTTTAAGATGGTGGATGGGGTGCCAATCAAGCAGGCTGCTTTGTTCTCCATTTGTTTGAGAATTTTGTGTTTATTGGTATTATTTGGGATTAAATAGATTCTTTTTTTGCCTATGGGTTTGGAATGTTGATTACCTGGACTCCTTTTACTTGCAGTTCCTTCATTCAGTAGTTTGAGGAGACATACCCTCTAGAGAGGAAAGACTTGCATTGAACCATAGACTCATAGCCGCCTGCAGCACAGAAGGAGGCCATTCGGCCCATCATATCCATGCAGGTCGACAAAGATCTGACTACACTAATCCCATTTTCCAGCACTTGGTCCATAGCCCTGGAGGCTATGGTAACGGAAGTGAATGTCTAAATGCTTTTTACATGTTACGAGGGTTTCTGACTCAACCACCCTTTCGGGCAGTGAGTTCCAGACTCATTCTCTGGGTGGAAAAAATTCTCCTCAACTCCCCTCATAGCCTTCTTCTTCTTACCTTACATCCATGCCCCCCTGGTTATTGATCCCTCTACTAATGGAAAAGGTGCCTTCCTATTCACCCTACCTATGCCTCTTATAACAAGTCTGTAATACTTTTCAAACAAGGTATCAGAGATGAAAGTCAGCATTCTGACCTGCTGTGCAATCAAACTTCTCCATTTAGGAATAATTTTAGAAAATGGGGCTTCACGTAAATGGTAGAATGAGAAGATAATTATGGAAACATGGCAAGAAAAATCCTAGCCTGTGACAATCTGACTTTCACACCAGACATCATGGTCTGCTGAAGATAATGAGCTAGTTCTCCTGTTTCCTGATCTAGCTCGTGGTTATGGCCTTTCATTTTGAGCTAAAATTATCTTGTCTTTGCCCTCACGTTTTGATAGAGCCCCCATTGTAATTACTGCCTATGGTCACAGGCCTAGCAAAGGATGGAAATTAATCACAGTTTCATTACAATAATTTTCCATTGCACTATTATTTAAGTTTTCATATTAAAATCCAATATCAGCAAGTCACCCTGTCAATACTTTTAATTGCCAGTTCCTGCTTTCCCATTTATAATGGAAACTGGCTATGTAAAAATCTTGGTGTAATTGCTATCTCCCACCAGTGATGATGCTGTAACGATCAGTATTGTCACTTCATTGCTGCAGAGAAACGCCCATGCTCCCACCATCTCTGCTGCTTATATGTTTTGTTATTGAGTTATAAGTAATAATTTATAATGTTATGATCCCAGCTGATGTTACTACTGGACAAGTCAGATCCCAGGGCGAATCCCAGCTTGTTTAGATACCTGGAGAGTGGCTACTGAACAGAGTCGCTTTAAGCTTCTAGCCTTTCTCTGCTTCTCACTCTTAATTTCACTTAACAGGACCTTTTCCAGATTACTGTTCATTCCCTTTGACTAGAGGGTCTTCTTGGGGCCTTCCTTCTTCTGTTCTTTGAGGAAACCTGCTTCCTCTGCAGTTCCCTTTGCTGTGTCCAGCCTTTCCTGGCACCTGTTTCCAATTGAACATGAATGGTTTTTGGTTTGTGTGTGTGTGTGTGTGTGTGTGTGTGTATGCCCCCCCACCTCTGGACTCCTGTTGCTAGGCAACAGCAGTTTTTTTTTACCTTGTTTGTTTTAACTCCCCTTCAAGAGTCATAAAATCTCATTAAAAATGCAGGTATCTTTTAAAATGAAACTAAAACTCAGGTTTCATTCTTTTAACCCACAAATACAGAAATTCCTAACACACCCAAATATACAAATAACTTACTTCAGCTATCTCTATTTCCTAACAATAATCAAAGTACTACACAAAAATAAGTCAGACAGAGGAATGTTAGGCCTCCTGTCCTGCACCCTCCATAAATCAAGCCCATCCAAAGCTTTGATGCCCGCATCCTAACTTGCAACAAATCCTATTCAGCCATCACACCTGTGCTTGCTAACTATGTTGGCTCCTGGTTGGGCAACATCTTGAGTTTAAAATTCTCAACCTTGTTTTTTAATCTTCCCACAGCCTCACGCCTCAGTATCTCTGTAACCTCTGCTAACCCTACAAATATCCAAGATCCCTGCACAACTCCAATTCCGGCTTATTCCTCCTTTTTAAGTCCCTTTTTCTATCCTTTTTTCCCCAATCACCACCCCTCCCCCACCCCATTCCCAAATGGTCCATCAGTTACTTGTTCCATGTTGTTCTTTCACAGAGTGCTGACCCTTGTTCTGCTATTAACTCATTCTGCTTTCTTACCTTTATGCCACTATCAGCACCTTCTGTAGCCCTTACCACTACCATTTATACTCCCTTTGTCTTTTTGTCATTGACATCTTTGTCAATCTCTCCTTCACCCACACCTATCTCTGGCCTTCTATCCAGCTTCACCTGCTCTGCCTGCCTTAAATAGTATAAATTTCATCACATTTCTACTTCTCTTTGGCTCTGAAGAAGGGTCATACGGACTGAAAACGTTAACTCTGTTTCTCTCTCCACAGATGCTGTCAGGCCTGCTAAGTTTTTCCAGCATTTTCTGTTTTTACTTCAGATTTCCAACATCCGCAGTAATTTGATTTTATCCAGTTCTGGCTTCTTGTGTATCCCCAATTTTCATCGCTCCACTGTTGGTGGACATGGCTTCAGCTGGCTGGTCCCTAAGCTCTGCAATTCCCTCACTAAATCTCTCCCTCTCTCTATCTTTCTCTCTACCACCTTGAAGATGCTCCTTGTAAGAAATTGCTAACAACCTTATAAGATGTTAAGAATTACACTGAACGTTCTAGAAAACTTACAAAGAAAGCTTCCATAGCAGCTTGCTGCTGTCATCTCTGCCAAGGACATGCCTCTGGAACAAACATTCCTGATAAGCTTGGATCCATGACCCATACTTAAACCAATCGGCCGTGTAAAAAGTTAAAACAGGCTCTCAAGAGAAAAACGAATCACTCCGGACAGGAAAGAGTTTTTCAAAGTGACCCATGCTGGCTGTGGCCCTTGCCAGGGAAGACTTTCCTATACTCCCCTCATTTCACTGCCAACCTGCCCCGCCCCTTTGCCCCCATCCCCTCAGTCAGCTCGAAGAACAGAAAACAAAAAAGGCTACAAACAGAACAGACAAGAGACTGTCACCAAAACCACTCTTCACTTATTACTGGACCACTGGTCCTGTATGTTTCCTGTCTATTTAGCTTATGTATCATATTTATACTGTTGTTTCTCAATAACCTTTTAAAAAAAACTACTCTAAAATTACTTATAAGTTCAACCCTGTTTTTGAGTAACCTGTGACTCCTGAACCTTAAAACTTACAATTGGCGTCAGCAGTGTGATTCACACGGGTCGAGGTTGAGACTGGTGGTCTTAAGTCATAACGATATGCATGTGGATGAAGCCAAGAGCCACAATGGCATTGGCATATACTGGGGAATGACTGCTAGAAAGTCTGACTGAGAAAACAGGCATGCCTGGCGCGAGAGATATCCTGGGGGACCCAGAGAAGAGTGCGACAGAGATTACGAAAAGACAAGATTAAAGAAGGTTAGGAATAAGTTGGCTGACAACGCAGATGTGTATGCTTTACAGCTGAATAAAAGGTACAAGGAGTTAAGGGAATGAGTTGATAAGTTGCAAAAGGAAAGTGATGGTTGGCAGGAGGGTATTGCTGATCAGCACAATCAGTTAGGTTGGGAACCGGATGCATATGAAAGAGTGCAATATTCAAGGGGGAAAAAAAAAACAGACCAAATATTGGAACAAAATATTGAATTGCAGACATAAAATACCAAACTAAGTGCGGAGTTGGAAGATGCAAGGTGGTGATGGTTGGGGGGGGTGGTGGCGGTGGTTGAGGGAATTAGTTCAGCAACAAAGTGTCACCTCCGCTGAACCAGACCACGCCCGACTCAACAAAATTTAAACAGCTTCAGGCACAATCCGGACACCAGTGGGCACTCATGGCTGCTGCCTCCAAAACCAGAGTAGGTGATCCCAGCCCTTGTTGGAACAAAATGGCTGAAAGCACCTACCCTCCTCTGCTCTGCTCCTCCAATGCGATGAAGAAATACCAGTGCCATGCACATTAAAGACATATCATGTTCATAAAATACAAACTTTGTTCAATGTGGAATCTTTGAATTTACATAAAATAGACAATGTGCTCCTACAAATGCATACCTAAAAATGAGGTGTCAACCTGGTGAAGCTATAAAACAGGACCACTTGCATGCCAAACAGCATAAGCAGCAAGTGATAGACAGAGCTAAGCGATCACAGAACCAACGGATCAGATTTAAGCTCTGCAGTCCTACCACATTCAGTCATGAATGGTGGTGGAAAATTAAACAATTCACTGGAGGAGGAGGCTCCACAAATATCCCCATCCTCAATGATGGAGGAGCCCAGTACAGCAGTGCAAAAGATAAGGCTGAAGCATTCGCAACAATCTTCAGCCAGAAGTGCTGAGTGGATTGCGAGCATTAGCGCTCTGCTACCTGTGCGGGCAGGGGGGAGGAGAGAGAGTCGGGCCTAGCGCGCGGTTTGCACACGTGCGTGAAAGAGCACATCAATCTCCCTGAGGCACGGAGATTGAAGAGCTTTTTGAAAAAATTAATAAAGAACAGAATAAATTCAATGAAACATGTCACTTCACGTGACTGTGTTACATGAGATGGGACATGATTTTAGGTTCAAATGAAACTTTTTATTTAATTTGTAATAGCTTCAGGAAATCTTATCCTGCTCATGGATGATTTTCCTGAAAAACGTAAACGCTGTTTGGCCTTTTCGCCTGCCTGTCCACCGTAAGGCTGGACGGGCAGTGTAAAATTCAGCTTAATTACCTGGTTAATGGCCTTAATAGGCCTATCAATTATCGGCAAGCATGCAGCCGACTCCAGCGCGGCTCATCGAGCGAAATATTGTGCGATTTCGTGATGACATTGGGACACACACCCGATGTCATCTCGGGTGATTTTATGTTCCGGCGTGTCAGGCATGCACCCGCACGCCAAATGTAAAATTCTGCCCTATGAAAACATGATCAAACGCAAAGATATTAGCAAGACCAGTTCATAATCCCTTGAAACAGTACTCTTACCCAACTGAGAGTACACTATACATTCAAAACACCACCAAGTCATTGTTAAAGCAGGGTGTTGGTCGTAAACATCAGTATTCTAAAATGTTGCCAACTTCTCTGCTGAGAAATATTAAACATTAAACTTACTGCATCAAAGTGTGCCTTTAAGTATGAATTAAAATGTGTTTTTGCAGTTGTGAAAAGGCCCTACAGTTTTCGTTACAAAAGACAAGTTGCAGCCTTGAAGTTATGTCTGGGAGAAATCCAATTTGAACTTTTCAGAACACTTGTACCAGAGTTTAAAAAAAAACTCAAAAAAAATAAATTAAAGACACAATTTATTGGTTATTTCTTCCGACTAAATATACATCACAACTTGAAAATTATTTTACGAGAGAAAATAGGATAAGGGATGGATTCTGTCCCCTTTTCTATTGTTAAAGTCTCCAAGGTTGATGTTTTGTTTGACTGTGAACATTCTTTTATCAAAGTTGAAGAAAAACATACTAAAAGAATTTGGGAAATAAACAGTTTAAAATGGAGTTTGGTTCTTTTTTGATTGGAAAACATTCTAAAACAACAAATTACGTTAAAAAAGTGTAATGAAATTATGCACAAAGTTTCCTGCAGATCACTGCAAAGAAGCAGTGAAGGTAACCTTTTCTGCTGACAACTGTTTTGCTTTTCATTTAATTCAACAGACAACTTTTATAATGGTTAATGTAACTTTATATTCTTCTTCTTCTTGAGTTCGTTCCCAAAGGCAGGTCTGACCCACAGTGCCACGAGCTCCGTAAGGAGGCAGGTGCCAAACCCATCCTTTCTGGAATGCAGGTGGAAACCTGCGCTGTTGGCATTCATCTGATCCACGCTGGCCATCCAGCCAACTGAGCTAACCTGCGCCCTTCCACCCTGCGACAAGAAGTCTGAGTTGCTGTGGCAACATACACCTTTACATGTATGTTGTAGTCTGGGGCTATGGACAATGATGGCAGAGGTTCCAATTTCTTTCCTTCACATGGCTGACTAGGAATCACTCCCATTCTTACCATCTGCCATCGGCATGTGTTGGAAGAATTTACAAGTTGATACTCAACCTGTTTGGCTGCATTATGAGCACACCTTCCTTGGCCTTCAAGACTGGGAGTGGGACTTGAACCTGGACCATCTGGCAGAGGCGCTACCTGCTGCACCACAAGACCTCCTGCAACTTTATATATTGGGTATTATTCAATTTTTAGCTTCTAAGTTGACAGATATGAATGTACAAATTTACAGATTGGGCTCTTAACCAGAGCCACAATGTTTTCTTTTCTTTTAAAACAGGTGATGACGGTTTCCAGGGCCAAGTGAGCGCTGATACTGCAGCAAGAGATTTTTAAGTTTTACGAATTTAAGAATTTATCTACAGACATCAAATTTGGACCAAAGGTTTTGCCTTTCAAAGACTTGGTCTTTACCATTCAGACCATTTGTTATCTTTAGAGACTACTTCTTTGAGAACAGTAGGTGTGGAAGTTACTTTAAGTATTACTTCTCTCTAGCCTTCCATCAGAATTATCCACAAGGTGGATACAGGTAAAGAGAGGGCTGAAGAACAGTCAAGAGACTGCCACCAAAACTGGTCTCATCATTTTTTAATTCATTTGTGGGTTGTGGGCATCCCTGGCTAGGCCAGTATTTATTGCCCATCCTTAAGTACCCAGTCACAGCTTCTGTGCCTTTTCTGCCTATTTAGCTTTTGCATCACATTTAGACCATTGCTTCTTAATAATCCATTCAATAAACTACAATAAAATTACTTGACCCCCCTCTTTTGAGTAATCTGTGATTCCCAAACCTAAAACTTATGGTCCTTGACCAATCAGTCCTAATGTCTCCTCATAGTTTGGTGTCAAACTTAGTCTGCTAATGCTCTTGAGCAGTGCTTTGGAATGCTTGACCATGTTAAAGGTGCTTTATGCAGGTAAATACAAGCTTTTGCTGAATGTCTGGATTTAAAATGCACCTTAATTGCACCTGCATGCCACGATTAACTTATGTGTTGCTCTCTAACCCGGCTTGGCCTGAAGACTATCCATGATTTTGTTGAGGAAGACCTTGGAAAGTGACATCCACCTAAATGTCACGTTTTTTAGATGAAAGTAGCTTCTAACTTTAATAGCTCTTAAATTTATCTCCTGATCTGATGCACAAAATGTAAATTACGCCAATGGAATGCTCCCCTCGGTATCTGCCAATGACATTGTTAAGGCTGTGTGTGTATACTTTTCCAACTTCGTTTTCTTCCTAATGACATCATTTTAGTTATTAGCTTGAATTAATTTACCCCATTAGCTGAGTAAACAAGGCAGGAATATTTCAAACAATATGGCATTTTTAATGTAGGTTTAATGGTTCAACACTTGCTATTAGTGTGATTATGCAGAGCTTATGATGGAGAGGGTTAGGCTGAAATGCTAATGAGTTGAGTAATAAGTAATAGTGCAGAGTACTGTGTGAATAACCAAGTCCCAGCCATCCAGACAAAATGGGGTGGGACCCATTTCTATCTAATTGTCTTGAAACAAATTTTTACATTTTCCTCAATGACAAATTGACAAAATGACAATGAGTCATTATTGGCAAAAACAGCAGCAACAGTGAGGTGCACAGATGGTTTGGGAATTTGTGGCAGTGGAACCAGGCTGAAAGGACCAGCAACACTCAATCGCTCAATTGCCTGCATAGTGTAGGTTTGTTACAACATGGGAAAGCGTGGAATAAGAAAAGAGCCATTGCCTCCCACTGCAGCCCTCCCAATCCTCTTCTAGTGGACCTACTCTATTCCAAAGATCTTGGAACTGTTTGAAGATGAACAGGTAAACTTCCCATTGTTCCGGCCAATATTCCTCCCTAGAATGCAAAGAACCACCATGAAAATCAAATCGTTGGCTCAATTATCCCAGTGCTTTGTCAAGCGATCTTGCTGCTGCAGGTCATTGTGAAGATCTATGCAGTGTCCTCACTGCATGCCGCCATCATCCTCCTGGAGTCTAGTGACTATTAGGGCCTCTGCTCTGTCTCCATGACATGAGCCTGAGCTCTGAGGGTATGTGCGCTGCCATCAGTCACACAGGAATCAAACATTCACAGATGCAAGGTCAGGATGTCAGGACTGTCCTCACTGCATCTCATTATCATCCTCTAAGATCTTGGGGCTATGAGGGCCTCCCAACCGTGCCTGCCTTGTCTGGCCAGTGCGACGGCCTCATTGCTGGCACCCTCGACTTCAATCACCATCATTGCCTTCGATGTCCTCCTCATCAGAGGATAGGTGCAGCTCCTCCATCTCCTCCTCAGCCAGGTCCTCCATCCGTTGCAGCGGCAGGTTGTAAAGCGCGCAGCAAGTAATGATGATGTGTGACACCTTCTGGGGACGGTATTGTAGTGTTCCACCGGATCTGTCAAGGTACCAGAACCTCATTTTCAAAATACCTATCGTTTGCTCCACCAAAGTCCGGGTTGCGGCATGAGCTGCATTGCGACATCACTCTGCTCAAGTGTGGGGCTGCCGCATGGGCGCCATCAGCTATGTCCTCTGTGGGTAGCCCTTGAACCTGAGGAGCCAATGCTGCAGCCTCTGTGGACCCTGGAAGATATCAGGGATCTGGGATTTACTAAGGATGTAGGAGTCATGGATGCTCCCTGGGAATTATGTGCAGACCTGTAGGATGTGTTTGTGGTGGTCACAAACCAGCTGAACATTCAGCAAGCGGAAGCCCTTGTGGTTGACATAATTGACTGCTTGTTGCCACGGAGATCTAAGTGACACATGAGTGTAGTCGATGGCACCCTGCACCTGTGGAAAACCTGAGATCTGCACAAATCCCAGTGGTCTTGCTCCCTGGCTTTCCTGATCCCAGTTGAAATGCACAAAGTTCTGTTCCTTTGTGAAGATGGCATCTGTGATTTCCTGGATTCACTTGTGCATGGAGGCTTGCAAGATCCCACACAGTTCACCTGTAGAGCCCTGGAAGGAGCCACTGGTGTAAAAATTGAGAGCCACGGAAACTTTCATGGCCACTGGCAGTGGATGTCCTCCATGTCCCCATGGCACCAAATCCTGCAGCAAGTGCAATATGTGACCGACCAGTTCCATAGACATGTGCAGTCTTTGTTCTCAGTCATCTGCAGGAACAGAAAACACAGTCTATAGATCCTGGGTCTAGCGAGGCGGCTACGAGCATTGTGGATCTTCAGCTGTGTGCACAGCAGGCCCTGCCGCCTCTTCTTTTTGAGGGAGGTGCTCCTCCCTTTGCTGAGCCAGGCACCTCTGCCTCTCTCTTCTTAGCCTTCTCTGCTCCCTGTAAGCCATGAGTTATACTGCTAAATCACCAGGCTCCATGATCCTGATCTTCTCCTCTTGCAGGATCAAAGAGAGAGATGCGTGTGTTAGCATGGATTTACTAAGAACCCCTCATGATTAAGTCTGAAGGCCCCTTCATGCTTGTAGGAGAGCGCTGGCCACCACTTGGATGGCCAGTGTGTAGTGCACTCATTGGCTGTCCGAAACCCCACCCACCTCCGGCTCACTCCACTTGACTGATTTGCCCTGTGCTCTCAGGCATTCTCCTAACCCACACTGCAAGGCTGCACTGTTAGCTTGAACTATGGGGGAGACTGGTCCAAACTTTAATAAAAACATTGCAAGGGGCTGTAAGCACCTCCACCAGTGACTGTGCCATGAGCATCTTTCGCAATGGGATTCTACTACTTTCCAGTCAGCCAATTGCTCTGCTGCCTCCTAAAATGCACATTAATTTGCAGTCTGTGCCCAAGGGGTGAAAGGTTCTGGAGCATTTGGTGGCACTTTCATGCTTTTGCGTGGCTTGAGTGGGCAGAAATGCTTCAGAGGCCCGACTTCAAGCATGTCAATGGAGCTGCAGCTGAACGGTCTCAGCTGCGGAAGAATGCTCGCTTTTGACAAGTTTTTCCAAGTATATGGCCACTTCCCTCACTCCCCACTCCCCTCACAACCACCACACCCCCACCTAGCCCCCACCCCCTAAACCAGCATGTGCTTGAATATTACCTCAGTATGCCTGTGCTGCCTTCCCCCCCCATCCCACTCCCTCCTTGGTCTGACCCACACTGGAGCCCTTGCCCTAGCACCAGACTGAAAGCCAGCTGGAAAAAAGCAGCTTGCCTGTGCCCCCTGTGAATGCATGGTACCTCTTCCTTGATGTCCTACAGATGATGTTGGCGAGCGCTGTGCAAGGTTATGTACACTCACCTCCGAGGTCCCCGCGAAGTTCAGGTCGCCAGGTGCACGTCCTTTAAAGGCAGTTTTGAAGCACGCCGTTCTGAAGTCACACCGACGTGGGCAGTAAATTTGATGAGGGGGGCTGATTCCGGTGAGCAGATCCAAGTGTATTAAAATGATGTTCCTGACATCTGACAGCAGGAAACGTGGCCTGCTATTGATGAGTGGAGCGGACGATCACAAATTGGTTTCACGATGGCGTAAAGCCGATTTTTGGCCTTCTTGTCATATTGCCCCCTCCCCGCCCATGATGCCCGACGCCAATGGGGCTGGAAAATTCTGGCCAATGAGAATTATTGCAATTTATATCAATTAAACCAGCAGCTGTGTGTGTACCAACAAGTTCCCTCCCTATCGGGCTGATTAAAACCTGCAAACATTGCAATAACATGGAAATGAAACGGAAGCAGGAAATGTGCAGTCTCGGCTGCCATCCGCAGTTGATTCAAATAAGATTAATGAGGATCAAGGCCCAATTTTGGCTTCATAGCAATGCAGCCAATTGCTGTAATGAAATTTAGACTTCAAAATGGATTAAAACAATTTCATCCCCACAGGGTCTGTGGTGTTAGAGAGGTCTGAAGGAAATACAGATTTGCATTTATATTGCAACCTTCACAATTGCAGGATGAGCCAAACTGCGTTCCAGCCAATGGAATCCTTTCGAAGAGTAATGACTCTTGTAATGTAGGAAATGCAGCAGCCAATTTGCAGACAGCAGCTCCCTCAAACAGTGGTGCGATAATAACCAGATAATCTGCATTTTTTTAATGATGTTGTTTGAGGGATAAATATTGGCCAGGACACTGGTGATAACTCCCTTGCTCTTCTTCAAAATAGTGCTACGGGATCTTTCCCATCCACCCAAGTGGGCAGATGGAGCCTTATTTAACATCTCATCCGAAAGCTGTGCAGTCTTCCTCCATACTGCAATGAGTATCGGCCTATATTTTTGCGCACAAGTGTCAGGAGTGGGACTGTAGGCCTACAGCCTTCTGACTCAGAGGGGAGAAAGCTACCTGCTGAACTACAGCTGATACTAGACTGCAATGTTATTGGTGCAATAATAATGTGAGAGGATTGTGGAAATGTTTTGTTTATCTCGAGTCTTGTAAAATACGCAACTAGAATTTAGGGATTGAAGCAGAGGCCTTATCAACAGGTTGATTAGATAGTTGAAAGGAAAGAGCTGGAATAAGAGGTTATGAGAATGCCTGGGATTAAGACTACTGCCTTAAAAGGTCCTGGCTAAACTGGGCTGTTTGTGTTGTAGTCTCTACACAACATTCATCTGTGCACAACAGTTTATGATCATTAACATTTATAGTTGTCTGTGTCACACAGCTTATGTTTCATTCTCCAGCACGTGACAGAACAAAAGTGTCCCTAATGCGGAGAGAATTTCTGTTTTTGTTGCCTTAAACAAATGTCAGAGTAACAGCCTGACAGCAGGCTTTGGAGCTTAGAGTGTGAAAATAGATGAGGAGGATTAATTTGGCGAAGCAGGTGGCATTTGATCAGAAGCGAGATGCTGGAAGTTCCAGCAGTGACCAAGTCCCAGAGCAACCAAACTGCAAAATGGTTGAGGTCAATATAACGAGGAAGTACTAGGCAGCAGTGTTAATCGAGGTACATCAGTTTAACACCATGAAGGGCCAGCTAAATTAGAATCGCATTAAAAGAAAAATGCAGAAAGGCCAATTATTTGACCGCAATTCCACAAGACAGATTTATCTCAGTTATGACATAAATGAAGTCCTGCGGCAGTGCAAAGATGTAGATCATTACTGAGGAGTACCCAAAAAGATTTTAAGCTGTGGTAATATGATCTTATGGTCTATTAACATAAATGTCCATTCATGACCCACACTTGAGTCAGTTGCTCAGAAAAATTTCTTTAAACAGTTCAGCTGTATTTCTGGAATGTTGCTGTCAGTTTGAGGCTTTGTAGGCCAACAGTATGTATCAGGAATTAAGGCAAATTGAACTCACCTAAAAGTCTGCTGCCTGTATCCTAATTCGCACCAAATCCTGTAGTGGTATTGTCACTGGACTGGCAATCCAGAGACCCAGGGTAATGCTCTGGGAACCAGGGTTCGAAAGCCACCATGGCAGATGGTGGAATTTGAATTCAGTAAAAATCTGGAATTAAAATCTTATGATGACCATGAAACCATTGTCAATTGTTGTAAAATCCCATCTGATTCACTAATGTCCTTTAGGGAAGGAAATCTGCTATTCTCACCTGGTCAGGCCTACATGCAACTCCAGATTGGCAGTAACATGGTTGACTCCTAAACACTCTCTGAAATGGCCTAGCAAGCCACTCAGTTGTATCAAACCACTAAAAAACTAATAAAAAGGAATGAAACTGGATGGACCATCCGGCATCAGCCTAGGCAGCAGAAATGACACTAGTGCCAAAATTGGGAGAGCTGTCTCACAGACTAGTCAAGCAACAGCCTGACATAATCATTCTCACGGAATCGTACCTTACAGATTATGCCCCAGACTCTACCATCACCACCTCTGGGTTTATCCTGTCCCAACGGCAGGACAGACCCAGCAGAGGTGGCGGCACAGTGGTATACAGTCAGGAGAGCGTTGCCCTGGGAGTCCCCAACATCGACACCGAACCCCATGACGTCTTAAGGCATCAGGTCAAACAGGGGCAAGGAAACCATCTGCTGATCACCATATAC
Source organism: Carcharodon carcharias (assembly GCF_017639515.1). Lineage (NCBI taxonomy): Eukaryota > Metazoa > Chordata > Chondrichthyes > Lamniformes > Lamnidae > Carcharodon > Carcharodon carcharias. The sequence goes on from NC_054471.1 coordinate 78,164,865, forward strand.
CCCCCTCCCTCAGCTGATGAATCAGTGCTCCTCCATGTTGAACTTGGAGGAAGCACTGAGCATGGCAGGGTTGCGGAATGTAGTCTGGGTTGGGTCAGGTATGTTTTGTACACAAGAAGTAGGACAAATCCAACTTGGCCAATTATCGCCCCATCAGTCTACTCTCGATCATCAGTAAAGTAATGGAAGGGGTCATCAACAGTGCTACCAAGCAGTACTTGTTTAGCAATAACCTGCTCACTGATGCACAGTTTGGGTTCCACTAGGGTCACTCAGCTTCTGACCCCATTACAGCCTTGGTTCAAACATGCACAAAAGAGCTGCACGCCAGAAAGGTGGTGAGAGTGGCTGACCTTGACATCAAGGCAACATTTGACTGGGTGTGGCATCAAAGAGCCCTAGCAAAACTGGAGTCAATAGGAATCAGGGGGAAAACTCTCCATTGGTTGGGGTCATACCTCACACAAAGGCAGATGGTTGTGGTTGTTGAGGCGAATTATCTCAGTTCCAGGACATCACTTCAGGAGTTCCTCAGGGTAGTGTCTGAGGCCCAGACATCCTCAGCTGCTTCATCAATGACCTTCCTTCCATCATAATGTGAGAATTGGGGATATTCACTGATGATTGTACAATGTTCAGCATCATTCATGACTCCTCAGATACTGAAGCAGTCCGTGTCCAAATGCAGCAAGACCTGGTCAATATCAAGGCTTGGGCTGACAAGTAGCAAGTGACATTTATCCCACACAAGTGCTAAGCAAAGGCCATCTCAAACAAGGGAGAATCTAACCATCACCCCTTGACATTCAATGGCATTGCCATCGCTGAGTCTCCCACTACCAACAACCTGGGGGTTACCATTGAACAGAAACTGAACTGGGCTAGCCATATAAACACTGTGGCTACAAGGGCAGGTCAGAGTCTGGGAACCCTGCAGCGCTTAACTCACCTCCTGACTCCCCAAAGCCTGTTCACCATCTACAAGGCATAAGTCAGGAGTGTGATGGAATGCTCCCCACTTGCCTGGATGAGTGCAGTTCCAACAACGCTCAAGAAGCTTGACCATTGAGGACAAAGCAGCCCATTTGAATGGCACCACATCCAAAAATATTCACTTCCTCCACCATCAATGCACAGTAGTAGCAGTGTGTACCATCTACAAGATGCACTGCAGAAACTCACCAAGGTTCCTTAGGAAGCAACTTCCAAATCCACAACTGCCATCATCTAGAAGGACACGGGCAGCAGGTAGATGGGAACACCACCACCTGGAAGTTCCCCTCCAAGCCCTTACCATCCTGACCTGGAAATATATTGCCTTTCCTTCACTGTCACTGAGTCAAAATCCTCGAACTCCCTTCTTAACAGCACTGTGGGTGTACCTACACCACCTGGAATACAGCGGTTCAAGAAGGCAGCTCGCCACCACCTTCTCAAGGGCAACTTGGGATGGGCAATAAATGCTGGTCCAGCCAGCAACACCCACCTCCTGTAAATGAATAAAAAAGAAAACTGCCCTCATCAATGCTTCTTGCCACCTCCATGAAAAAATTCAACCCACTTAGTCAGGTGTGACCTTCCTTAACAAATCCATGCTGACTGTCCTTAATGAATTCATGTCCTTCTAAATGACAATTAATACTCCTTCCTCTTCCCCTCTCTCACGCACTCTTTCCTACTGTTGGCTCAACAGTGTGGGTTAGTTATAGGCATCCTTGTAGCAGATGGCACATTTCTACAACTGCCTCCATGCTGTCCTGGCATGTGAAGAGGCTGTTGCCTACAATCATTGCAAGATAGCTTTGCCCAGTGGACTGCAGGTTCAGTCAGCGGCACCATGACAGCTGCAAACAAGAGGGCTCTTGTACCTTCTGATCACCCTGGGATGCATCCTTTTGTACTTCAGCCACAAAGTGTTGCACTTGGAACAACCTCTCTCATTCATTATATAGAATTTTTCAGGAAATTAAAACAGAGAAACAAGTCGTTCAACCCAACAAGCCTGTGTTGGTATTTATTCTTTGCAGGAGCATGTGCCTGTTTTGTTTCTGAATCCCTTTATTCTCAGTTTTTGCAGTCACGTCTTAATCTATTACATGCCAACACAAAGTCAATTTTAATTCCCTCTTTGAGGCAGGAACAAGGTGATAGAAGATTGAGGTCTAAATGGTCAACTTCCCAGACCATCCCTGCTCTGCCACCATTTTGGCTTGGATCTTGCACTGGGTGGACCTGATGCCCACCTGCATTTGGCAGGGGGTTCATTGATATGTGTAAATTGTGACCCTATAATGTACATTGAACCCTGATGTAAGGATTGGATCCTTAACATGGGCTCCCTGCTCAGGAAAACCTGGTCCTCAAGGAGCAGGTCAAAAAGGTAAGCCTAGAATTATTTTTGTGCCCCTCCAGGCTCCACATAGAAAGGAAAAAACTTGCATTTCTATTGCACTGTAAGAAACTGTAACGTTCTTGACTAATGACAAAAGTAGATAGATTATTGATAAGCAAGAGGGTGAAAGGTTATTGGGGGTAGGCAGGAACGTGGAGTTGAGGTCATAATCAGAGATCTTATTGAATGATGGAGCAGGTTCAAAGGGCTGAGTGGCCTACTCCTGCTCCTAATTCATATGTTCATATGTAAATTTGTGGTTGACATTTACAAAAGCTATTCAACTCGGTGGTTCAGATAAAAAGTGAAGCGCCTTTTGCTTTAGGCAGTTGTAGGGATGTTTCTTTTTTCACAGGTAGATGGGATCCCTGGCCTGTGATGAAAAACAACATTTTCAGGTTATGGAAAGTTTAGCGAGAGGCCCAAGGGTCATAAAATTGGATTGAAACAAACAAATAGCTATATTTCAAATCTGTGTTTTGCTTTGATGCAAATTTAGGAACTTTATGCTTTGGTAAGTCTGAAAAGAAATAAAACCGGGGGACTTAAAATGTCTTTACAGGGGATTATAAAACAGAACTACAGAGATTTAGTCAATTTATGTATATTGTTAATTGCAGAAATGGTGCAAGCCTACCTTGATTGGCAGAGTTTGTCTTCTTTTGAAATGCAGAGAAATTAACTCTACAAGAAGCTATGATTTTCCTTTATGTTTTACTAGATAAAAGCTGTCTTTGATTCACCAAGCAAAAACTTGTAAGAAGTCAATCATTTGAGAGACTCTGATTGTGTAATTATCTTGAAAGCTGCTATTGTGTGAGCTGATAATGATCTAAAGTCATCTATGACATCCAAGAGTGATGGAATTACAGAAGGGATTTTAAAACAGATGTACATTGTCAGAGCAGACATTAATATTATGGTTTGAACAAGGAATTAGATTCCCCACTGAACAATTGTAGCTTAAGGTGGATTTTGATAGGACAGCAGGAAGCTGTCAATGAAACAAATGGTCCACCTTAGATAGAAAAGTATAAAAATAATTGTAAAGAGTGATTTGGGGCTGCAGCTGGGCAAGTTGGTCAATTGCTGAAGAGTATGATCAACAGAAAGTTGACCACTAGCTGGATGATCTATCATATGTATTACTCCTTGTAATGTATTTGTGATGGGTGTATTCTATTGTAAACTGGTATTCCTGCCAAACTTAGTAAAAACATTCATGTTTAATTTGGGCTGAGTGTTGGCTCTTTATTTCTTGTATCTGAACATTGGAGTAGTCTGTCAAGTGTACTTATATCTTACAGCACTTCTCACAACCTCAAGGCACTTCACAGCCAATGAAGTACTTCCTTGAAGCACGGCAACGAATGTAATGTAGGAAACATGGCAACCATGTTTCTCTCAAGTTCCCACAAACAGCAATGAAATAATGACCAGATAATCTGTTTTTGTGATGTTGGTTGAGAGTAAATATTGGGCATGTGAACTCCACTGTCTGTCTTCAACATAATACCAAGAGATCTTTTTCATTCCCCTGAAAGGGCAGATGGAGCCTCTGTTTAACATCTCATCCATCAAAAGGAAGCCCCTCTAACAGTGTGATAATCCTTCAGCACTGTACAGGTAAAATAATCAGGCTATATCTTTCTGTTCAAGTGTCTAGAGTGGGATTTGAACCCATAACCTTCAGCTACCCACAGAGCCACAAACTCTTAACAGGATCAATCTAGATACAAAGGTGGAATTGAAGAGGAGGAAGAATCAGAGGCTGAGGAACTATCTGGTGACAAAAACATGGAACCATTTGGATTCTCACTGGATGAGTTCAGGAAGGCAATCGCAAGTGTGTAAAACCTCATACAGCCATTATCTGGTGATCTGTTTGGACTGGCTAACAAGATAGAAAAACATGAGAGAAAGGCATGAATAATATGAATCAACTCACATTTTAATGAAACAAAACGATGTTAAATTCAAATTGGTCATCTCTTCATTCTTCAAAAGTAAACTGCGAAGACTATAGTGTCAGCTCTGGCTCAGTGGGTAGCACTCTCACCTCTGAGTCAAGGTTTTGCATTCAAGTCTCAGTTCAGGGTCTTGAGAAGAAAACCCAAGTGCAGTACTGAGGGAATGCTGGGAGATCTGGGCTGAATCCTGTGGAGAGGGAAAGTGTCCTGCAACCCGCCCCCAAGAGCTATTGGCCCAATCAGAGCTGCAGAGAGAGGGTGCCTCACTGTCGAAGAGATAAAAGCAAAATACTGCGGATGCTGGAAATCTGAAATAAAAACAAAAAATGCTAGAAAAACTCCGCAGGTCTGTCAGCATCTGTGGAGAGAGAAACAGTTAACGTTTCGAGTCCGTATGACCCTTCTTCAGAGCCTCGAAGAGGCTCTATCGTCGAAGAGAGTTCAGGTAGGTTGTGGAAGCTGGGTCCTGGCAGTCATGGAGTGGCAGATCTGGCAGCACTATTGCTGCGGGATGGAGCAGGGTAGCCATTACTGCCTTGGGCCATGGAGCACCCAAAAGGAGGGTCACATCCACCCTAGAGCATGCTGGGTGGTTGCCAGGTTTCACTAGGCTGCCTCCTCATATGGTGGCAGCCCTCCCAATGTGGGCAACATGCCCAGGAAGGGGAGAAGTGGCCATTAATTGGTCTCTTAAGTGGCTCAAATAGCCACCTGGTGTGTGGCAGATTGCCAACTGTCCCGCTGCTGGCAACATTTCATGGCAGTGGGAAGACATTGGGCAGATCCTTCAATGCCTGCCTCATCATTTTTGCCAGGTCTTCCATTTCCCAGCAGGTTGCCACAGGGCCTGGAAAATTCCAGCTGACCTTTTTCAGATAAGTCATTAAACTAAAGCCCTGCTTGCCACCTCAGGTGGATGGAAATGATCTCACAATGCTATTTTACGGAAGGACAGGGGAGGTCCCAACGGTTCCAGGCCAACATTTATCACTCAATTAACAGCTAAAAACAGAAATTCTCATTGTCACATTCTTGTTTGTGGGAGCTTGCTGTGCACATATTGGCTGCCACATTTCGTTATATGTAACAGTGGCTAGATATTAAAAATATTTAATTGGATCTAAAGAGCTTGAGAACATGAAAGGTGCTATATGTAAATGTAGGTAATTTAATGAAACATTAGATGTAACAGTGTTATCCATGGATGCGGATGGGATTTCTTATAATGAAGTTTAACTGTACTTCCATTAACAAGCTTTCCAGTGATTTTTTCTTCTGTAAAGAATATTCAGCTAACTTTGTTTCTTCTTAATCTTTCCTCTCATGTTATGACACCAAATTTAATATAAAAGAAAACTTCGACAAAAAAAGGAGGAAACGGAATCAAAAGGCACTGAAATGTGAACAAAGACAACGATGTACAGATGTTGCTTTCTTCACAGCTCCACTGCATCTGTCCTTTCAACTGTCTGAGATAATGAACAGCAGGCACAACATGATCCCATCTTAAACAGAGAGGAATGCATCGCTATATTCAAATGAAGTTGTTGCACAAATTATGCAATAGCAATTTTGACCTAAACCACTCTCAGCCAATAGCATTTTTGGCCAATAGCATTTCACCTTTGGCCAATAGCTCATTAAGTTCAGTCCAAAAGGCTGCCCATAGATTGTGCAATGAACCAATAAGTGGAAGGGACTCCTATCCAATTTCCCATCTCTTGTGGATCTACTCTATGTCAGTATAAATGATCATGACAAAAAGAATTTTATTCCCTTTTTCTCAATAGGGAGAATGGGAGGAAAGAAAGACAGTTCACACCCATTGGGCCTTTATGTTTCATGGATTTGCCTGGACATAAATGTATCAAGTTAATTCATCTCTGGGGGAAGATGCTGCAACATTTTTCATCGCCTCCTCAGTGCTAACTCAGTGAAGCTCCTAAATATCTCTTTAGCTCTTTCAGCCACCATTATTCATACTTGACCAATTCCTCTCCACGGATGATGTTTCCATGGCACCATAGCCTCAAAGCCTATGAGTTCACCCACAGAGTGTGTGAACATCTATATTTATAACCTCCTACACAGTTCCTATCCTTATATTTATTCAAGTTTCTTTTTTCGTTTCAATGTGTTAATCAACACCATTGCAGCTTGTTCTGCAGGGGGTCAGTCTTACACTTGCAATCATGGTGAGGGAGGTGGTGGTTGAAATTTTAGTTTCTAGGCATACTTGAGGCGTACTAATGTGTCACTCGTGTCGTCTACCAGCACCCGCAACACCCAAGATGAATAGTCTGTGCATGTTTGCATTATTCATTTCTGTCAGTGGTTTGAAGGCCTGGAGCATGACCTTGCTCAGTCTTTTCTCGAATGACATTCAAGTTGCTTATCATTTTTGAGCACTCCAATATCCTGGAATCGTTATTGGTCAAAAAGGAGCAGGAAAGTGAAGCCTAACATAGCTTGGAGTACTGGAAGACCAAAGATGTGTGGTCAACCAATTTTTGCATTCTCATACAAAAATCAAAAACATTCTTAAAATGATGCCACAGGTTAGAAAAGCCAGAAAAAAGATCAAACTAAGCACAAGGCTTTATTTCTAGAAGGATGAGATTGAACAGCCCAGAACGTCAGTCGCACTTCTATCACAGTTGGATTGACACTCTGCTCCTATTTACTTAGACTGACATTCAGCACCTTCATCGCCCAACCTTCCAACACAGGCCGGGTGAAAACGTTGCAGTGCAGCAGGTTCCCAAGGCCTTGTGTCAAGGGCAGCAGAGTTGAAGATAAGGAAGGCACGCCCCCTTCTTTATGGCACTAGTTGTGTCAGGTAATTGGATAGGTGGGGGCCACTGCGGGGAGATCAGTCTGGGGGGGAATTTGAGTGGTCAGTGGGAGATTAGGATGGGTCAGGGAGCAGTTTGGGTCATCAGTGGGGAGGTTAGAATGGGTTGGGTGGTCAGCGGGGATGGGGTGTATTGGGGAGGTGGGGGGCAGTTGGGGGTCAGGGGGTTTGTTGAAGGGGTAGTTTGCAGGTTGGGAGGGTAGTCAGGGGGCAGGGGGGTCATTGGGGGTCAGGAGGGCAGTAGGTGGGGGAATAGTTGGGGGGATGCAGGGATCGTTGGGGGGGGTGGTGGGAGGGGTATTTGCTGCGTTCCGTGGGGGTGGGTTTGGTACCATAGTTACAATTGGTTTTAATCTTTCTAACTTTTCCTGGGTAACTATTACGTGTAGAGAGTCGGAACCATCCAAAGTCTCTGATTTAAATCGGAGTATCGGATGGTTCCAGGTGCAGGATAAGTGCCCATTGGAAGTTTGAACTTCCTGGGTAATCCCTGTGCAGTCCTTGTGTGGGAACTTCCTGGGGGGGGGGGGGGGGGCCCAGTGCATCTTCTAGGGTACCCCTTGAGTACGATCCTCTGGAGAATGGAAATTATGGGCTGAAATGGAGGGAAGTTATACTAAATCTGTATGGAACTGTGGTTAGACCACACTTAGTTCTGGTCAGCATATTATAAAAGGATGTTGAGGCACCAGGAGAGGGTGCAGAGAAGATTTACATGGATGATACCAGCAATGCATGGGTATACATAACAGGATTGATAAGCTGGGTCTCAGAGGTTAAGGGGGGAACTATTCGAGATCTTTAAAATTATGAAAGGTTTTGATAGAGTGGAAAGAGAGAAAATGTTCCCTCTTGTGGGAAAGTCCGTAAATAGAGGCCGTCCATATAAGAAATCCCACCAGAAATGCAGAAGAAACTTCTTTAACCAAAGAGGGGGGTAAATGTGGAACTTGCTATGGTTGAAGTGAATAATATCGGTACATTTAAGGGGAAGCTGGACAAATGTATGAGGGAGAGGGAAAGAGAGGGTTAGCATGATAGATTTAGATGAAAAAAGATTGGAGGAAGCTCAAGTAGAATATAAACACCAGCATGGACTAGTTAGGCCGAATGGCCTCTTTCTGTGCTGTATATCCTATGTAATCATATGCATGACATTTGTATTTGTGGAATTGTACAGTGCAGAAAGAGACCATTCAGTCCATTGTGCCTGTGCCAGGTCTATCCAGTTAGCCCCACTCCTCTTCTTTCCTCATTGCCTTGCAAATCCTTCCAAATATATATGCTTTTGTTAAATTACAACCAGGAAATCTCTTCAGGTGTAGATCATGACAAAGAAAGAGCTACTCACCCACAAGCCAGTCCCATATTATGATGCCTAATGCATCACAATACATAATGCATCACTACCCACTCTAGCCAGAGCTGTGTAATCTCCTTGGAGAAACAAAGAAACAGATGAAAACCCAGGCACAAAAGCTAAATACTACGGATGTTGGAAATCTGAAATGTAAACAGAAAATACTGGAAATAGTCAACAGGTTAGGCAACAGTGCTTCCTCCAGGTGGTGTTCAACATGGAGCAGAACTGAGTCATCAGCTGAGATGATAGGTGGTAATTAGCAGGGGGTTTCCTTGCCCAAGTTTGACCTCTGTGGAGAGGGAAAACTTTCAGGTCATTGATCCTGGGAAGTTTAGAAATGTAATAGGTTTTGACAGAGTATGGAGACAGGGAGCAGAGGAAAGAACAAAAATGGAAGGTCTACGGTAGAGTGGAAAGCAAGAGAGATTAAATGACGAAAAGGGGATAATGTAATGGTAAAGTAATGGGACAAGTAAAGAAACAAAAGATGGGTCTAGAGGAGGCACGAATGGCAACAGCAGAATCATACCCAACAGATGCTGTCTGGAAAAATGGGAGCAGAGGTTATGATCTGAAATAGGAGTCTGGTATGTTGACTGGTATGGTTATTGCCTGTTGGCTATTACAAATTCAATCCACAGCTTAGGCATCTGCCCAACTCAAAGATCCTGAGTTGACACCAAGGGTTCTGGAAATATCCAGCTCAATGGACAAGAATGGACAATTACTTGATATTCCCAGTGAAAGGCTTCAAGTCATTCTTTACTGGTGCTTTAATTGTCAGCAAGCTTGGAGTTGAATGGAGTACATGTTGACATTAAAACTTGGATCTGTCCACCTGGGACCTCTGATCCTGCAGAAGATTGAAGGGAACATAGCGCCTCATGGATCCCCAGTTTTGAGTTGCTAGATCTGTTCTAAATCCATCCAATTTAGTACGCTGGTAGCGCCATACAACACGATGGAGGGTGTCCTCAAAGTGGATGGGATTTTTGTTTCCACAAGGACTATGTAGTGGTCACTCCTACCGATACTGTCATGGACAGATGCATCTGTGGCAAGCAGGTTGGTGAGGATGAGTCAAGCATGTTTTTCCCTCTTGTTGGTTCCCTCACCACCTACCAGTCTAGCAGCTATGTCCTTCAGGACTCGGCCAGCTCATTCTGTTGTGGTGCTACCGAGCCACTCTTGGTGATGGACATTGAAGTCCCCACCCAGAGTACATTCTGCACCCTTGTCACCCTCAGTGCTTCTTCCAGGCGGTGTTCAACATGGAGCAGAACTGAGTCATCAGCTGAGATGATAGGTGGTAATTAGCAGGGGGTTTCCTTGCCCAAGTTTGACATGACGCAATGAGACTTCATAGGCTCCAGGGTTGATGTTGAGGGCTCCCAGGTTAATTCCCTCCTTACTTCATACTTCACTGTGCCGTCACCACCTTTGGAGGTCTGTTGGTGAGACCAGACATGCTCAGGGATGGTGATGGTGGTGTCTGGGACATTGTAAGGTATGATTCCATGAGTATGACAATATCAGGCTGTTGCTTGACTAGTTTGTGAGACAGCTTTCCCAATTTTCGCACTAGCCCCCTGATGTTAGTAAGGAGGACTTTGCAGGGTCGACAGGGCTGAATTTGATGTTGTCAATTCCGGTGCCTAGGTCAATGCTGGGTGGTCCATCCAGTTTCATTCCTTTTAGGCTTCAGAACAATTTGATACAACTGAGTGACTTGCTAGGCCATGTCAGAGGGTAGTTAAGAGCCAACCACATTACTGTGGGCCTGGAGTCAAATGTAGGGGAAGGATGTAGATTTCCTTCCCTAGAGAGCTTAGTAAACCAGATGGATTTTTCCAACAATCGACAATGGTTTTAATTCCAGATTTATTAATTGAATTTCAATTTCACCAGCTGCCATGATGGGATTTGAACCCATGTTGCCAGACCATTAGCCTGGGCTTCTAGATTACTACTCTAGTCACATTATCACCAGACCACCACCTCCCCAAAGTCTCATTTGAAAGAGGACATCTTAGGCAATGCAGCACTCTCTCAGTGCTGCACTGGAGTGTCTCATAAGATTTTTGTTATCAAGTTCCTGGAGGAGGATTTGAATCCACAACCTTCTGAGTCAGAGACAAGAATTCTATCCAATGAACTATTGTTGATGCTGATGGATCCCAATGTTGCCACTAGGAATTGCACCTGGGGCTCCAGCCTGCCTGTGTTATAAATGGATCTTTGTAACTGACTTAAGGATAATGCCACTTTTGCCACATTGTAGATGGTGGAAGCGATGGGGACTCTTTATAAACATTGAGTTGGCAATTGCTGGTCAATGAAAGCTGCTGACAGGCTATATATTGCCATATCCTGAGTTTATGTTCCCCCAGTATTAACGAAGTTCCTCTGACCAACCTATGCAGATAATTTTTAAATAATACATGAACTTGTCGGACAGCAATCAAATTTGTTATTGCTAGGTTGGAATCATTAAATTTAAATATTTCTGAATAAATGTCAACTCTATCAGATGCAAGATTTTTCAAATATATGTTACTGATGCCAGCACAGCCTCTGCTTGCACACTATGATGTCACAGCATCTGACAAGTGTCACTAACGGGCTGACTCTTGACCTTTCCATTTACCGTGTGTTAATCCTGGCTTAGTGGGGAGTGCTCTTTTCTCTGAGTCAGAAAGGTTATGGGCTGAAAGTCCAATGTACAATCTGCAGACTCTGCCACATGCAGGGCAGGTGGTGCTTGGAAGGTTAGGCAGATGGGTTGTTGGGGGGTTTGTGCGCTCCCTCCCATGCCCCGACTTCACCTCTTACTGTTCCGGGTGAAGTCTCTCCATGTCTTTGGTGCCTTCCCGAATGAACCTTCTCCGTATTAGTCGGTCGCAGGCCAACATCACATAACAACAGACTATCCAGTCATCATCACCTTGCTGCTCTGGAGAGTTTGCTGGGCAAAATTAGCTGCCAATTTTTCCTAGAACCGTGATGACATTTAAGAATACTTCTTTGGCTGTAACATGTTTTGGAATGCCTTGACAATATGAAAGGCCCAATATAAATTTTAGCCTTACATTTTTTTTCTAAACAAAAGTAAAAAGAGCTAATTTTTAGCTTATTCTTCTGAACAGCATGGAGAAAGTTTCTCTAGTCAAAGGTTATGGGTAGCACAGCAGTGAGTCTGCTGACTGAGCAGTTTAGACAGGCAGCAAAGGGAATTAAAAACCCAGGAAGTCATTGTGGTAGAGGAATCAATATGAAGACAGGACCCAAGAGAACAGACTGTTTGGTCAACAGTAGAGAAAGTGAAAAGGAAGAAATCAAACACTGAGGAGAGCTCAGACAGAGAAAGCAGGAGTTATAAAAGAGACATAAATAAGCTGGCCAGATTGAAATTGAAGATTAAAACCCAATAAAATGACTAGTCATATCGCAGAGGAAAAGTAGGATGTTGTTACAGAAAGGCCAACACCATGACTCAAAATTAGAGGTGAAACATTCTAAGAAACCATCCGATGAAACAGATTGAAAGACTATTGTGAATAAAAGGACCAAAAAAAATCACTATTGTCAGAAAGCCTGATTACAGCAGGAACTATGGAAAGCATTGCAGCGAGTGAAGAGAGACTGGAACTAATAGCAGCAAGGCAATGAAACCTCGGCAAGAAACTGAAAGGAAAGAGAAATAACCTTTAAGATTCAACGCATCTGTCTGAAATTATATAATGCTGATAAAAGTTTTATGGCACAGAACTCACAGGGATTGAATCAGATGAGAGGAGATTTGGAATAAAAATAGAAAATACTGGAAACATGCTGCAGGTCAGTCAGCATTTGAAGGAGAAAGGCTAGAAAATTATTCATGTGACAGCCTTCAACCTGCCACCCGGGTACAGAAGTGACATTTGGCTATCTGTTATTGAAGCCATCCAATTTTCATCTTGATTGTAAACCAATGGAATTGAAAATCAGGCTGCTTTCTCTAATAGGTGGCTAATCCGAATTGTTGGTTTTACATCTGGGCGCCAACGTGAAGATCTACTTCTTTGTCTCCTTTATTCTTTCCTGCTTTCTAATTCCCTGCTTTTATTCTCTTACTTTTGCTTGTACTCGTACCAGTTATTTCTCTCTCATCCCCTGTATGCTTCTTGCACATGTTGCTTCACTGCACTGATGATGGCCCTAAATTCTCTTATCCTCTTTGGTGAGTTTAAAACTGAGCACGGCATTCAGCGCTGGGCACCAAGGAGGGGTGCAGCGCAAATTCACCAGAATGATACCTGGACTAAAAGAGTTAAACCATGTGGCCAGTTTAGAAGCATAAACTTGTATTCTCTCGAGTATGGATGATTAAGGAGTAAACTTACTCAAGTGTTTCAGATTACTGGAGGAATTGATAGTATAGATCAAGAGACGGGATATAGCCTTAAGATTAGAGCCAGACCATTCAGGGGTGATGTCAGGAAGCACATGTTCATACAAAGGGTAATGGAAAAATGGAACTCGCTACCTCAAAAAAGACTAGGGATCAGTTGAAAAATTAAACACTTGGATTGATAGATTTTTGCTAGACAAGGGTATTAAAGCAGGTAAGTGGAGTTAAGATACAGATCAGCCATGATTTCACTGAATAGTGGAAAAGGCTTCAGGGGCTAAATGGCCTACCCTTTTCTCCTATGGCCAAAAATAAGGTATCTAGTAGATTCTTGACTAATGTCAGAATGTGTTGAGTCAGGGGACAAGTAGTAGAATGGATAATGAGCTGAAAACAGTCTCTGTGGGTTAAAGGTAGTTACTCAGACTGGTGGGAAGTGATGTTCTATAGGGATCAGTGTACAAACACAAACAATTGTTGAGGACACCAAATTGTGGGTGTAATTAATACTGAAGAAGACTGTGACAAAATCCAGTAATTTGTCTTTTTGAGCCTACGCTTAGAGAGAAAACAACGATTTGAGCCTTATCACAGAGCACTACTCAATCAATCCACCTTCCACAAGGAAAGAAGTCACATAATTGCAAACATTGCTTTTTTATTCATTCATGGATGTGGGCATCACTGGCTAGGCCAGCATTTATTGCCCATCGCTAGTTGGCCTTGAGAAGGTGGTAGTGAGCTGCCTTCATGAACCACTGCAGTCCATGTGATGTAGGTACACCCACAGTGCTGTTAGGAAGGGATTTCCAGGATTTTGACCCAATGAAGGAATGGTGATATATTTCCAAGTCAGGATGGTAAGTGGCTTGCAGGGGAACTTCTAGGTGGTGGTTTTCCCATCTATCTGCTGCTCTTGTCCTTCTAGATGGTAGAGGTTGCTGGTTTGGAAGGTGCTGTCTAAGAAGCCTTGGTGAGTTCCTGCAATGCATCTTGTAGATGGTACACACTGCTGCCACTGTGTGTTGGTGGTGGAGGGAGTAAATGTTTGCAGATGGGGTGCCAATCAAGCGGGCTGCTTTGTTTATCTAAGGGCTGGGCTCTAGATAGTAGAAGTGACTGAATTCATAGAAATATCTAGCATAAAAACTCAATGAATGAAGCAGCTCCTGAGACACTAGTCTTTCTTGCCTGTTCATTGAAAACAAGACTCATCAAACTGACTCATCCCTGAACTTAGTCTCACCCAGAGCTTCAAAATAATGGTGCTTATTAATTTCTTCAGTCTTTTACAATTTAACCTGGGTGTTACATCATCGCTACCTTTTAAGTTCTCATCTTTCCTGCTCTTTCTAACATTGGTGATGTCAGATAATTCAAACTTCAGCCTGAATCAGAAAAAACGGATTCAGCAGTTCACTTTCAACTTTTGCTATCCATGTAACATCTGTTTTTGCAGCAAAAGGTGCCTCAGAAAATAAATTCTGTTGCTGAAAAGTGGCACATTTTGCCAACAGCAAATATTCAGTTCTTCTTTATATTCTCTGAAATGGTAAATCTGTGTGTATCTCGGCACCATAAGGTCTTGACATCAGTAAATCACTCACCGTAAATGGAGAAAACATTTGCAGGGCTGCGGAAAAGGAGCAGGGGGATTGAAGCTAATTGAATAGCTCTTCAAAGGAACTGCCAGAGGCACAATAGACTGAATGGCCTCCTTCAGTATTGTACAATTCTGATTCTTGCCACTCCAGATCACAAAGAGAGAAAAAATATCTAACATCCCTTGATTGGCTTGAGGTTCTCTATCCAAAGACAGGTCTGACCCGCAGTGCCACAATTTCCACCACGGGTAGAGCAAGGGGGCAGATCCTGAATCTGCCCCAGCCAGGGATCAAGCCCCATGCTGTTGGCACCAATCTGGTCCACAGCAGCTGTCCAGCCAACTGAACCAACCCACCCACCCAAGAAGTCCTACTTGTTGTGGCAACATGCACTTATAAATGGATAGTGATGGTAGAGGCTCTAATCTTCTTTCCCTCACAGTGCTGACCAAGAATCTTTCCCACTCTTACCATTCAGTGGGTGGAAGAATTTACAAGTTGATACTCAACCTCTTTATCTGCATTATGAACACACCTTCTGTGGCCATCAAGTCCTGGAGTGGGACTTGAACCCAGAGCTTCTGGATCAAAGGCAGGGACACTACTAGCATGCCACAAGACCTCCTAGAGGTTGATAAGTAACTTGAAAACTTTTTAACAAGTCTCAGGAACCTTTAAAATCCTGATTCCTCCTTCTATTCCATAGTGTACCAGCTGTGGCTCTGTGGTACACTAAGTCGGAAGTTTTTGGGTTCATTGCCCACTCCAGGGGCTCTAAGCTTAAAATCAAGCCCAATTCTGAGGTAGTATTGAGGTACTGCCTTTGGTTAGGGATTTAAATTATGCCCTGTCTGGCCTTTCAGTTGGATGTAAAATATCCCATGGTGCTGCTTATTTTTATTCACTGATTGGATTTGGTATCACTGGCAACTTCAGCATTTATTGCTCCTAATAGCCCTTGAGAAAGTGGAGGTGAGCCACCTTCTTGAACCGCTGCAGTCTGCGTGATATGGATACTTCCACAGTGTTGTTAGGGAGGGTGTTCCGTTTTGATTCAGCAATTATGGTACTTTTCAAAATCAGGATGGTGTATGATTTAGAGAGGAACTTGCAGGTTATGGTGGTCCCATGCACTGCCCTTGTTCTTCCGGGTGGTAGATGTCCTGAATTTTGGAGGTGCAAATTGGACAATAATTGCTGGCCTAGCCAGCGATGCCCTCATCCCATGAATGAATCAAAAAAGTACATTTTATAGATGGTACACACTGCAGCCAGTGATGGTGGGAATAAATTCTGAAGGTGTTGAATGAGTACAATCAAGTGGACCACTTTGCTCTGGATACTTCTGAATTTCTTGAGTGCTGTGCAAGTTGCATTCATCCAGGCAAGTGGAGACTTTTGTCATATAGATGGTAGAAAGGTTTTGGAAAATCAGGAATTGAGTCACTTGCCTCAGAATTCCTAGCCTCTGACCTGTCCTTGTAGCCACAGTATTCAAGTGGCTGGTACAATTCAGTTTCCAGTCTATGGTAACCCCCTAGGATGTTGATAGTGGGGGATTCAGCAATGGTAATGCTTTTGAATGTCAAGGGGAGATGGTTAGATTCTCTCTTGTTGGAGATGGTCATTGCCTGGCAATTGTGTGGTGTGAATGTTACTTGCCAAGCCTGACTGCTATCCATGTCTCACAGTATGTGGGCACAGACTGTTTCAGTTTCTGGGGAGTTG
Organism: Carcharodon carcharias; assembly: GCF_017639515.1. Lineage (NCBI taxonomy): Eukaryota > Metazoa > Chordata > Chondrichthyes > Lamniformes > Lamnidae > Carcharodon > Carcharodon carcharias. The sequence continues at coordinate 78,181,166 of NC_054471.1, forward strand.
CGAAAGGGAACAGTCAGCTTTGGTAAAAATATAGATCAAGGATAAAAAAGAGCGAGCCATGGTTAATGGTTGTTTTCAGACTGGAAGATGATGGTGGTGTTCCCCAAGGTTCAGTGGAGCGGTGCTTTATTGATATAGAGATAAGGCTTAGAAATAGAGAGTAAAATTTCAAAATCTGCTGATGATATAAAACTTGGAGCTGTGGCAAACAGCGATGTAGAAACTGATCGACTGGACCAGGACACAAATAGACCAACAGAATGGGCAGAGAAGTGGTTGATGGAATTTAATATAGGGAAGTGCAAGGTGTTGCATTTTGGCAGAAGGATATGGGGAGAGGCAAAATAGACTTCACGGCACAATTCTAAAGAGCATACAGGGAAAGAGAGACCTGGGCATGTGCACTGACCTTTGAAATGGCTGGATATATTGAGAGAGCAGTTAGCAAAGCATATGGGATCTTGAGCTTTGCAAGTAGAGATATTTAGTGAGGGAAGTTATGCCAAACCTTTATAAAACTCTGGCTAGTCCATAACTAGAGTATTGCGCCCAGTTCTGGTTACCACAGTTTACAGATAGTGGTCCTGAGGGGTTGCAAAGGAACTTATCAGGGATGGGGGCTTTTAGTTACAAGTTTAGGTTGGAGAAGCTGAAAGAAAGCTGAGAAAAGAAGATTGACGATAGAATTGATAGAGGTGTGGAAGATTGTGACAGGTTTGGATCAGGTAGACAAGGAAATAATGTTTCCATTAGATGATTGCACAAGGATGAGGAGACACAGATTTAAGAACTTTTTTACACAGCGAATGGTAATGACCTGGAACTCGCTGCCCATAAGGGTAGTAGAAACAGAGACGATCAATGGCTTTTAAAGGAAATTGGAAGGACACTTGAAGGAACCTCAGATTATATTGCATTGGTTTGATATTCTTGTTCTCATATCTTTTTTTTCATGAATCCAAATCACATTCTTGTGCTTGATGAATAAACCTCACAGGGTGCCATGATATCAATCGTCCCTTTTCAATGTTTGGATTTGCCAAAATAATGCTATAATGTTAATGTTCCTCCAAGTGCAGCTACAGGTGATGACTTATCTAAAAATGCCTTTTTCCCCAGGTTTTACAAAAATATCTCACTTTTTGGCAATGTTCCACAGTTCATTACATTGATTTTTTTTCTTTATTCTTTTATGGGATGTGGGCACTGCTGTGTCCATACCATAGGCCATTTCAAAGGGCAGTTAAGAGTCAATCCCATTGCTGTGGATCTGGAGCCATATGTAGGCCAGACTGGGTGAGGACAGCAGATTTCCTTTCCTAAAAGACATCTGTGAACCAGATGGGTTTTTACAACACTAGATGATAGTTGTCATGGTCACTATTACTGTCAATAACTTTATATTCCAGATTCATTCATTGAATTTAAATTCTACCAGCTTCCATGGTGTGATTTGAACCCATGTCCCCAGAGCTTGGGCGTCTGGATTACTGCCCCAGTGACATTACCACTACACCAGTGTCTCCCCATCTAGTGCACAGACACAGACCATTTCGCTCAGCTGGTCTATTAGTGTTTAACTTCTCCTTCATAAATGCAAGTTGTTGTTGATGAATAGAAGTGGGGCCTTTAACATAGTAAAAGATCCCAAGGCACTTCCAGGAGTATTATCAGGGAAAAACAGTTACTGATCCAAAGAATGAAGCATCAGGACAGGAGAGAGGTACATTTTAAGCAGTGTCTAAAAGGAAATTAAAGAATTGGAGATTACTGGGCATAGGTCAGTGCTAGACGGCTGCAGGTACAGTCACCAATGGTGGTGTGAAGCAAGTAGGGGTACACAAGACACCAGGGCTGCAGCTGAGATCTCTGAATAGATGTAGGAGGTTACAGAGATAGGGAGGGGTCAGGTTATGGAAAAATTGAAACATGAGGATGACAATTTCAAAACTAAGGAGTTCGTGGAGCAGAAATCAATGTAAGCCAGTGAGCTCAGGAGTAATGGGTGAATGGGACTTGACTGCTCTAGATCAAGCCTTCCATAAATGCTCTCTGCTTCAGTAAGTTCCACATTCTCAACACATCGAGTGCACAAAAATTCCTTCTAAATTTTTAACTTTATCTATCTTAGATATCTTAGATTTATATACCTTTATTCTGGATTCGCTTGCAAATGAAATCAATTTTTCTACATGAACTGTATTGAGCCCCTCATGAACACGTGAGCCCCAGAGAAAACATTGCTTGATTGACAGCTCTGGCTCTCTGATCACTACTGTCAATTGCACAAACTTTATTTAAACAAGGTTAATAGGTTTGAAGTGCTTGCAGTTTTATCTATTGAAACTTTAAAGGATCTGGATGATTGATTCTTTTACTGTAGTAAAAAAGATTTTCTTTAAGAAAGTGGAAAGCTATGAATGCATTAATTTTTGAAGCTTTTTTTAAACACATTTTATTGTCACTATAGGGTTTATTCGTTCTATATAGTGTATAGTGGGTCAATGAGCATGGAAATGCCGCAGCTTGGCATAGGGGGCATGGGGGGCCATAGAGGTGTAGATAGAAGGGCATGACTTGTCATGGGGGCATAGGGGTAGATGGGGTACATGAGGAGGCATGGATGGGGAATGTATGGAGGTTGAGGGGATGTGAGGGGTGAGGGCTGGAGATGGCCTCTGACATTTTTCTTAGGCCGGCTGGCCTGAACCCAGCCTGTGCCTGCCTTCCACTACAATGAAAATCCCATCCTTGCGGGCATGTTCTCCCGAGGCGGGTGGACTGAGGCAGATATTTTCCTGTCCCCTGCTTCCCGCCTTGAGGATGAAAGTCCAGACCCAAATGTCTAAAACCCATGCGTCACATTTTGGACATAGTGGATACCCATTAACAAAAACTGGGTATGTATGAAGATAGCTACACCTCTGCATGTGCAGCTGTCTCCATGAACCACGGATGTGCAAGCTACAACTCAAAACCCCCGTTCCCACCCTGGTGAAAATTGTGGATGCTGGGGTCGGGGATGGGACTTCTGGAATCAGGGCTCTGGTGCCATTTTGGCTAAGGTGTGGAGCCCTTCTGACCCTGTGAAAATTTGAGCCTTTGTGTCCTCTTCAAAGCTTACTTTTCCACTTAGCCTTCCATTGTCAACAAACTTGGATGCATTACACTAAGTATTACACTATTACACATTAAAGAGAAAGTAATAGGGCTGAGGGGTTGTAAATATTTCTTGATGATGTTTTGTAGCTTACATAATTACATGGAAGTTACAGCACAGAAACAGGCTATTCAACTCAACGGATCTATGCCACATGAACGTTTTTCTAATCTATAACATATCATTCTATTCTTTTCTCCCTCATGTGCTCACCCAGATTCCCCTTAAATGCACCTAGGTTATTTGCCTCAGCCATTTTGTGTGGTAGCGAATTGCACTTTCTGAATACAGTTAAGTACTATACTGACTTACCGCACTGTGACTAAAGCCAGCTGGTCAATATTAATTCTTTGATTGGCAGATACCATCAGCGCCTTTTGGGCCCATCCACATCCAAGTTTTACTGTAGGTTTTCCATCAAGGAGAAACAGATGAAGGAATCGGCTTCCGAAATTTTCGTCTGTGCCTAGAAATGCAATTAGTTTGTTATGAATGTTTTAAAAAAAGGAACATTCTGTATTGCTCAGGTGCTGAAGCTAAACAATAGTGACCATGTTTTTAGGTGTAGGTAGCCAGAAAGAGGTGGGACCCAATTTGACAACTGAGCAATAATCTTACAGTCCCAAAAGTAGTTAATTGTAAAGCCGTCTCGGATGTTTCAATGTGACAAGGCATGGCAGAAGACAAGTATTACCATTAATAATAAAACAGAAAATGCTGGAAAAATTCAGCAGGTCTGACAGCATCTGTAGAGAGAGTTTTGAGTCCGTATAACTCTTCTTCAGAGATAAAAAGGATACTGGATAATACAGGAAGCTCTGGAATTGGAGTACAAACTTGCAAAATCTACTTTGGTACTGCTATATATTGCTGTATTTTATGTAAATGTCTGTAAATAGCTAGGAACTACATAGCTAAGAACTAATGTGTTATGTGTAGTGTTCCAGGGGTCACATTTCACAGCTACATGAGAGACTCATGTGATGTATATCAGAACCAGTTCAATCTGGGACCTTCTATTGTGCAAGACAGAATGACAATATTAAACATAAGAGTTCCGATCTTCCAAAGCTTAAAGTGTGATTATTAACAACATCTGGCAACCAAAACGCAGCAACAACAGATATCAGGTACATAGAAAAAACTCCAAGGCCGGAATTTTACATTCGGCGTGCTAGCGCGTCTGACATGCCTGAGCGCAATGTGACGCGCGATGATGTCAGGCGTGCGTCCCAACGTCACCGTGCACCGTTGCGATATTTTGTTCGGCGGGCGTGCACTGGCCAATAATTAAAAGGCCTATTAAGGCCATTAACAAGGTAATTAAGTTGAATTTTATGCTGCCTGTCTTACAGTTGGCGGGCTTGGCCTAAATAGCCAAGTGGTTATGGTACTGGGCTTGTAACCCCAAGATCAAGAGTTCAAATCTCACAATGGCAAACTATGAAACAATGTAAATTCATCTGAATAGGAACAGATGGAAATGAGTTTGTACTCGAAAGAGTTACAGTTGGCAGGCAGGCAAAAAGGCCAAGCAGCCTTTAAATTTTTTTCATCCACGAGCGGGATGAGGTTTCCTAAAGCTAATACTAATTAAATGAAAACTTTCTTTTGCCTTTAAAAACATATCCTATCTCATGCAGCAAAGTCACATGAGGGGACGTTTCATTAAATTTCTAATGTCATGATTAATCTTTTGAAAAAACACAACAATCTTCCTGACGTAGCTCCATGCCTCAGGGAGATTGAAGCGCTCTTTCGCATGCGTGTGTGAACTGTGCGCTAGACCAGACTCTCCCTCCTCTCCCTGCCTGCACAGGTAACGCTCAGCACTACCGCTCGCGATCCACGCAGGGTGGGCCTTAATTGGCCTGCCCCCACCATGCCCACACGTCAAATGTAAAACTCTGGCCCAACTGTTTTTGGTTAGTTAAAGCATCTTACCAGCCCATCTTACAACAGCTATGTAGCTTTCGCAGCAATGTACGGCATTCCTTCAAACGAAGAAACAGTACGTTCTGCCAATATCCTGAACACACTGGCCATTCACCTGCAGGGCCTAGCTGCCAACTTAGCCACATTGCTCTCCTGTATCTACTGGTTGCATTAAGTCTGGCAGGAAATGGAATGCGGGAACATCCACTTAATTGTAAGTGGGCCTAGAGCGAGTGCACGAAACCTCCTCTAATTTAACACCAATTGGCCCTAACTCAACAAACTCCCTTCAGGGCAGAATTTTCCCCCCATTGGGAGGGGAAGTTTAAGAGCGGGCGCCTCTGATTGGCGCCCCCGATTGGGCGGCGAGCCGCCATTTTACGTGGGCGGGCCAATTAAGGCTCGGCCAGCGTGACGTCCCTATGTGGGTGGGGTGGGGGGGATTCCCTAAACCCAAGAGTGCACTCTTTCGCGCATGCGCACGAACGAGCGCACTCACCTCCTTGAGGCTAAGTGCTGCTTCAGGGAGATTGGCTCCACAATAAAAAATCTGAAAAAAAAAATTCCCTGACATGGCCCCTCATGTGACACTGTCACATGAGTTGGGACATGTCCATCACTTTTAAATACAGTGAAATTACATTTTTAAAAACTTACATAAAACCTCATCCGGCCCATGGATGAGGTTTCATACTTTTTCTAAGGCCCGCCAGGGCTCCCGGCCTGCTCGTAAACCTTAAGCTGATTCTGCTGAGCCCCTGTCTACCTGAAAATTTAAATGGAGCAGGGTGATGTCGTGAGTTCCGCCCAATGTCACCGCGTGTCATTTTATGTGTCGGCGAGCGGGCCCCGTCCCCCGCTCGCCGACCAGGAAATCCTGGCCACAAACTACAGGATGGCTTGTGTGGGAAGTGGAAACATGTGGCATTGGTGCACTAGAGTCTGAGCTTGGGACTGAAGCCCATTATTGGAACAGTGTGCAGACAGGTCTCTTATTGTGCTATACCCAACCTCAGGAGGGTTCGCTGTTGACACTGGGTACTTGAAATGGAAAAGTATTTCATTCCCAGCATTAACACCCCTCAGTATTAAAAATCAACAGTTGAAATAAAAGTATTAGTGCACAGTACTTAGAGACATGTTGAGATTACAGTGAATGATGCATGAGTTGTGACAAAGCTGAAAAATTCACTAAATTGTTCTGAATTACTATAGGAGCAAGACCAGGCTATTCAGCTCCTCGAGCCTGTTCCACCTTTCAGTTAGATCATGGAATATCTGTACTTAATTCCAACTACCTCCATTGATTCCACAACCCCTAATACCCTTGCCTAGCAAAAGTCTATCAATCTCAATTCTGAAATTTTTAATTGACACCCCGCCCCAAGCTTCAACAGCTTTTGGCGAAGAGTTCCAGATTTCCACTCTCCATTGTTTGAAGAAGTGCTTCCTGACCACCTCTGAATGGTCCAGCCCTAATTTTAAGATTATGCCCCCTTGTTCCCCACCATCGCTGCCCCCTCCCTGCCCCCACAGGAAATAGTTTTTCTTTGTGCAAAGCAAATCTGCCAGAGGCTTCAAAATTATGGATCTGCTGTGTTTGGGACCAGATTGTGCCAGCTGTTCATCTCCTGAAGGGACCAGGAGAGATTAATCTTCCCTCTGGACGATCCTGGAGCTTCAGCATTGAGTAGTGTGAACCTGCTGCGCATTCAAATGGGGACTTGCTGTAAGTTTAACATTATGAATCTGATGCATTTTTATGTTATGGAAATGCTGTATGTCTAACAGTGTGGATCTGTGTTGGATCCAGTGCCCTTAGTTTGTTGGGGCTAAAGGATCCAGGTTGCATGCTTTGTTCTGAGTGACCAAGTCGGTACAGAGACAGAGAACATCAGGAGGTCATTGTTAGAATTGTCATGAAACTATTAATATATATATTTTTGGAAAATATTTTTCTTTTAAAATAGAGGTTCATTCTGTGGGTGTGTCTTAATTGCATTAAAGCCAGCTACTCTGGGTGCTTTGATGTGTATTAGTTTTGATATGTAAGAGAGATAGAATGTATTTACATTTTTTGAATAGAGTGTTCAAGAAGTGGGGTGAAAACTACCACCTAGCTAGCAGATACCAAACAATACGTTTATATTACTAATAACATTGGTGCCATGAAAGGGGTTTTATTGTTAAAAGGTGGAGTTCAAAGAGTCTGGTGATACAATGAGAATTTACATTCACTGCGCTGCGCTTGGTATAACTTCAGCAGTTTTGTGTGTGTACAGCATGTGAGATCAAAAGCAGCTGTAAGCCTCCAATTGTCTTCACAGGAACCAAAGTGAAAAGAACCTCATTTTGAATTCGTAAGGTGAAAATGCTTTGCCTGGTGTCTGGTTAAGTCTATGTGTTGCTGTTGCCTTAATGGGGATTAGTTTGGGAATTTGTTAAAAGTTATGATCATAGTAATTTGTAGCCATGTGTATATATTTAACTTGTGTAAATTAATAAAATGTTTCATTTAGCTTAATATAAAACCTCTCAGGAATTGATGATATGATTCCTGAACTTAGAGTTGCATCTCAAACATAACACTTAAAATTATAGGTTATAACGGTTGTTTAAAGTTTCCCTCTAGGATTTCTAAATAGCTCAGCTTTACCAACTGCATCAGTCATAACAGAATAAACACATGCTGTTTATTTACAAACTAACTCTACAACTATACTTGTGTGCTGACAACATAAAACTCTGTCTTCACTCACCAGTGACTAACTCAAGACTCTCTCACATAGAGGTAGCCCGCACTACTCTGCTATAGGACAATAAGATCATGTGACCTTACATTACATTACTTTTCTTAAAGGTATATTACATCTCAGATTACTACATCCCTCCCCCTTTACTGAAAAATACATTTTACAATTTTTCAACCATCAAGTTATTTACACAGTTCAATTACTTACAAAGTCAGTCTCTCTGGGGGTTTCCTTACCCGTGCAGAATGTCTCAGCTCTACAACTTCTGAAGTTCGCTTTGGAGTCTCCCTTACTGGATTGGTCTGAGCATCACGTTCTACAGCAAGTACCTGTAAATTTGTTTCTTCACTCTTTCAGGTACAGTCGGTCCTTCAAATACATTTGTACTTGGTTGAGTTCTTTCAACAGGAAATGTTGAATCAGCCTCGAACACTGGTGGAATCACTTCTGGATATTTGGCTTCTTCACTTTGTATGTGATCCACATGTCTTCTTATTATTCGATCTTCAATTTTCACATGGTAGGAAAGAGGTTCCGTTACAGCACTTATTTCACCGAACAACCATGCTGGCCCTTCTCTAAAATTTTTCAAATACCTTTTCTCCTACTTTAAATGTTCTGTCTTGACTGTGGCAATCATGTCCCATTTTCCCACCTTCTTTCTACCTTCACCCCCCAAGTTTGGCATAATTAGGCTCAGTCTCGATTGGAGACAATGCTTCAGCAACAGTTCAGCAGGTGTGGCACCTGTTGTCGAATGAGGGGTAGTTCGACAGTGCAATAGAAATCGTCCTAATTTAGTCACTATCGAATCTCCAGACAATTTCTTTATACCAGATCTGAACTTCTGAACCGCTATCTCGGCAAGTCCATTTGGAGAAGGATGGTATGGAGCTGTTTTCACATGAACAATACCATTGAGGCTTGTAAATTGGTAAATTCAGCACTTGTGAATACTGTTCCATTATCTGATACTAGCACTTCAGGTAATCCACTTATAGCGAAGCTTTGTCATAGCCTGTCTATTGTCACTGAAGATGTGGGTGACCGCACTTTGTATGTATCTATCCACTTTGAATGCACGTCAATGATAAGGAGAAACATTGTTCCCATAAAAGGTCCCACATAATCAATGTGTACATGTACCATGGTCTTCCCAGCCATTCCCAGGGGTGTAATGGGGCTGTTGCGGATAATCTTTGTACTTGTTAACACTACATACAACTTCTTACTAGGTTTTATATCTCTCTATCCATTCCCAGCTACCACATATTACCATCTCTTTAGAAATTCCAGGATGTGCGCTGTGAAGTTCAGATAACAATGGTTTTCATCCTTTCGGAGGAACAATGACACAAGTTCCCCACCTTCTTGGCTGGTTATCTGGTATCTTCTCTGGAAATACGGTTTCATTTCATCAGATTCTTGTGTTTTTGACCAAACAAAAATAACTTGACTTCTCACTTTTGATAAGATTGGGTCTTGGTTTGTCCAATCTTTAATTTGTTTAGCACATATCAGTGATGAGTCCAGAAAGTTCAATAACAAGACGTATTCCTGAGGAATCGGAACATCTTCATCTTTTACCTGCAAGGGTAAATGACTGAGTGCATCTGCATTTGTAATTTGACTTCAGGGTCTATGAATAAAAGTATACTCACACGCTGCCAAGATCAATGCCCATCTTTGTACTCTTGCCGACGCTATGGTGGGTATAGCCTTGTCTTCACCGAATAGTCCTAATAATGGCTTGTGGTCCATTATGATAGTATAGTAACAACCTTGAATATATTGATGAAACTTTTTAACACCGAAAATGATTGCCAGGCCTTCTTTTTCAATTTGTGAGTACTTCTTCTCTGTAGTACTAAGTGTTCTCACCACATAATCACTAGGCATTCTGATCCATCATGCATTCAATGAAAAAGCACCACTCCAGTGCCATAAGCTGATGCATCACACGTTAATAACAACTCTCTTTTTGGATCAAAATGTACTAGAAGTGTAGATGACTGTAACAACTTTTTCACTTTTGTGAAAGCTTCTTCTTGCGATGTTTTCCATGACCATCTCTGATTTTTCTTCAGCAAACAATATAATGGTGACAATTCTGTCGATAAATTAGGCAGGAAGCATCCAAAGCAGTTAATCGTTCCCCAAAATGATTTCAATTCAGATATATTCTTTAGGTTTTCTTTCGGTGGATGTAGGCCTTGTGAATCAACTTTGTGACCTAGGTATGTTACCACTTTTGCCTGGAATGTGCACTTTTCCTTTCTCAATCTCACTCCAATCTGCAGAAAACGTTTCAGCACTTCCTCCAGGTTCATCAAATGTTCCTTTTCTGTGAGCCCAGACGCAAGAACGTCATCCAAATAAACTATGACATGGGGCAGTCCCTGTAGTAAACTTTCCATGGCTCTTCGGAATATGGCACAAGCAGAAGATACACCAAATGGTAAACGGGTGTATTGATGCAATCCCTTATGTGTATTAATGGTGACAAACTTTCGGGATGCCTGCTCTAATTCCAATTGTTCATAGGTGTGACTCAAATCTAACTTCATGTAAGCCTTTCTACCTGCCAATTTAATGTATAAATCTTCAATTTATGGGGATGTCTATCCAATTTTGAAACTTGACTGACTGTTAATTTGTTGCCCCCGCATATCCTTAATGCTTCACTCAGGTTTGAGAGTAACTGGTGCTGGCCACTCTGAAATTTTTACTAGTTGTATCACTCCCAGTTTTTCTAATCTGTTCAGTTCGGTGTCTACCTTTTCCCACATTGCATAAGGTACTGGTCTTGCCTTCATGAATTTTGGTGTTGCTTCAGGATCTATGAATTTTTGCTTGTAGCCCTTCAATTTTTCCAAGTTCTTCCTTGAAAACTGAGGCATGTTTCTCTAGTAGCTCTGAAAGTCCATTACTTCTTAGTTGGAAGATTTCATTCCATTCCAATTTAACTTCTTTCAGCCAGGTTCGTCCAAGGAGACTATGTCCCTCACCTGCTACTACCATCAAGGGTAATCTCACTGCTTAACCTTCATAATTTACTGTGACTTTACATACGCCCTTAACTTGTATGTTTTCTCCTGTATAAGTCTTTAATTTTTCAAGTTTCTTCTAAATTCAGGTTACATTCTCCATGATTCAAGTATTGAAAAGGATGCTCTCTGATCACCGTAGTAGCTGCACCAGTAACCACCTCCAGTCTGATAGGTTTCTCATTCGCTCTCATGGTCACATAGATAGGGTCCATTCTTCCTACCTTTACATTTTTTAGCGAATAGATATCAGCATGTATTACTTCAGGCTTTTCAATGCTGTTTATCTCATTGGGTTTTTGCCTTTGCCTGAGAGTCTGCCTGATTCTGTCTTTACAGTTTCTTATGAGGTGTCCATATTGATGGCAGAAGTAACATTCGATCTTTTTAAATTATGTTTCATTACAGGGCTGTCTACTTCCATCTCTGTTACTATGGTGCCATGCTTTTGTTGCTGAGTTTTCCTTTTTAATGTGTCTGCTAGCGGTGGCTGCTTCCCGCTTCAGAACAAAGCTCTGCACTTTTACGCTCTTCTTGGTTAAAGCTTCCTGCTCATCATGGAGGACAGTGCCATTTTGCGTTCTTCGAATGGCTTCTGAGTCACACACTGCACCTTCCATTGCAAGAGCGATTTCCAATGCCTTCGGAAAATCTAGATTTGTTTCAGCCAACAATCTCCTGTGTATAGCATTTTCGTTTATACCGCACACCGACCGATCTCTAAGCATATCGTTGATTGAAGTACCAAACTCGCAGTATTCAGTTAATTGCTTCAGACTTGCCACATAAGAAGAACCTGTCTCCCCTGCAGCTCTAACTCTTGAGTTGAATTTAAACCTCTGTATGGTCACCGATGGCTTGGGCTGGTAATGATTCTTTACGAGGTTCACTAAATCATCAAAACTTTTGGAGTCTGGGGCACTGGGCACAACAGATTTTGATTTAGTCAGTATGTCTTACTCCCACACATGGACAGAAGGATCGCGCATCTCTTCTCCTCTCCTGCAACGTCGCTCGCCTGGAAGAAGAAAGCGAGGCTTTCAACATAGTGAGACCAGTCGTCCAAGGTTGGACTGAATGGGTCCACTCTTCCAAATTGCGGCATCTCTTAGAGAATTAATTCGACACTCAGAAGGAAATTTTCTTTAACTCACAACTATCTTGCGAGGTATGGCCCCATTTTGGTTCTTCTGATTTCCTTTGTTTTTCTCATTTTTTACTTTGTTTTTGCTGTGATCTTTCGTGATTTTACCCTTGTCACCAGTTTGTTGGATCCAGCGCCTTTGGTTTGTTGGGGCTAAAGGATCCGGGTTGCACACTTTCTTCTGGGTGGCTGAGTCAGTACAGTGACAGAGAACATCAGGAGGTCATTAGAATAAACACATGATGTTTATTTACAAACTAAATCTACAACTACACTTGTGTGCTCACAACATAAAACTCTGTCTTCACTCATCAGTGACTAACTCAAGACTCTCTCACATAAAGGTGGCCCATGCTACTCTGCTGTTGGACAATAAGATCATGTGACCTTATATTACAATACTTGTCTTAAAGGCATATTACATTTCAGATTACTACAACCTGTTTTATGTTTAAAATGTGGACCTGCTGTACATCTAAAGGTGGATCTGCTGTACGTTTTCACATTGTGTGAGGTGACGCTGCATTTTCCGTTGCTTGTAGTTTGCTTTCTTCAAGTTTTCCATTAGTTTTTAACATTTATTTTGTGAGATAATGGTATTAGTGCATTTGTGAAGCTGATTGTGAAATTTCTCACTGTTGTTTTAGTTTGTCTGGTGATGATATAATTTCTTTTTCATTATCTGTCGTTTTTTTTGATGAACAAGCGTTGCACTCACAATGAATCTCTGGCTGCACAATAAATTTGAATTGAATTGAATTACTGATCTATCAATTCTGTAAATTACTGGGGGGCACAGTTGCATATTGATACTCTTTAGGAAAGGAAACCTGCCATCCTTACCCAGTCTGGCTTATGTATGAATCCCGATCCATAGCAGATTGGCTGAGCTTTAGCTGCCCTCTGAAATGCCATAGCAAACCTACTCAACTGCATCGAATCACTACAAATTAATCACCCCAAGCAGCGGTTCAAGAAGGTAGCTCACCGCTATCTTCTCAAGGGAAATTAGGGATGGACAATCAATGTTGGCCCTGCAACTCACATAATATGAATGAATAAATAAAATAAAACCATCTCAATCACTTCAAGAGCATGACAGAAATGGGCCATTCAGCCCAACTGGCCTCTTCTGACATTCATGGTCCGTACATGCGCATACCTTCTTACATAAACAACCTGTCCTCATAACTTGACCCTTATATTGATTTTATTCCATAACAAGTCACTTGCCAATACTTCTGTAGAAAGATTGTCAATCTAAAACCTAAACACTGCTCCTCTCTCCACAGATGCTGCTGAGTGCTTTCCAGCATTTTCTGGATTTATTTCAGCATCACACAATGGAACTGCCTGAATTTCAGAATCAGCATCTATCCGGATGGGAGGGACACCAAATACTTTGATCAAAATAGAAAAAAGATCAAGCAGTTTAATTGCAGACATAAAGATCCAGAATGATAGACAATAACCATGTACAATTTACAGCACAGAAATGGGCCATGTATCCTAACTGGACTGTGCCAGCATTTATATTCCACAGAAGCCTCCCCCCTCAATCCTCCCTCATGTCACCCTGTCAACATCGTAGGTACAACAGGTTACACTTGAACACCTGAAGATAACATCTAGGTAAATAAATGCACCATCTAGTCTGTTGGCTTGAATTCCCATTCTCTAGCTAAAATTAGCAATACTGACTTCTTTAATTGGCCGTCAATAGAGATGGACAGCATTTGCAACTTTAGGGGCTGCGGAGGCGGTGGGGAGAAAGAAGTGACAAACTCATTGCCTTGTTAACCTATGACAGCGTGAATATATCTATCCTCCAAAATGTATTGCTTGATTGATAGGAAAATTAAATGTCAACAGGGATTTTTGTAAGGTAATAAGATGATGAAAGGCCTGTCAGAGTTAAGTATGATTGTTTAACTTCCCCCTTGCAGACAGCAAGATAATTGCTGCATGTCACTGCACTCTATTTGCTCTGATGCCTGTGGTTCCTTCCAATGGTAAAGGATCATCTTCATTACAGCCAGCAGTTCAATGCTTACTGCAGTGCATCCACAATGGAGACAATGCTTCAAGCACTGCAGTCACTGATGTACAGGGTGCAATTATTCAACCTATGCCAATCAATATGACATGCCAACTTGAACCTCCTCTGAACTCTAGGCATCTCTCAATGAGAAAGAACATAAACAATAACCCCAGGAAATGTCAAATTTATAATCAGAACCACACATTTGTGCTAATTGAAGATGTACACAACCTACAATATTTCATTCCATTTTCTTCCATTTCTTTAGTTTGTTCTGTCTGCATCTGTGAGTCCAGATAAGATTTCAACTAACCAGGCTGGACAGAACTGGTAGGGGTCAGAAAGTGGGGGCTACTGTATTGACACAGGCTGCCTAAGTATGTAGTTCCCATTGGATGTGTAAAATTATGGAATAATCTTGAACATTTAGGGAATAATTGGAGGATTCTATGATATTTTGAACCATATGGACAGATTCAATAGGCTGGATTTTCCCCACAAGCTTTGGTTACTCCCCTGATGTTGAGACCAAATAGACCCACACTAGTGTGGGACCCACACTAAACCAACAGCTGGCCCAACAATGCAATCCTCCCAGAGGCGGCATCCTAATTGGACACCTCCACGTTCGCCATTGCCATGAAAGCCATTGATCTCTGGAGATTGTAACATTCAAGGATACAGGATGTTCCAATTCTGGTTACATTGGTTCCTGCCTAGTGACAGTGGTGGTACCCTCTGGAAGTGTTTCGATAGATTCCTAGAACAGTTCAAGGGTCAATGAACAACTCTTCTTCAGGGAGTCAGCCTGCTAGCCAAAAGGTGCCACAGACACAGGGGCAGGAATAGGCCCTGTAAAGTAAGTTAAAAGAAGGGAGCATAGAAATAGGCTCCAAATTAAAGAAAGAGCTGCAGTTAGCAGACTGATTCTATACAGTGGGCCGCTGGGGTAAAGGTATCTCTTTCGAGCAGTGGTGTTCTGCTTAGCACAGGTCTGAAAGTGTGCTTGTGAGCTAGTGTTGAGTCGCTTGGGAATCCAGGGATAAGGAATCTCGGAAGGCGAGACTGAAACCCTGCGAGGTGGGCCATTGTTAAAGCCGTCCAAGTGGGAGAGACATTTGGAGAGAATTCCAAGGCAAGATCTTCAAAAGGTGGAGACTGGAAACCCTTGTGAGAAAGACAAAGTTACAGCGAGATGGTTGACTCACAGTGGGATTAACGTCTAAGTGACTTATTGAGAAATCTCTGTCTTGGTGGCATCTGTCATTTACTCTGTAGTGTGGTGTGTTTAACCACAGTTTGTCTGTTAATTCACATGTACCTCATACTTAAGCTGAAAGTTAGAGTATGAGATAGATATTGTAAATTGTTTTATCTTTCTGAATTTGTATAGTAAATTTTGTCTTTTGTTTGTTGAAAACCTGTGGAATCTTATGGCTTTATTCAAAAAGCAGGTGTCTTGAATCTCAACCTTTATCTACATTTAAACAAAATGTTACTGGTCCCTAACCAGACCTCCCCTCTCCCCACGCCCTCAGATCTGGCCAAGTATTGAGATGTAGAGATGGGGGAGGCAGTGGCATAGTGGTATTGTTACTGCCTAGTATTCCAGAGACCCAGGGTAATTCTCTGGGGATGTGGGTTTGAATCCCACCACGGCAGACAGTGGAATTTGAATTCAATAAAAATCTAGAATTAAAAGTCTGATGATAATCATAAAACCTTTGTTAATTGCTGTAAAAACCCATCTGGTTCACTGATGTCCTTTAGGGAAGGAAATCTGCTGTCCTTACCTGGTCAGACCTACATATGACTTCAGACCCACAGCAATGTAGTTAACCCTTTCTGAACAAGGGCAATAAATGCTGGCCTAGCCAATAATGCCCACATCCCATGAATGAATAAAGAAAGATAAAGCCAGAAGCATGTTTGTGGCGTGTTAGACCTCACACCATCCTGTGCTGGGTTCCTACTTGTAATGCCATGAATACACATTAGTGTAAAACATATTTTAATTGTGTTCTACCTTCAACATAAAGTCAGCGGAGCATGAGAATCTCGTGGCACCTGGTTCATGTCTGCTTAAAGGTAACATGTAATAGTTGGTTTTGTGCAGTTGTGTCAGAGGCTTTCCTTGTTGAATCCTATGCACAAGGTCGGGGGGGGGGAGCAGGAGAATGGCAGCTTGCAGGGAGGCTCAGGACAGGCAATGGTGAGTCAGTGGTGAGGGGTGGTGAAGGGAGGGAGTGTGAAGTGGCGTCGGGGGCATGGATGAATTAAGACACAACTGCACAAAGCCAACTATTACATGTTACCTTTAAGCAGACGTGAACCGGGTGCCATGAGATTCTCATTCTCTGCTGACTTTATGTTGAAGGTAGAACATAATTAAAATATGTTTTACACTAACGAGTATTCATGGCATTACAAGTAGGAACCTGGCACAGGACGGTGTGAGGCCCAACACGCCACAAACACGCTTCTGAATTAAGAGGGAAGGGTTCTGGGTGTGGTGAGGTGGGGTGATGATGGGAACAGTCAGGGTAAGAAAATGAGGGGCCTAAAGGGCAGTGTCAGTACTGTCCACATGTGGGTCAATCTCAGGGTGTTGGCCGGCAGAGTCTTTACAGGGCTCTGAGTTCACCTACAACATTTCAATTATGCCTGCTGAGAGTGATCTTGGACATTGTCCTTTACAGTGCAGAGTAGGGAGGGCCAGCTGAATGTGCAAGTTCAACTATGTCCCACAGAGCAGTGAGCACAACATGAACATTCAATAAAGAGGGGACAAAAAACACAACACTGTTTCTTCCACAATAAAGGAAATGTTCCTCACTCCTCTGTAACCATCAATGCATGCCAACTATGAGGTGTGCCAGTTACTTTTAGCTCTCTGACTAAGCTTGTCTCAACAAATAACGATGATGCACATATGCATAAAGTGAAATCAATATAATGTGAAATATTTACAAGTGGAATTTTATTTTGAAAAACACCTTTGTGCTCTCAAATCTTATGTTAACGGAAATGGAGTTGGCAGGAAAGTTTTGGCTGTGATGCAGAGCCTCCCTGTTTGTCCATGAGGCTTTTTAATAGGCCGTTTTAGCCACTACATTGTCATGTTTCGCCATTGAATCACACATTTCCCCTGCATGCTGCCAGCACTTAAAATTTTAATTTTAATTACATGGGAAATGGCAAAGAGAGAGAGAGCGGAATTGTCGCACACTTCCAGCTACACTGTCGGGAATGCCACACTGTTGACAAAATCCACCCCAGAGTGTGCAAAATTGGGCTCAGTATTACCTGCTGTTTAGGCACCATAGAGGCCAAAATTTGATGTGTGAGAGCACACAACTTCCATGAGACATGTCGGGTGCCATATTGGCGAAGGCATTAACATACGCGCAGTTAAGATCTGCTGGGAGCATGAAGTTTGGGAAGATCAGGACGGCAAACAGTGTATGCTAATTTGATGCCACTGGAGCCATTTTGGAGTTCAATGCTCCAGCTAACATTCTCTCTGAACCTTATAAATCTGAACACAGGTTCAGGAGCAGGAAGGACCCACGCCACCAGCTCCACTTAAAAGAACTATCGGTGACTTTCAGGTTTAGTTGCCAATTGATTCCTTTTGGCTGTTGCTATTATTCTACAAGTGTTAGGTGTTTTTCATAGTTGTTTGAAGTTACAAAAATCAACAAGGCGTGACGTGACAAGTACTGTGAAGAGGTTTTTCCTGACTGCGAGGCTTCTGCATAAACCAGCTGTTGTTAGAAATGGGTGTAGAAGTAAACATTTTGCTTAGAAAATAGTGTGTCTGGGAGAATGAGCAGAGAACGCACAGAACAGGTCAAGCTGTTGGAAAAGGGAGGAGGAGGAAGGGGAGGAGGAGCAAAAGGTAGAGGGTGAAGAGGAAGGAAGGCAGCAACCAAGACAACCCCTTTCTGACAGGCTATACCCGAAGAATTACTTTGTGTGTGATACCAGTAATTGAAAACCCCTTGAAGATCACCATGGGGGACAACATCATGGCTAGAAGATCCTTCCCATTTCTCCACAATCCTTCCAATTTGCCCCTCTGATACTTCTAATCTTGTGCCCCAAGCCTTTTGATCTTCCACCATTCCTTCTGATTTTCCACCAACCCTTCTGATCAATCTTCAGCTGCCCACTCTCCTCCAGCCTTCGCTATCCATCTCTGGCCTTCGATCCTCCCTGACACTGGCCTCCAATTTGACCCCCTCAATCCCCAGCCTCCAAATTACACCAAGCCTCCAATTTCCCTCTCAACTCCTGATCTCCAAACACCTCCCGCATAAGCCCCAGCCTCCAATCTCCCCTGCCCAGTCTCCCCCTCTGCTCCTGATCTTTTCAATCCCTCCCTCCAATCCACATTCTGTCTGTAGCCTGGTGCAGCCATTGAGTTCGGCAGGCTGTGAGGGTAGCCTGCTCTTCTGGGTTTCCCGAGTGCAGGCTACTTCTGCTCCCTCCCTGGCTCCCAGTAAATATTGGGGCCATAATTTGTAAGCTCTTGAAGTAAAGAAAATTGAAGCAACCTGTTTAGTAGTGGCTCTGTTCTCTTCTCTTTGCTCAAGTTGACCAAAAAGAATGCCTTGCCAATTTTGTTCAAAATTGCATATTTCTCAGGTTTTAATTTGGAATTGTAAAATGTCACAATTCAGGTTTCCTGGCAAAAACAAGCTCATGTCCTTTCACCGAACCTGTTTTATGTTTTCACTAAGTGTCAGCCACAAGTCAGTTAGTAGAGTTTTTGCCTCTATGTTAGAAGGTCATGGGTTTAGGCCCCATTCCATGTACTTGGGTGCAATACCCAGGCTGCCACATTCGGAGCAGTATTGAGGGAATGATCCACTGTCTAAGGTGCTATCTATTGGATGAGATGTTAAACTGAGGCCTTGTCTGACCACTCAGGTGGATGTAAAAGATGCCAAGGCACTACTTCAAGGGGAGGCAGGGGAGTTCTCTCAGAGTCCTGCCCAATATTTATCCCTTAACCAACAGCAAAAAACAGCTTATCTGGTCGTTATCTCCTTTAAGTGTATGTGAGATCACACTGTGCACTAATTGGATCCTGTGTTTTCCACATTACAACAATGACTACACTTCATTGACCGTAAAGCACTTTGGGGCTTCCTGAGGTTGTAAATCTGTTAGTGATAGTGACTGACCACCTGGAGAAACATTAACTGATCAGAAAGAGCCAGCATGGATTGGTAAAAGGTAAGTAATGTCTTAACATTGCTGTAGTGTTTCCATCCCTCCTGCTCAAACCAAAAAAAAAGAGAGAGAGGGAGAGGCAGTACCTTCAGGAGTGCACCAGACCTGCAAGGGACATTCTTCTGAAAGTGGATTTTTAAAAAAGCAGCTGACTGGTGAGTGAATCCTGGTGAGTTTTAAAAAAAATCTATTAAAGTAATTCATTGCTTAATACTGAGATAGGAGCCAAAAAAAAGTATAGAGTAGTACTGTACAAGTATAATTATTCAAGAAACAAGGTTCCTAGCTAACATCAATAAAGCCCCGAGCTAGCGTATTTTTTAAGGGAGTAACTAGCTTAATCGAGAGGGACGTCATGGCAGGAGAACTCAGATCCATGATATGCTCCTCCTGCAGGATGTGGGAAATGAGGGATGCTTCCAGCATTCCTGGTGACCATGTGTGTGGAATGTGTGTCCAAATGCAGCTTCTAGCTAACCGGATTTCAGAGCTGAAGCTGCGGGTGGACTCATTGGGGAGAATCTGCAATGCTGAGCAAGTCGTGTATAGCATGTTTAGCGAGGTGGTCACACCGCAGGTGAAGATTACACAGGCAGAAAGGGAATGGGTGACCATCAGGATCAGTAAAAGACTCAGGAAGGTAGTGCAGGAGTCACCTGTGGTCATCCCCCTCTCTAACAGATAAACTGCTTTGGATACTGTTGGGAGGGGATGGCCTCTCAGGGGAAAGCAGCAACAGCTAAGTTCACAGCACCGTGGGTGGCTTTGTTGCTCAGAGGGGCAGGAAGAAAACAAGTGGCAGGGCTATAGTGATAGGGGGTTCAATACTTAGGGGCACAGACAGATGCTTTTGTGGCTGCAAATGTGAATCAAGGATGATATGTTGCTTCCCTGATGCCTGGGTCCAGGATGTCACGGAGCAGCTGCAGGACATTCTGGGGAAAGAAGATAAACAGCCAGTGGCTATGGTACACATTGGTACCAACGACATAGGTAAACTAAGGGATGAGGACCTGCAAGCTCAGAACAGGAAGTTAGGAGATAAATTAAAATGCAGGACCTCAAATGTAGTAATCTCAGGATTACTCCCAGTTCCACGTGCTAGCGAGAGCAGGAATAAAAAGATAGACTAACTGAACACGCGGCTGGAGAGATGGTGTAGCCGGGATGGATACAGATTCTTGAGGCACTGGGACCGGTTCTGGGGAAGGTGGGACCTGTACAAACTGGATGGGCTGTACCCAGGCAGAGCTGGGACCAGTGTCCTTGCGGGGGCTTTTGCTAGTTCTGTTGGGAGTATTTAAACTAGTGTGGCAGGGGAAAGGGATCCCAGGAGTAGGATTGGATAGGTCAGATTCAGATCAGAAAAATTGAGGTAGAACATTAGCTAGGGACGTTGTGATAGACATGGAGTTACAGGAGAAGCAAAGTTTAAAAAGTGTCCAGCAAGGGAAATTGTTGGGGTTAAACTGTTTATACTTCAATGCAAGGAGTTTTACAAACAAGGTAGATGAGTTAAGGGCACAGGTAGACACAAGGCAGCAGGATGTCATTGCTATAATGAAGACCTGGCTAAAGGAGGGACAAAACCGGCAGCTTAATATCCCTGGTTATAGAGTCTTTAGACACAATAGAGTAAGAGATAAAAAAATGAGTGGGGGGGGGGGGGGTAGCGCTAATGGTTAAAGAATCAGTTCCAGTTGTGAGAAGGGATGATATACTAAATAGGTCAACAAACGAGGCTTTATGAATTGAGCTTAGAAATAAAAAAGGGGCAGTCACACTACTGGGAGTATACTACAGAGCCCCAAATAGTGAAAGAGAGATAGAAGAACAAGTATGTAGCCAAATTTCTGCTTGTAAGAACAAGAGTGCAATAATAGTAGAAGTAAAAGTCTATCCTAATATCAACTGGGATTCAAATAATATAAGGGGCACTGAGTGAGAAAAATTCATGCTGTGTGTCCAGGAAAATTTTTTCAACCAATTAGTGACAAACCCAACGAGAGGAGATGTAATTCTAGACCTAGTCTTGGGGAACGAAGAAGGGGAAGTGGGTGAAGTGACAGTTGGCGACCATATCGGGGACAGTGATCACAATTCAGTTAGACTTAGCATTACCAGGGAAAAGGACAGAGATAAAGCAGGAGTAAAAGTCTTGAACTGGGGGAAGGAAAATTTTGCAGAAATGAAAGGGACTTGGCTGACATGGACTGGACAGCATTGCTGGAGGATAAAACAATGGAAAACCAGTGGGAAGCACTGAAAAGCAAGCTCCTAACTGTACAAAGTAGACATGTCCCCTAAAAAAATAAGAGTGGTACTGCCAAATCTAGACCCCTCTGGTTGTCTAGAGGAATACAGAGGAAGATCAAACAGAAAAATAAAGCGTACGATAGGCACAAAGAACTAAGCACTGCAGATAGCCTAGACGAATATAGGAAGTGCAGGGACGAAGTAAAAAAGGAAATAAGGAAATCAAAGAGAGGGCATGAAAAAAGATTAGCAAGTAAAGTTAAAGATAACCCAAAGGTGATTTACCAATACATTAATGCTAAAAGGTTAGGTAAGGAAAATGTGGGACCTATCAGAGATGAAGATAGAAACTTGTGTGTAGATGCAGCAGCTATGGGAAGGGTTTTGAATGAATATTTTGTCTCTGTGTTTACAAAGGAAAGGGAGGATGTAGATATAGTAGTCTAGGAGGAACACTGCGAGATATTGAACGGGATTGTCATAAAGAGAGAGGAAGTCTTTGAAGGGTTGAAATCCTTGAAAGTTGATTAGTCACCAGGGTCAGATGGATTGTTTCCAAGGGTTGAAATCCTTGAAAGTTGATAAGTCACCAGGGCCAGATGGATTGTTTCCAAGGTTGCTGAAGGAAGTCAGGGAGGAGATAGCAGATGCTCTGAGGATGATTTTCCAATCTTCCCTAGATACAGGGGAGGTACCGGAGGACTGGAGAAATGCAAACGTAGTTCCATTGTTTAAAAAGGGATCAAAGGAAATGCCAAACAATTATAGGCCAGTTAGTCTTACATCGGTGGTGAGCAAATAAGTAGAATCAATCCTGAGAGATAGGATTAACTGTCATTTAGAAAGGTCAGGGATGGTCAGCATGGATTTGTTAAAGGAAGGTCTTGCCTCACAAATTTGATTGAATTCTTTGAGGAAGTGACAAGAAGGGTTGATGAAGGTGGTGCAGTGGATGTTGTGTACATGGATTTTAGCGAGGCATTTGACAAGGTCCCACATGGCAGATTGGTCAGGAAAGTAAAAGCCCATGGGATTCAGGGTAATGTGGCAAACTTGATAAAAGGTTGGATTTGTAACAGGAAACAAAGGCTAATGGCCGATGGATGCCCTTGTGAATGGAAAGTTGTCTCAAGTGGTGTTCCAAAGGGCTTGGTGTTGGGACCCTTGCCCCTTGCTGTTTGTGTTATATACTAACGATTTGGACATGAACGTGGGGGGCACGATTGGGAAATTTGCAGATGATACAAAGATTGGCCGAGTAGTGGATAGTGTAGAGGACAGCCATAATCTCCAAAACGATGTAGATGGGTTGGTGGAGTGGGCGGTAAAGTGGCAGGTGAATTTTAACATAGAGAAGCGTGAGGTCATACATTTAGGGAGGTCAAACAGTTACAGGGATTACACAATAAATGGGAATATACTAAGAGGGGTAGATGAAGCGAGAGATCTTGGCGTACAAGTACACAGGTCCCTGAAGGCAGCAGTTCAAGTAGACAAGGATGTAAAGAAGGCATATGGAATGCTCTCCTTCATTGCAGAGATATAAAATATAAAAGTAAGGATATAATGTTGGAATTGTATAAAACACTGGTGAGGCCACAACTGGAGTATTGTGTGTGGTTCTGGTCACCACATTACAGGAAGGACGTAATAGCTCTGGAGAGATTGCAGAGGAGGTTTACAAGAATGTTGCCAGGGTCAGAAAAGTGGAGCTACATGGAGGGATTGGATAGGTTGGGGTTATTTTCCTTAGAACAAAGAAGGCTAAGAGGTGATTGAGGTGTACAAAATTATGAGGGGAATAGATAGAGTGAACAGGATAAAATTGTTTCCCTTGGTGGAGAATTCTACAACCAGGGGACATAGATTCAAGATAAGTGGCAGAAATTGTAGGGGGGACATGAGAAAGAACTTTTTTAAGTAGAGGGTAGTGGGTGTCTGGAATTCGCGGCCCAAGTTGGTGGTAGAGGCAGAACTCTAAATTCTTTTAAAAAGTACCTGGATCTGCAGCTTAAGTGCTGTAAGCTGCAGGGCTATGGGTCAGGTGCAGGAAGGTGGGATTAGAAAAGGCACCTTGGTGTCCTCGGGCTGGCATGGACAAGATGGGCTGAATGGCCTCCTTCTGTGCTGTAACTTTTCTATGGTTCTAAGTATGGTTGCATTTTTTGGAGGAGGTTACTAATATGGTAGGTAAAGGGATGTTTATGGGCAGGATATTCAGGTTGGTGAACGGGGGCTGGGGCCTGCTCACCAACGCGGGATGCCGTTGGGCAGAACTCCCAATGTCATCCTGCGTCATTTCAATTTTCAGGTCGGCGGAGATGCAGACGAATCAGCTGTGCGCCTGCCGACCTGTCAATGGCCAATTGAGGCCATTTAAAAAGTAATTTGACTAGTTAATGGATCTGCCCGCCAACCGGCTGGGAGCCCTGACGGGCTTCAGAAAAAGCATGAAACCTCATTCACGGGTGGGACGAGGTTTCATGGTGGTTTTTAAAAATTTAATAAAAGTTTACTTAAAAGTGATGGGCATGTCCCAGCTCATGTGAGAGTGTCACATGAGGGGACGTGTCAGGGAAATTTCATTTCTCTACATGTACCATTTTTGAATTTGGCATTGATCTCCCTGAGGCAGCACTTAGCCTCAGTGAGATGAGTGCAGTCTTTCATGCGCATGCATGAAAGAGCGCACTCCCGGCTAAGGGAATCCCCCCCCGCCCACATAGGGAGCGCCTGCACGTGCCCACTCCTGCCCTTCTCACCTGACGGGGAAAAATTCTTCCCTATGAATATTGTCTATAGGGACTTGCCAAATCCTTTCGATGCAAATGGTGCAGCAAAAATAAAAGCTCATCGAATTGGAAGCAACTTATTGACGTGGGCAGGGAGTTGTTTAGGAGGTGGGAGAGAGGCACAGAGAGAGAATAAGGATAATTAAATACACTTCAATGTGCAAGATGTGACTAGTAGTGTCACTTATGGATCTGTACTGAGGCCTCAGCTTTTCATTATGGGCTTGAACTTCCCCGGAGTGGCAATCAGCATCAGATTGGCACACTGTACCCAATTACTTACCTCAATTTTTCTTCGATCCTGCCTCACCCGACATTCTGACTCTGGCCGGGCGAGATCGAGGCAATGCAGTGCAACTTCGAGGCTCAGCGACAAATTGCAGGAGGATCAAAGTGAAGGAGGTCACCACCCATTCTTTATGGCACTAGCTGCCGTGAACCGGGTAAATTTAAAGGTCCATTGAAATTTAAAGGTTCTTGACAGGTCAGGGAGAAGGTAATTGTCTGTGGTTAGTCAATATGATTTGGTGGTTGGGGGGACTGGAGGCCAGGGGAGTCAGAGGTTGGGAGGGTTGGAAGTTGGGAGGGTGAGAGGTGGGGATAGGGTCGGAGGTCGGGGGATCAGAGGTCAGGGGTGTTGGGTCGGGTCAGGCTTACAGCGGGGGTGAGTAGGGGGTATAGGGCCTCAGGGGGGAGTGGGGGTCGGGTCTGGTCAGGCCTCAAAAGGGGGGAGAATTGGGAGGAGTCCCATGCGGGTGGGGGAAATAATGTGAGGGAGTAGTGGGAGACCCTTGGGGCGGTTCAGGGGTGGGGGAGTCCAGAGGCGGATGTGGTCAGGGAGTGGCGTAGTCCATTAGGGGTTTGGGGATGTGGAGGTAGTGCTCTGGGTGGGGTAGTCTGGGGGTTGGGGTAGACCCCTTGGGGTGTCAGGTTTGGGGGTGTCCTGTGGGGTGGGTGGGTAGTTGGGGGAGTGGAGGGAGTCTCCTGAGTGGGTTCAGGGGTGTGGGGGAGTACTGTGGGAGTGATGGTCTGGGTCTGTACAATAGTTACCCAGAAGTTAGAAGTGGTTTTAAATTTTTGGTTTTGCTTTCATCATAGCCAATTTTCAAATACGGATTGTAGTCCGACACTTCTCCTTCACCACAGACAACTTGTGCCTTCCCCTTTGTCTGTTGCTTTTAATGTTTTCAATACCTGACTCAAACTTGCTTCCAATGATGAGATCTGCATGTCCCATGCAACAAAACGTCTTCAGTATTGAGATTTCAGCTTGTGCTGATATGAATATATCAGTGGCAGACTAATGCATCTTTACGCTGAATTCTCTTGCCTCCAGCGGGTAACTATTGATGTAACACAGTCAGAACGATCTAAAGTTTGCAATTTAAATTGCATTTTCGGATGGTTACCAGTGCAAGGCAATTGCCGAGCAACCTTTACCAGTGAACTTCCGAAGGGGATTTTCCAGCGCATCTTTGGGGTACTCCCCCCAATACAAGGCCGGGGAGCCTATTATATCAATGACTTATATTAAATTATAGGGAGTCGTATATCTAAGTATGCTGATGATACAAAGTTAGGTGGCACAGTAGGTCATGTAGATGAGAATGGAAAGTTACAAAGGGATCCAATTCGTGCACAGCATGGTCTCACATACAGCTAAAGGAGATAATGACCAGATAAGCTGTTTTTTGCTGTTGGTTATGGGATGAATTTTGGGCAGGACTCTGAGAGAACTCCCCTGCCTCCCCTTGAAGTAATGCCTTGGCGACTTTTACACCACCTGAGTGGTTAGGCAGGGCCTTAGTTTAATATCTCATCCAATACATAGCACCTCAGGCAGTGGAACATTCCCTCAATATGCATCGAATGTGTCAGTCTGGGTATTGCGCCCAAGTACATGGAGTGGGGCTTAAACCCATGACCTTCTAACTTAGAGGCAAAAATGCTACAAACTGACTTGTGGCTGACACTTAGCGCAAACGTAAAACAGCTTGGGTAAAAGGTCATGTGCTTGTTTTTGCCAGGAAATCTGAAGGGTGACATTTGACATGGTGTAACATGTAACAGATTAACTGAGCAGAGAAAGCTCTGCCAAATGGAGTTCAATGGAGGAAATTGTGTGGTTGTCTACTTTTGAATGACAAAACAGGCTGGAGGGGCTGAAGAACCCACTTCAACCGATGAAAGTCTCTTTGTAAATGTGAGTTTTTCTGTGTATGGTAGAGCAGTTTTGGTTTATAAATTGCCTCCAATTTTGCCACCTTTCTTTCAGAGGGTCTAATTTATGTGTTACCTCTCTCAATGATGAGCAACCTGCATCTGCAATAATATCTCATTGCAAAGCTCAGAGCTTTTCTTCTGTGACAACCCTCAACAGTCTGGACAGCTTGCAACAGAAAGAGTCTCCACTGAAGCTACCAATCCCACTAATCTGTGGCACAGTAGATCAGTTCATCTATGCTCTGATGCAGTCCCAAATTGCTACAAATGGTCAGTTCTAACAATGTAGGCACCGTAATCTTAAATCCTGAACCTCTACAACCCTCAGAAAATAAGCTGTCCTCCTCTAATGCTTTCAACATATGCCATTTAAAACAATGAACATATTTCAACAATATCTGACAGATCTTAATGTCAGTTTATATTGCAATTCTACTGTCTGCATACGCTGCCACCCTTAATTCACTGGCACTCAGTCAAGCCATTAATCTTGGTTTCCCTCGGGGTGAGAGGCAAGAGAGTTCAGCATAAAGACACATCAGTCTGCTGCTGGTGCATTCGTTTCAGCAGAGGCTAAAATCTCAATGCTGAATCATGCTTTGGTGCATGGGGCATGCAGATCTCATCATTGGAAACAAGATTGAGTCAGGTATTGAAAACATTAAAAGTAACAGACAAAGGAGAAGGTGACAAGTTGTCTGTGGTTAAGGAGAAGTGTCGGATCACAGTCCATGATTTGAAAATTGGCTACAATGAAAGTAAGACTAAAGTTAGCTAGCTTCAATACAGAAAGTAGAGAGTGGGAGTAAAGAGTATTATTCAATGTGACAGAAGGTGTCCAAACAACTCATCTACCCAACCCTTCAAGCAACATCTGCCCAGCATGTGGCAGAATGTGCAGGGCATGCATTGGATTCATCAGCCATCTCAGAACCCATCGAACTGGAGTGGGAGCAAGTCATCCTTGAACCTGAAGGGACTACCTAAGAAGGGGAAACAAGTATTTGAGGGAGAAGGAAGTAGATGGTTATGATAGCAGATTTAGATGAGGAAATAGGGGACGAGGCTCAAGTGGAACATAAACACCAGCATGGACCAGTTGAGTTGAATAGCCTTTTTCTGTGTCATATATCCTGTGTAATTCCTAGGAAGGAGAAACCTGTTCTTAGGAAGCAATGCCGATTCAACGAATGAATTAATTAGATCAACTGATTGAACGTTTGTTCTAAATATACATTGAGTGGAATTGGGAAATCAGTTATCTTCAGTGACAATGGGTGAATACTCAAATTTGGGCCAAATTGGAGGAGGGCAACATTTTTATCGATAATCTTACCAAAATGTTGGTGATCTGAGTTAAAGAGTTACTTAATGTTCAATTTTTATTGCTAGCTCTCAAGTCACAATTTAAGCTTGATCTTCCTAACAGGCTCTCACATCCAAGTTTAATCCCAATTTTCTTTAACTTTCTGTACATTTCCCCTGCCATTGTGGGAGGAACATCTGAATGGACTGCTTCTTATGTTGTAGCACCAGTGACTAAAGTGCATCTTTTAAAATTTGGACAGGGAGGACTTCGGGCATTTGAACTACAGTCACTTGATTAGACAAACAAGCCTTCAGCCAAGTCGATAATGTACATTTGGCCATCTCCTTTATAGAGGGAGGAAGATGAAGTGCATTCATGTCAAGTGAGGCTAATCTGTCAATCTGTCCGCTTTCCCTGGTTAGAATTCTTGCAGAAGCAAATATGAGAGCTTTTGTAAGCACCCATCTGTCCAATTTCTCAGGAGCCAATGGGCAGGTTTGGCGGCCTTTTGATGGGGATGCATTCACCTTCATCAGCCCATTCGCTGTTGAAGCCCTCAGCCATGCTTTATCTCCAGACTTGACTATTCCAATTCCCCCCTGCTCAGCCTCCCATCTTCCATCTCCTTAAGCATCAGTTCATCTCATGCTCTGCTGCCAATATTCTGACTCGCACCAAGTCCCTTTCATCCATAAACTCTCTGACCTATAATTGGCTCTTGATCCAGTAATGCCTGAAATTTAAAATTCTCATCCTCATGTTTAACTTCTTCTGTGTCCTTGCCCCTCCCTACCTCTGTAACCTTCTCAACCCCACCGCCTTCTGAGAACTCTGCATTACTCCCATTCTGACCGCTTACGCATGCCTGGATTCCTTTGCCAATTGGCACCTGTGCCTTCAACTGTCTCGGCCCTAAGCTCCAGAATTCCCTCTCTGAACCTCTCTGGCTCCCTCTCTCCTACTGTAAGATGCTTCTTAAAGCCAAACTCTTTCCTGTCCTAACATTTTTTGATATGCCTCCTTGGTGCCGTTTTGTTTGGGAATGCTGCTTTGATGCACTTTGGGATGTCTTATGACATTGGTGGTGATATAAATGCAATTTGTTGTTATATGGTTCCACGAGGACTTCCTCAGGAATGGCAGCCAGAGCTTAAAGATAGATATACTATGGATAGGGAGGAGCAGTGAACTGGAAAGACACCTGCTCTCATAGTGCTCTAAATGCATAGCTATAAGCTAAGAGAGTTTATGGAACTAGGAAATAAAAGTCCACTCAAGCCTGTTCCATCTAAAGTGGCCTCTTCTGCACTCTGTCCAATCCATTTAGTATCCCAAGGGAAGAACAACAGCAAAATATAAACTTTCCAGAAAGTAAAGCTTTGCGAACATCCTTCCTTGACCACCCCCCACCTCCGCCAAGCGGCTTTGCAAACATTGAAAACAGCCTGACAACACACACCAAATATTCAGCACTCTGTGAGCTCTGAAACCACCTTGCTCCACACAGCGTTTGGTTGTCGATATGACCTTCATCCTTCAATCCTATTCTTTACTGGGCACCCAGGGGATGAATCTTATGGCCCTCATTGGCGTAACTGAAGGGGCAGGGGCACATGTAAAATAAAGTGGGTGACCTGCCCATCGCCTTCCCGCCCACCCCTGACCTGTCCTCCATATTACGTTATGTGGGTAAGGTGTCAGGCAGCCTGCCCACCTATAGGCCTACTGAGGCCCTTAGGTGGACAATTAACAGCCACTTGAAGACCTCATTCCACCTCTACTGCAATTTTGTAAGGCAAGGTGGGAGCAAGGCGGGCAGCCAGGCAACTTTGACAGCACTCCCTCCCTGCCAAGGCGGTATCCTCCCCCTTTTGTCCCTGTGCCCCTGGCCCCTTGAACCAGACCACCCCCCACCCCTCCCCCGCTCTTGCTGGGGTCTCCCAACCAGACCCACCCAAATGTTCTGGACTTACCTGAAGTCCGGGAGACGTCTTCATTTCTTTGCAAGGACTGGTTTTAGTTGCAGCAGTGGCCACTGCTGATGCTGCTGGGACAATCAGATTGGCCAGCAGCTTTCTATGGGGAGGTCTTGTCCCTGAGGGCCAGAAATCCCACTCTGCACTTATTAAGGCCACCCCCAGCTTCCTATCACATTGGCGAGGTGCCGACTGATGTTTAGGTCAGGAAGTGATTCGGAGGTGACATCTCTCACATGAGATTTTAAACTGAGGCCTTGTCTGCCCTTTCAAGTAGGCACAAAAGATTCCATTACACAATTTGAAGAAGGGTTTGGGAGCTCTCTTTAGTGCCCTGGCCAATAACTATGCTTCAACAGTCTCACTGAAAATCAGATTATCTCGTCATTATCAAATTGCTATTTGTGGGATCTTGCCAAGCAAAAAATGATTCAACTTCCTACACTTTGAATGCACTTCAAAAGTACTTCATTGGCTGTAAAGAGCTTTGGGATGTGCTGAGGCTGTGAAAGATACTACATAAATGCAGGTCCTTCTCTCTAGCTGAAATCAAACTGGTGATTCATAAAAGTTTAAAGTGTACAAAGTTATATTAGTGCAGTTAATTTACCCTGTGCATTGGTGCATTTTGGTATAGTAGTTTTGTGCATTAACATGAATGAAACAGGCACTAAGTTTAATGCATGCCCCGTAAATTGAAGAAATTTGTGACAGGTTCATGCATATTATGACTGTGAATGCTTTTTTTTGCATAGTAACTAATATATGATGAGAAATATGAATTTATTCCAATCACGCCAACTCTCCTGTTTAAAACTGGTATTGAAGCATCAAGGATAGCCAGCACAGTTTGAATGAAGAGCAGAGCAATAGATGCTGTGAATTATGTAGTATGAATATGTAGATGAACTATGTCATCTCTGCTGGACAGCATGGAAGATGATAACCAAGAGTACAGAAGACTAGGCGATGGAACATTGGAAAGAATTGATGTGGATAATTTGTGAATGGTCACTTGTGGATCTGCTTGCAATGCCATTGGTTGTCCAACTCTACATATTGCAAACCGGGCCTACTTTGCCATTCCTGAAGGAATAATCTGTCCCATTAAAGCATTGGCACCTGAAGGCTTTGTAGGTGTTTCCCTTGGATCTTGCCCTGAGGCAATTACAAGCAAGGGACTGGCAGCAATTGAGCCCACCAATCTGTTCTCGTGTGTGGTGCTTTCGGAGACCTGGGGCTTCATTTTCAATGCGGGGTCAGAAACCCAACACACTGATCATGTCCAGGACCCAAACCCGTGTCACATTTGCAGCATTGAAGTGTCACATGGTTGAAATGCAAAGCCACTAATTGGGCTGGAAGTCAACTCGGTACCCAATTAGTGGCACCGGGTGTTGCATGGAGGCAGGAGCTGGCTCTGGAGTGCAGTGCTCAAAGACAGATGGCAGCCATGATAGGGCTTGCTGTTGCTGTTGCCTTGCAGAATGGAGCAGGCAGGAGATCAGAAGTCCAGCAGCATACAAATGGTCACTCAGAAGGGATGAGCCCTGCTCTGTTTGAATCACCCTATTTTTCCATTACTTTTATTCATCAGCTCTATCACATTGTTCCAGACAGCGGTGCACTTAGACCATTCACTTTTCCCTGTCTCCACTTTGAAAATTCCCTTCTGGCCCTCCCAGCCCATTAACAAGCTCTTCAAGGATTTTAACTGGCGGTGAGTGGGTTTCCAGTTTCCCACCTCCCCATCCTTCGCATTGAAAATAGTAGCACATTTCAGAGGTGTCAAGAGACTGACCCGCCATCTGGGAGCACTATTTTCAAAGCTCACCCGCACCTGATCTTACCCCCATGGACGACTGAAAATTAAGGCTCTGGTCCTCACTGCAACCAGGTGAGGTTGCCTTGGTTGACTATTGTCAACCAAGACTGTTGTGGGTCCTGGCTTCCTTCCTCTCAAGAACATCCGGATATGGCTTCCAAGTAAATCAAGATCCCATCTTGGAGTTTGGACCTTACTCCTTCAACATCATCAATGAAAGTGTTCCTGATAAACAATAACAACTTGCATTTATATATCACCTTTAAAATAGTTAAATGTCCCATGGTGCTTCACTGAAGTGTTTTCAAACAGAATTTGAAATTGAACCACATTATGAAGTATTAGGGCAGGTGACTAAAAGCTTGGTCAAACAGATAGGTTTTAAGAAGCATCTTTATGGAAGAGAGAGACCTGCAGAGGCAGTTTGGGGAAGGAATTCCAGAGCTTAGGATCTAGGCAGCTGAAGGCATGACTGCCAATGTTGAAGTGAAGGGAATTTGGGATGTGCACAATTTCAAAATTGTAGGAATGTAGGTCTTTTGACAGGAGTTGTCAAGCCAGTGAGTGTTTCAGAGGTATGCAGGGGTGAAGCCATGAAGGGTTTGAACACAAGGATGGGAATTTTAAATTCGAGGAGTTGTCAGACTGGGAGCCAACATGGGTCAGTGAGCACATGGGTGTTGGAACAATGGGACAAGATACAGGTTAGGATCCAGACAGCAGAGAATCTCTAATTGATCCCATGGCTGAATGTTAAAGTAAGGAAAAGCAAGTGTAGACATTTTGCAGAGAGGTGGGATGGCTACACAACAGTGTATACCTTATGGGGCAGAATTGAAACATACCAAATAGCGTGACATTTGCAGTCACTAAACAGCAATAAACAGCAGACTATCTGTTCATTAACACATTGATTGGTCTAGCCAGTGATGCCTGTATCCCATGAATGAATAATACAAATGCATTTTGTGGAACTTGCTGTGTGAAAATTGGCTACTGTGATTCCAACATTACAACAGTGACCACACTTCAAAAGCACTTAGTTTGCTGTTATGCACTTTGGGAGGTTGTGAAAGGTGTGATATAAATGCTTTCTTTCCTTGTGTGTGAGTTTAAACAGTGAACAGTGGCAGACCATTCAACCACCGCAGTCATCACGGAAGAATCCTATTCCATCTTCTTCTGGCTCCCAATTTTCAGCACCACTCATTGGATAGCAGGCAGGAATTCTGGCTGACTTTCGCCTTCCATGACCTAGGAGTTCACCAGTCAATTGTGACATGTCTGAGCTGAGGTCATCAAACCAGTGACTTTCTATCATTGTTGGGTATCCACTGGTTTGTTATGTATTTTAAATATCTGATTTACCTCAGAGGTGCAATGCAGAGGTGACACTCAACCTAAGTCTACAACAGGTTTATTTACAGTGCTTTCAAATATCTCAGCAATTACAGGATTTCTACACATATGTTCACACCTCAGGCTTCTCAGGTCTTTCTGGAAGATTCTGTTTACTTTAGCTCTCAGAGGCTATGCCCAGGCTTAATCAATCAAGCAAGTATATATAGATCGGCCAACAAACCAATGTAATTAAACACAGATTAATTAAACCATTGAACACAATAACTGTCACAGGCAAGAAGGGCTGAATGGCCTCCTTTTGTGCTGGATCATCCTATGATTTTAACAGCTTTAGACCATCAAAAGATGTACAGAGAGACAGAGGCAGGGGAGCATTTAACACCAATAACAGCAGTAGATCATCCGGGGAGCTGGAGGGAAGAAATGGTTTAATGCCAGTGACACCTTCGAGCATCCAAAGAGACAGGGGGAAGAGAGTGCTTACTACAAATAATAACCTGATGCTGAGGTCCTACAGTGCAAAGGTTGTGGAATGATCCAGCACATCAAACATTAGGAAAATCAATACATGCTTTCCCACTTTCAGTATTCTTTTCATCTGCAGGAGAAGGCTGAGTTGTCTGAAGCCTGGAGAGGCCACTTTGCTGCTCCACTGATTCTGGTAGCTTCAACATCATTCTAAAAATATTACCCAGCTGGGTTTATACTGTCTCAAAACAAAAGCCTTGAAAAGCTTGAAAATATCTCTATATGTTTTTCTCTCATCCATGCTCATGTAATGGCCCATCATGGGATGGGACAAGACAGTGAACTATTCTTTATTCCATGCACACCAACACTGCTAGTAGCTCACTGTGTAGGTTTTAAGTATCAGTTGTGGCTCAATGGGCAGCACACTCACCTATGTTTCAAGAGGTTGTGGATTTATAGTTCCACTCTGTAAACTTGAGAGCGCAAAATCCAGACTAGCACTTCAATGCAGTACTGTTGGAGGTGCTGTCTTTTGGATAAGATGCTAAACCAACATTTCATCCCTCAATCCACCTCACTCAAACAGGCGATCACATCATTATCACATTGCTGGGAGTTTGTTGTGTGAAAACTGGCTTCCCTCATGTCCTTACATATACACTGCAAAAGTACATCATTGACTGTAAAGCACTTCGGGGCCTCCTGGAGTGGTGATAGGTGCTAAAGAACTGCAAGTTCTTCCTTTGCCCCTTAAAACTGCGCAAGTTAGATCTTGTAACCAGCACTAAGGGAATGACTACAGTCAGTAGGACTGTTATAGAGTAGTTTGTGGGAAAGCTGTACCTCACAACTCCTCACAGAGGTAGCAAAGACTCTGCAAACCTCATTGTTCCTGCAATGTGCACAGTTAGGGATGAGCTAGTAGGCAGAGTTTTGAAGTTTGCACTCATGGTGGGGTGGTGGGTGGGTGGGGGGGAGGGTGGGGTGGGGGGGGGTGGGGGGGTGGGGGGGGCTGCATGTAGCTGTGCCAGGAAGGTTGAAATATTTCGGAGTCCAATACATGCATTATTGGATGAGACCTGCCTCCACACCAATGAATTTTACTGAGATTTTTCATGTTACTGAGAGGAGGCGTCGTTAACAATAAAAGGTCAAAACCTTCTGCAAAAAGCATGCTGAAAGTCAGCTTTAATCTTCAGACATTCCCATGTAAATAAATTAGGTTGACACACGCTACTGATTCACTGTGAGGCAAGCATTGTATTATCAGACAAACAAGAAATTAAACTGTAAAAGGAGACAGAGCCATCTGCAAATTCAAACATTAATTACCTTTACACCCTGGGAATTTGTTTATCATTTTGCAAATGAGGACACAAAACCTGCCATCCCAAAGCATTTTTATACGAAGAAGCAGTGTCCAAGAAAGGCTGGAGGCATAATCTACAGGGCATGATGAAGATTTATCAGTCAACAGCTACATTCTTACTTTGAAGTCAGGAGGTCCTGCATCCAAGAACCATCCAGAGACTTGAACACATAATACCGAAACTGAGGGGTTGGGAAATATGTCACCGCTTATAAAGGGGAGGGAGTGCTGCACTGTTAGAGGCACTGGCAATGGGATGAACCATTAAATCAAGGTCATCTGCTCACCTGGGTGGACATAACAAGCCCCAGCAAGCAATTTGAAGAAAGGCAGGAAAGTTCTGCCTAGTGCCCTAGCCAATATTTATCCCTCAACCATTATTTAGAATCTGAAATGTCTTTGAAGATTGCAGGATGCCCCAAAGTGCTTTATACCAATTAAGTACATTTGAAGTTTAGTCACTATATTGTTTTGGACTGGACGAGGTTAAATTCAAACAGCCCTGATTTCTCCTCTCACCACCTGTTCTGATTTTGATTTTCCCCCTATATAAGCGGTGACATATTTCCCAACCCCTCAGTTTCGGTGTGATCCAATTTCTACTCATAACCCCACAGCAAACTTGAGAGAGGGTAAACTTTTATTTGCACACACTCAAAACATGGGAGCAGGGTGTCGCTATGTAGCCCCCAGTGCATTCATACAATAAAAGAGGGATAGAGGATTAAGGAGTTACAGGGCAAAGACCACAGAGCAAAGACTTATTGTTTCACATGAGTCCAGAATCTGTGGGAATAGTTCAATAGTGTATTCTTTCACTGATCTCAGCAGGCTGAAGACTGATGCTAGATAACTCACTTTTCCAGTAGAGATGACTTACATGATGGGACAGGCTTGTAGAAATGAATTAGTCTTGTAGGCACTGGTACAAAAGCTCAGAGGTTCCAGTAGAAACAGTGTAGATGGGGTGGGGTGGGGGGAAAGTATTCAAAGCTAGACAGAGCCCATTTCCTGAGCTGCTCCTTACTAGATGGAAAAAATGGCAGACTGAGTGGAAATACAGCAAGACAGGGTAACTGGTTCTCTCAGCTGGGGACTGGTGGGGGGTGGGGGGTGTCATGTGACATGACTCCCACTTTTCTACTTTGGCTTTGACAAAGGGTGTGTATTCCTTTGTGTGGATTCTTGAGATTGTTAACGTTCGACCATTAAGAATTTGAAAGAAAAAGTGCATAGCCCTTTCTCCTAGCAGACTGGAAGTCCCCATTGGCCAGGCCTGGCTTAGGAAATGTAGATGGCCTTGGTATAATTCCCTTTGAATTAGGGTTCTGGAACTCACAGGGTCATTAGTGTCTCTTCAGAGATAATGAAGCACAAATTTCTTCGATACTGCTAGATTACTCCCTATTGTTCGAAGATCACAGCCAGAAAGTTCTTTTTGTTCACGGTTACAGGCAGACATAGCTTCAGCCTTTTTAAAGTCTTTGTTTAGTTTTAAAAATGTTAGGAAGTAGCCAGGTTGATATAATATATTTCATAAAAATATAATGTGAGGTCTTAGCTCCAGGACAATAGTAATGTTGGAAACGGACAGGCAAATGGCACATTGCATGCTCCAACAAGCAGCTTAAGCTAAGCGACCCGATAATCTGTTTATTTGATGTTGGTTAAGGGATAAATATTTGCCAGGAAGTACACCCTTCTGTGCTGTGGGATCATTTACATCCACCTGAGAGGACAGAGCTCTCAATTTAACACCTAATCTAAAAGATAGCACTTCCTCAATACTGCACTGGAGATCAGCCTAGATTATGGGCCTGAACTTCCTCTGAGCGGCAACTAAAGTAGGATTGCCACTGCCCTCCTAATTTTTTACCTTAAATTTTATTCCATCCTGTCTCGCCCCGACCTTCCGACTCAGGCCGGGTGAGATCCAGACAGTGCAGTGTGCCCCTGGGGCCTAGCATTGAAGGGCAGCTCTGTTGAAGAAAAGGAGGCCCCCTTTTTTACAGTACTAGTTGCCATAAACTGGGTAGGTTTAAAGGTCCAGCTGAGTTTAAATGTCCTTGACAGGCCAGGGAGAAGGGTAATTGTATAAGGTAAGTGGGGATTTTTGGGCTGGCAGGGTGACCTCGGTGGGGGGATGGTTGGGTTTCTGAAGGGAGGGGTTGTCAGGTCAGGCCTTTATGTCGGGTCAAACCTTTATGTCAGTTGGAAGGTGCAATTCATCATACAGAAAACTGTGAAACTCTAGAGACAAGGAGAGACTTGCCA
Organism: Carcharodon carcharias; assembly: GCF_017639515.1. Lineage (NCBI taxonomy): Eukaryota > Metazoa > Chordata > Chondrichthyes > Lamniformes > Lamnidae > Carcharodon > Carcharodon carcharias. Next base: position 78,218,344 of record NC_054471.1, read on the forward strand.
TGTGTACGCTATCACAAGGGTAACACTACATCTTGCAAGAGCTTATGAAGATCATTGGATAGCAATGAATGAAATGATTTGACATAATTTATTATAAAGAGGTAATTATTCTAAAAAGCAAGTGGCTAAGATGAATTCTATCTGAGTTTGCCATTGAATTAAACAGAAATTTAGCATATAAAGTTTACAATTGCCTCTTGTTGCTTAAAATCAATTGCTCCAAAGTTGCACAGAGGTTATAAATGATTTAAATTTCTTTATGTTCCAGTATTTGCAAATCCATCATATATTCTATCACCCCACAATTGACTAGAAGCTAGCAAAATGTCATGGATACTTTTCCCTGCCTCTGATTATATTGCTTTTGTAGCTGCACCAACACTGGGCTGAGGCAGGACAGTAAGAATCCACTGTTAGAAAATAGGCTATTGGGCCCATCAAGTCTACTTCTACAACGTAACAAATACAAACTGCCTTATTATGGGTTTGACCTCTCCAATTTAATTTCCCATGGGAAGTTTCTGCTCAATTATTTCATGGCCTATCAAATTAAGAACTCCAGATGAATTATCCATCCATTCATCCTAATTATTGACATCCTGGTTAGCTGATCTCCAGATATTGCCATCAGTCTTAGAAGAGATGGAACACAGCAACCAAGACTGGAGAGACCGATTATTGTTGGTCATATGTCTCTAGTTAGCTTACCAGTGGCTCAAACAACAGAAACTTGCATTTTTATCATGCCTTTAACATAACAAAAAATATCCTGTGGTACTTCAGAGGAGTGTTTTTAAACAAAATAACACACCAAGCCACATAAGGTGGTATTAGAACAGGTGACCAAAAGCTCGGTCCAATAGATTGGTTTAAGGAGCATCTTATGGGGGAGCTGGAAGCGGAGAGGTGGAGCTGCTCAGGGAGGGAATTCCAAAGCTTTCAGCCTTGTTGGCTGAGGCACGGCTGCCAGTGGCGGTGTAAGAGGAGTTGGGGGGAAGGGCAGAACACCTGAATTGGTTATAGGGCTGGTGAAGGTTACATCAACATGAAGATGGCACTCATTGAATTGGTACAGCATAGAAACAGGACATTTGGCCCAAATAGGCCATGCCAGTGCTTATGTTCTGCAGGAGCTTCCTCCCATCCAACTTCATCTAATTCCATCAACACATCATTATTATCCTATTATTCACAACCTGGTCAGCTGCAAATGCAGAATCCCTCATTTCAAGCATCGCTAATACTCACTGTAAAGAATGGTTCCAATGGAAGAAGCTGTTTTTATTGTTAGGTGCAACATCACACCTATGTCTGTGTCTAATCCTGTTCCAACATCCATATCTCTTCTCAATATCGTGGTAAGTGAAGGAAGTTCGATATAAGCATTCCCGTTGAATGATGGGAAAAACAGTGTGATATCTGAAACGGAAGAAGCAGGAGGTTAACTTTGGCTCCAATAATTGAATAAAAAATACAGCAACACAAAACTTAAAACAGAAGTATACAGACACCAGCTTTCCATTCTTTGACCAATTTTACAGCTGAAGATAACATCTTGGGCCCACAATCTTAGTCACAAAATAAATCCTTCTGGGACTATAGTAACCTCCTATTTGCAAAAACCATGTGAGTTCATATTACTTAGGTAAATTAGCTACTAGTTCCAAACTAAATTTGGATTGCAAATTCCTCTCATATATTAGTCTTTTCATTGGTGGGAAAAGATACGTGAAATCTCTGACACAAGATTCACTTTACTTTAGCAGAAAATATTGTTATGATCCCAGTTGATGTTACCACCGTACAAGCCAGGTCCCAGGGTGGAACCTAGCTTGATAGATCCTAACTTTTATTTTTTGTTTAGATACATGGAGACTGACTATTGAACAGAGTCACAGGAGTCAGCTGATGAACTTTTAACAAAAGAATAAACAGTTATTAAACAAGAAAAGATGAACTATATTACAATACTCTTTCACCTGCAACTATACCTTTACAGATATATACAGGTTTGTAAGGATAACACAAGTTGCAAAAGCTACCTTATTCTCTAATGTTCACAATAAGTACACAGTCCATGTAAACCAATAGACACACCACACTCTGAAACCAAGTGACAGATGCCCCACCCCAAACAGATGCTATGGATCTCTCGTCAACTCCCCAGAAGCCTGTCACACCGTGAGACAACCAGTCTCACTGAACTCCGTCTTTCACACTAGGGTTTCCAATCTACACTCTCGAAGAACTCATTTTGGAATCTTCTCCCAAACTGATGCTTTCTCTCAGAAACCTTCCACAAGAGTCCACCTCCAGGGTTTCGAGCTCTCCTAGATAGCCACATGCATTCAAGCTTCCTTCCATACAGTCTCTCTCACTGACTCAGCTGTGCCAACAGAACACCACCGCTTAGCATGCCCATAGTAAAAAGTGTTACAGACCTTCAACTGTCTCCTTGGATGTTCTGGCTTCTTGCAATCCTATATTGTTTTAAAACTTCGTCTTGCAGCTTCTCCCTTTAAGCTTAGAGCTTTTCTCATAACTTCACTTAACAAGGTCTTTTCCAGATTCCTGTTTGTTCCCTTTGACTAGAAGGTCTTCTTGGGACCCTTCTTTTTCTGTTCTTTGGGGAAACCTGCTTCCTGCAGCTCTCTCCTATCCAGCTTCTCCTGGCAGCTGGTTTCAACTTTAGTTTAAGACTTGCCATCTGTCTCTCTCCTTTGCTGCTTCTTCTGGCAGCTCTATTCACTTTAGAGCACGCAGACAGAGAAATCGAAAGCAGTTTGAGTTCAGTTGGTCAATGTGTGTGTGTGTGTGTGTGTGTGTTGTGTGTGGGTCCTCCCTCTCTGGACTCCTGTTGCTAGGCAACAGCACAGTTTTTTTCTACCTTATTTGTTTTAACTCCCCTTCAAGAGTCATAAAATCTTATTAAAATGCAGGCATCTTTTAAATTGAAACTAAAGCTTAGGTTTCATCCTTTTAACCCACAAATACAGAAATACAAATTAAACTTAAAGATATACATTATTCCTAACACCCCTCAAATACACATATAACTTACTTAAACTATCTCTAGTTCCTAACTCTATTGCTTGGTAGTAGTAATGACATGCTTTAAGTTTCCTCGGTAGCAACTAGAACTTCCAAAGAACTTCATATCCAATGAAGTACATTTTGAAGTATAATTGCTGTTGTAGCATAGGCAGCAAGTTTGCACACAGGTCCCACAATTTTGATCAGTTAATGTGTTTTTGTGAAACTGATTGAGGAATAAATGTTGGCCTGGACATCAAAGAGAATTATCCTGCTCTTCTTTGGATGTGCGGGATCTCCTACATCCACCTGAGAGGACAGATGAGGCCTCAATTTAAAGCCTCATTAGAATTATGCCATTTGTGACCATGCTGCACTCCTTCAGAACTGTACTGGAGTACCAGACCAAATTTTGTGCTCAAGTCTCTGGAGGGGCCTTGGACCCAGGACTCCCGAGGGTGAACAACTAATACACACACACACTCTGACACACACACACACACACACACACACACACACACACACACACACACACACACACACACACACACACACACACACACACACACACACACACACACACAGTCTTTCCACCTCTCATCTGACCAGAGACAGATGTATTTAACCTCTTGAGTGCTGCATCTCTCAAGAACATTTTGCCTGCAAACATATGAATTTAAACCCAGCCACACTGTGAAGGCTTTCAAAGATATTCAGTGACAAGCAGGCTTGCTCTAAAACCCACAGATACTGGCATTCAAATATATGAGCAGTGCTGACCTTTTAGTTAATCCAATCAAGTGCAGTCATTTGTTATTTGTGTGTCTCTCCTGCAGAACCTGTTACTCTGTTTCTAAAGCTCTTATCTAAACTTAAAATTTTATTTGAACTTAAAAATCCACCGTCATTTCTGCATGCAGTGCTGACCTCGGTTTACATTGTAGACCAGCACACAGAGCACTCTGACTGAATTTTCACACAAAACAAAGTCAGGTTAAAGCACATGAAACTTTCCTCAACTCCATGTTAAAATAATGAAGTGTTCAAAGCAGCAAGCATCACATGCGTGGTGATGGAAAACCTACCCGTTGAATCAGATAATATCACGAGGGAAATTTCAACATACTGACTGACAAATTTCCCTTTCTGCGTTTACACCCTACACAGATCAAAGTTTATGATCTTTTTACCACTTTGGCACATTTGCCATATGTAACCCCCCAGAACCTATCCTTGACCTCTCCTATATCACATTTTACATGTTTCCCCTCGGCAGCACCATCTGAAAGCACAGCAATAGTTTGCACGTGTACACTGATGACACCCAGCTCTACCTCACCAACTGTCCCAACTCCTCCATGGTTGTTAAACTATTAGACTGTTTATCCAACATCCAGTAAGAAATTTCCTCCACTTAAATATTGGGATGAATGAAGCCATTGTAATCATTCCCCGCTCAAAACTCCTTTCCCGAGCTACGACTCCATTCCTCTCCATTCCTCTGTTTGGAACATTGGTGTCAGACTTGATCCCGAGATGAGGTTCCGACTTGATAGTCGTGCCGTCACTAAGACCGCCTATTTCCACCTCCAGAACATCACCGACCTTCGCCCCTTTCTCAGCTCATCTGTTGCGGATACCTGGATTCGATTGTTCCAACACACTCCTGGTTGGTCTCCCGCTACCCTCACTAAATGTGAGGTTATCCAAAACTCTGTTGTCCATGTCTTAACCCGTAGCAAGTCCCATTCCCCTATCACCTCTGTGCCAACTGACCTATTTTAGCGTCAAAGTCTTGATTTTAGAATTCTCATCCCTCTATGGCCTTGCCCCTTCCTATCTCTGTAATCTTCTCCAGGCCCACAACCCTCTGAGATATCTGCGCTCCTCTAATTCTGGCATCCCCAAATTTAATTGCACCATCATTAGTGGCCACACCTTCGGTTGTCTAGGCTCCAAGCTCTGGAATTCCTTCCTCCCTACACCTCTCTACCTCTCCTTCTTCCTTTAAGACACTTCTTAATAATTATCTCTTTGACCAAGCTTTTGGTCATCAGACCCAATATCTCCTTATGTGGCTCGGTGTCATACTTTGTTTCATAATGCTCCTGTGAAGCACCTTGGGCCATTTCAGTCGCTAAAGGTGCTATATAAATATAAGTTGTTGTTTTGTGGATCATGATTATGTATTTGACCAGATAATTATTGGTTTTCTTTTCTTGTTCAATAGCTTCCTCTCATTCCAACGTGGAGGCCAGTGGGTCGGAGCGTGATTTTGGCCAGCTGGCAGCCAACTTCTCCTCTCCTGAAGGCATTGCACATAAGAAGTAGGAGCAATGTCATCCACAGTATCCTGCGGTAGAGAATTCCAAAGATTTACAACTCCCTGTATGAAGAAATTTCTCGTTGTCGCAGTCTTAAATGGCCAGCCCCTTACCTGAGACTATTCCTGAGATCCTGCTCTATAGTTTGATTGGTGGGGTAAAGCTCTTTAGTAGAGGAAGCTTTACTCTGCAGTTGGCGATATTTGGCTACATTAGTTTGAGGGTGTCTGTATGTGTTAGCCCTGGATCAGTGGGTAGCATTCTCACTTCTAAATCTGAAAGCCTTGAGCAGATAATCCAAGCTGACACTCCTGTGCAGTACTGGGGAAGTGCTGCCCTGTCAGAGGTGCTGTATTTCAGAAGAGACATTAAAGCCCTAGTCTGCTCTCTCAGGTGGATGGAAAAGATTCCATTGTAGTATTCTGAAGAAGAGCAAAGGAGATCTCCTTGGTGGCTCTGGCCAGTACTCACCGTCAACCGACAGATTATCTGGTTGTTGTCTCATTGCAATTTGTGAGATCTTGCTGTGCACAAACTGTATTTTCTACATTGCAACAGTGGCTATATTTCAACAGTACTTCATTGGCTGTAAAGCACTTTGGGACAGTCTCAAGTCATAAAGTGCGCTGATATAAACACATGCTCTTTGTTGTATTTTCACATGCAGCTCTCCCTAGGACAAGCAAACCTTGTTGTGCGGCACCAGGCAGGCAGTCAGTTTTACCACAGCATTGATAAGAAACGTAGACTGATGCAGTTTGCTTGCTCGTTCTCTTGTTAGAGAACTGTGGGTGGCACTGGGAGGTGAAGGAAGGCCTCGATGAGGGACAGTTAAAGAAAAGACGGTCATGTTGTGTTGTTGTAAGTTGTCTCATGAAGAGGTCTAGAGGTTTGTATGGTTGAGCAATATCTGTTAATAATACATGACTATATACATACAAACAGTGCACAGTCCTGACCAGGTGCTTTCTTCATGCTGACTTCTACCAGACTCACTACCACAGTCTACTACTCCCATGTGACTCTCTACATCATAACGTGGGCAGTACTGTTTCCCCCGTTCCACACTAACCCTTACGGTCCCGAATACCCTAATACTGTGGGTTAGGCACAATAGGGTGGGAGGAGGTACGTGTGGAATATAAATACAGGCACAGACCAGTTGTCTATAAATAGGCTGCAAAATACAATGTAACTCCATATAAATAAAAACATGAAGGGAGAAAATGTTCACCTTTGGAAACAGCTGTTGTGCTAAGTGGAGGGAGAAGGTTTAGCTTTTCTTCACACTCCTGCCATTTCTACTGACCTTCAGCTCTTCTGACCTTGTGGCTCTGTTATCTCACTTGCAGGCTGTGGGCTTAAGTGATTGTTACCAAGAGGGAAGAAACAGCCTAGCCCCTTGCAGCAGTCATTCTTTTAATCAAGCACATCTCATAAATCAAATTTACAACTTTTAGAGCTCAATCAATAAGGTATTTTAGACTCCAACAAAATTATCTGTAAGGATGCGGAATAAGGATACAACTGGGAGATCAGATGCACATACAAGCTCAGTGTCCAACTGGGCCTGATGGGATTAGTCTGTCAGTTTTAACAATGCATGATCCATCCCTAGACTGCAATAAGTTTATGAAGACTGCGAACTACATTGCTAATGAAGCATTCCAGGAAATCAGAATCAATACCGTCGTAGGCCAAGTTATCTTATGCTCCATTTCTTCAACAAGTTCACTTCATTTATCATTTGACCATCAGTGTGCTCCCAGCTGACTCAAATCATCATAGAATCATAGAAATTTACAGCACAGAAGGAGACCATTCAGTCCATCGTATCCACACCGGTTAACAAGTAGCCATCCAACCTGATCCTACTTTCCAGCTCTTGGTCTGTAGCCCTGTTGGTTATGGCACTTCAAGGGGAAATCCAAATATTTTCAAAATGATATGAAGTTTTCTGCTTCTACTACCCTTTCAGACAGCAGGTTCCTGCCTTCACTACCCTCCGGATGAAATAATTTTTTCTTGAGCCTCCTCTAAGCCTCCTACCTCTTACCCTAAATCTATGCCCCCTGCTCATCAGCCATGGGGAATAGCGCCTTGTTATCCTCCCTATCTAGAACCTCCATAATTTTATACATTTCAGTTAGCTCTCGCGTCAGCATCCTCTGTTCCAAAGAAAACAACCCTGGTCTTTGCAATCTTTCCTCATAACCAAAATCTTCCAGTCCAGGCAACATCCTGGTAAATCTCCTCTGTACCCTCTCTACAGCAATCAAACATTTCCTATAGTACATGGCCAGAGCTGCACACAATGTTGTAGCTGTATTTTATACAGTTCCAGCATAATCTCCCTGATCTTAAATTTAATGCCTTGGCTAATAAAGGCAAGAATCCTGTATGCCTTGTTAACCACCTTATCTACCTGTCCTGCTACCTCCAGAGATCAATTAATGGGTCCCAAGATCAAACGTAGAATTTTAATAAATGAAAAAACTTGTCTTCATATCACCTCTTTCATGTCCTCAGGATGTTCCAAAGTACTTTAGAGCCAGTTGAGTACTTTTCAAAGTGTAGTCACTGTTGTAACATAGGAAACATGGTACCCAATTTGTACAAAGCAAGGACCCACAAACAAAGACCAGATAATCTGTTTTTAATTATGTTAGTTGAGGGATTAATGGGGACATTGGCAGAACACCCCTTCAAAATAATGCCATGCAATCTTCTACATCCACTTGAGAGGGCAGATGGGGTCTTGATTTAACATCTCATCTGAAAGGGGTCAGTCCTATAGTGCAGCCCTCCCTCAGACACTGGGAGTGCCAGTGTGGATTATCTGCCTGAGTCTCTGGAGTAGATTTTTGAACCCACAGCTTGCTGACTTAGAGGTGAGAGTGCCACCCATTGGGCCATGGCTGACATTAAGATAATTAACAACAATTAAGAGCAAATTTGCACATTTTATAAAGTGGAATTCAACTCCATGGTATAAACATGAGACCTCACCGTTACCAATCCCTCTGTCACAGATGCATCCATCCATGACAATACTGGTAGGAGTCATCCCTCGAACAAAGGAAGATGTGGTTGTTGCAGATCAATCAGCTTAGTTTCATTACTTGCAGAAGTTCCTCAGGGTAGTGTCTTCGGCCCAACCATCTTCAGCTGCTTCATCAATAATCTTCCCTCCATCATAAGGTCAGAAGTGGGGACTTTTGTTGATGAGTACACAGTGTTCCATACTATTGGTGACTCCTCAGATACTGAGGCAGTCCGTGATCACATGTGGCAAGACCTGGGCAACATTCAGGCTTTGGCTGGTAAGCACCAAGCAACATTTGTGCCTCACAAGTGCCAACAAGAGAGAATCTAACTGTCTCACCGGGATATTCAATGGCATTGTCATCGCTGAATCTCCCATTATCAACACCTTGGGAGTTACAATTGACCAGAAACCAAACTAGACTTACCGTATAAATACTGTGGCTACAAGAACAGTTCAGAGGCTAGGAATTCTATGGCAAGTAACTCACCTCCTGACTCCTCATCATCTACAAGGCACAAGTCAGGAGTGTGATGGAATACTCTCCACTTTCTTGGATGAGGGTAGCTTCAACAGCACTCAAGAAGCTCGACCTCATCCAGGAAAAAGCAGCCTGCTTGATTAGCACCCCAACCACCACCTTCAACATTCATTCCATCCACCACCGATGCACAGTGGCAGCAGGGTGTACCATGTACACAATGTGTGCAGCAACTCACCAGGGCTCCTTCCATACCCGCGACCTACCCCACCTAGAGAAGAACAAGGGCAACAGATGTATGGGAATGTCATCACCTGCAACTCCCTTCTAAGCCAATGCCATCCTGACTTGGAACTATATCGCCGTTCCTTCACTGTCACTGGGTCAAAATCCTGCAAATCCCTTCCTGACAGCACTGTGTGTGAAACTACACCATATGGACTGCAGAGATTTAAGGAGGCAGCTCACCACCACTGTCTCCAGGGCAATTAGGGATGGCCAAAAAATTCTGCCCTAGCCAGTGATTCCCACATCAGATGAAAAGAAAAACTGATGCCAGACTTTGAAGTAATGTTCCTTTAGAACCACACTAATTGTAGCCAGGTACACCACTTGATATGCACTTTTGTCATCTTATTCAATAGATACATCTATTCTAGCACCTTACATCTGTAGGGTTAACATCAAAAGCTCCTGAAGCTGAAGTAACTATGGTGCAATGACACACGATTAAGTAACAGAGATGTGGAGGAAGCAGAAGTCCAACCTCGTACTGAATTTCAAAGATGTACATAGAGCTGTATATAAATAATACTGTCCTTGAGCTTCCATGGAGTGGCAATCTGAGTCTGATGGCCACTCGGCTCCTAGTTACTTACCTTAAAACAAAGTTGCTCCTTTCTTGCCTGACCTTCATGGGGGAAGGGTGTCAGGAGATCAGTCATGGGGGTGGTCAGCGGGGGTATGGTCAGTAGCGGGGGGCAGGTCAGTCAGTGTTTGCTCTGTTGGGGGCTGCTCAGTGGGGAGGTGGTCAGTGCGGGGTCTGTGGTCAGTGAGGGGGGTAGTCAATTGGGGGTGGGCAGTGGATGTGTGGAGAGGGCAGTGAGCAGGGTGTGGAGGTAGTCAGGGTGTGGGAGATGTAGCCATGGGGGGCAGGGTGCAGTTGGTGCATGGAGAGGGTCACTGGGGGTGGGGAGCGTAATCAGGGGGGTGGGGATGTTAGTCGCTGGGGTGGGGGGTCTCATGGGAAGTTCGGGTGTGGGCAGGAGTCCCGTGAAGGGTCGGGGAGGTCAGTACTATAGTTACTCAGAAGTTAGAAGTAGTTTTAATTCTTCTAACTTTTCCTGCATAACTATTCCTCTAAGACAGTCGGAACCACCTGAAGTTTGCGATTTAGATTGGAGTTTTGGATAGTTCCCAGTGCAGGGTAATTGCCCAATGGAAGTTTGAACTTCCTGGGCAACTGCCATGCAATCCTAACATGGGGGCTTCCTGGGGTGGGGGTATTTCCTCGGCGCATCTTTGGGGTGCCCCCTCAGGTATGATGTCCTAGGGAACACAAGTTATGGGCCAATGGTTTGAACTACTACAGTCACTTAGGGAAAATAGACTAATCTCGAAGAACCCCATTTAGACCCCGAATACAAGACAAAACAACATCAGCAGGAAAAATGTGCGGGAGGGCACTTTACAACCTGAGTTTATGAAATGCTACTTTTAAAATATTTCATGACATTAAAGGCTCACTAGCATTGGCAGAACCATAACAAGATCAAGTGTAATGGATACATCTCGAGTAGTTCAGTTCCCGAGAATCCACAAGCAAAAATTAATTGGAATACTACAGTTATTATAATTTGTACACAACATTTGTTTGTCTGCTCACTTTGTTGTGGTGTTAAATGTTCTCAACATGGCCCTTAAATTACTCTGATTTTGTGGTACGAAATTTTTGAGGATAAGGCTGCGGAGGATTGCAGGTCGGGGGGGGGGGGATGCTGGTGGGAGGGCAAGGTACCCAGTCAGGACAGAACTCTTCTCCTTTCTGTCTGCATTTGAGAATTGTTATCAATGCACTCAACCCTTTCTGTCAACAAGTCATGGAAAGTCATCTTAATTCCGATATCAAAGCACCCAGGAATAAAGGCGGCACAGAACATTATGATCTGCAGGTCAAGCAAACCCACAGTTTGAGCAACAAACAGTTATTCCAAGACAAATTTCACAAACCCCTGGGTTAGTGTGTGACACTGTGATTCTCGTGCACTGCCCCATAGTATGGTTGGCTGATGTGTTGAGTCCAATTCTGAGCACCACACTTTAGGAAGAAGGTGAAGACATCTGAGAGGGTGCAGAGGAGATTTACTTGAATGGTGTGGGGATGAGGGACTTCAGTTATATGGGGAGACTGGGGGATGCCGAATTGTTTCCCTTAGAGAGGAGAGAATTAAGGGGTGATGTAATAGAGGTGTTGAAAATTATGAAGCCCTTTGAAAAATTAAATGAGGAGAACGTTTTACAGGCAGGAGGGTCGGTGATTGGAGAAAGATCCAGCGGGGAGAAGAGGAGTGTTATTTTACACAGGAACTCAGTAATCGGAAAAGTACTTCCTGAAAGGGTGGTGGAACAAGATTCAATAGTAACTTTCAAAAAAGAACTGATCTTGAAAAGAATAAATTTACAGAGCTATGGAAAAAGAGCAGTGGAGTGGGACTAATTGGATAACTTTTTCAAAGAACAGGCACAAACATGATGGGCTGAATGGCCTCCATCTGTGCTGTGTCATTCTGAGATTCAAAGCAGGTGGGATTGGCAAGATGGTGTTACATGTCAGAAGCTCTACCAAAGTCACTTTCCCCCAGGGACAAGATTGCAAGCTGTACTATGGTGTAAGTGGGGTGAAAGATGGCATTTTCCATTAAGGAAATAGTTAGTAAAACAATACAGTCACTTAAAAAATTTAGTTTTTTTTGCTTCCACAGGCCAGAATGGTCAGCACCCACTCTGTAGCCCTGCCCATCTCCCCACCTCACAACAACCAACCAGTAGTGGGTTAGATTTACTTTCCATTGATTATAGATGATTAAGAGGTGCTCTAATTGAGGTGATTAGGATGATAAAAGAGTTTGATAGGATAGATCTGGAGAAACCATTTCATCTGATGGTCTGGTGGGGAGGTGCAGAACAGCATAATCTTAACAGTAGATCTACACTGTTGAAGGATGATGTCAGGAAGCACTTCATCACACAAAGGGTAGTGGAAATCTGGAACTTTCTCCCCCAAAAAGATGTTGAGGCTGAGGATCAAATGAATATTTAAAAACAGAGTTTGATAGACTTGTATCAGCTAAGGGTGTGAAGGGTTATGGAATCAAAACAGATAAATTGAGTTAATATACAGATTAGCCATGATCTAATTGAATGGTGGAACAGGATCAAAGGGCTGAATGGTCTACCCTTGCTCCCATCCACTGTCCTAATGTTTCTGACCCTTCATAGTCTTGATGCTTAGGGTGTGCCCTAAATATCAGATACAGCTACCCCACTCTACATCGAAATGACCCTTTGCCGAGGATTTAAGGCAGCGTTAGCTTTGAGCCAGATAGGTAAATCCCACCTTAATAACCTACCAGCTTCACAGTGGCCTGCTGGAAATGCCAGGACTAATAGCTATCAGTGAGCCCTAGACAGACTCAGATGGAAGTCTGTTGCTCACCAGCAAATGTACTGTATTTAAGTCATTTAAAGGTTCAGTTTTAGCTACTGGTCTGGACTTATCCAGGGACAACATACCAGGAGCAGGAGTAAAGATACCTTGCCAGCAAATACAGAGATAAATATTCTGAGAGCCTCTGGAAAGGTTCAGAAGGCATCTCAACCAATTGTCATCCTTTACCATGGCTGACAGGAAGTGGGGGTATAAAGTAAGAGAAATGGAACACAACAACAGTGACTTGCATTTACATAGCGCCTTTCATGTAGTAAAACATCACAAGGCACTTCACAGGAACAATTGTTAAACTGAATTTGAACCAAACAGAATCCACAATGTGGGTTCACTTATTAAGACTAGGCACATAAGAACAGATATATGTGGATAGAAAGCTTGAACGCATCAGCAGCAGAATCGTGTGTGTATGTGCTCTGCTCAAAAGCAAAAGTAAAAATAAGGCTAGATTGCATGGCACACTTCCTTTCTAGTGATGCCATTTATAAAGAGTGGGGAGACTTCATTTTAAAAAGAGCACAGAAAGCAGGGAGACTTCACTTATAAAGAACACAGAGAGCAGGGAGACTTCATTTAAAAAACAGCGAAAAGAGACTTCATTTTAAAAAGAACATGGAGAGCGAGGAAACTTCATTTTAAAAAAGAGCGAGACATCATATAGAAGCGCGAGAGGGAGAGAACAGTGAGACTTCATAAAGACCGCAAGAGGGAGAGAGCAGCGAGACTTCATAAAGAGCACAAGAGGGAAAGGAGGTGACAACTGGTGAGTGACAGGTGAGTAAACACTTCATATAAAGCTTAAAGTATGTCAGTGCAGCTCAGCCATGTAGAATGTGCATCCCTTGGGATGTGGGAAGTTGTGCAGACACAAAGTGCCCTCGATGACTACATGCAGGAAGTGTCATCAGCTCCAGAAGCTTGAGCTCTGGGTTGAGGAACTTGAGCAGCGGCTGGAGTCACTTGGTGTATCCGCAAGGCTGAGGATTCTGTGGATAGCATGTTTAGAGAGGTGGTCACACTGCAGCTAAGAAGTACACAGGCAGAGAGGGAATGGGTGATCACCAGAGTATCTAAGAGAAACAGGCTGGTAGTGCAGGAATTCCCCGAGGCTATCTCACTCACTAACTGCTTTTCCATTTTGGATACTGGTGAGCGAGATGGTTCCTCAGAGGACTGTAGCAAGAACCAAGTCCATGGTACCACAAGTGGCTCAGCTGCACAGGTGGGGAGGTGGAAGAGAGGAAGCGCTATAGTGGTAGGAGATTCCATAGTTAGAGCAGACAGATATTTCTGCAGCCGTAGATGTGGCTCCAGGATGGTACGCTGCGTCCCTGGTGCCAGGGTCAAGGATGTCACAGAGTGGCTGCAAGACATTCTTTTGGGTGAGGGTGAGCAGCCAGAACCTCAGGCAGAGGAAACACAAGCATTGGAAAACCTATTGACATCAGTAATGGTGTAGAATAAATTGAACAATCAATGCAAAGACTCATGAGGACAACAGCACCAACAAAACCAGATAAATATGACAGAAATATTGCATATTCAAGGCATTCTACCACTCACACTCGAAGTTCACACTTGACTAACAGCCATGAGCTCTTAAAATCTGCTATCACTCCAGATGATCCCCCAGCATTGCTGGACACTTACTCACACAGGTACTTTTTAGAAATTCCATCCTGTATGCCCTGATGGGCACTTATAATGATGTTTAGGCTAATTAGTAAAAGAACCAGAAAGGAGGTGAGGAGAATTTGTTTTATGCATCAAGTTGCTACGATCTTGAATGTACTGCCTGAAAGGGTGATGGAAGCAAATTCAATAATAGCTTTCAAAAGGGAATTAAATAAGTACCTGAAGAGGAAAATTTGTAGGGCTATGAAGAAAGAGCAGTGGAGTATGACTCATTTTTTTTTATCTCTTTCAAAGAGCCAGCATAGGCACAATGGTCTAATTTGTGTTGTATAATTCTACGATGTTGGTCTACAATGTCAGGCAAAACACTGCTCCCCCCACCCCCATTTTCCCTGAAGTTTCACAATGGTACAAACTGAGCCATGTTCTGATGAGTGAATATCATCAACGTAAAGCTCAATATTCATTGATAAAAAGTGTAATCAGCAGTGCAAAATCTAAACTTCACAGTTAGATATAGAATGGGTTAGGTGCCAAGTAATGGTCTGTCTGCTCTGCCTTACATCTCTGACCCAACCTCATAATGGCACCCCTACCACAGCAGTAGGACATTACCTATTTTCACAGCATCTTGTAGTTTCTCTGGGTAAAGTTGCCCATTTATAGTCAAGTTATAGGTGGCTTAGTTTTTTGGGCCTATGCTGATGAGGAGGAATGTTGTGATCCATCAAACTCATTTCATGTAACATCCGATAAACAGGGTGTTAGGGGAAAATTAAAAATGCTAAAAGAGAACACTGTAAGAATTTACTGAAGAGCACTTAAAATCTCCAGGCAGACATGGCTGCTAAGCATATTAAGAGTTGACGATTACCAGATGAACATTGCACAGCCTCGAGAGTCAGGCTAAAGACACAAGGAGGACATAAAATAGATTATGTGTACTCCCCTCTCACATAGGGAAAGGGCAGATGGTTTTAGCTTAGATATGAGAAGACATACAATGGACAAAGAGGGGTCTTTGATGAAACACAAGCAGTCTTGAGTTGTGAGAACCAAGGTCTTTGCGTACGTGTTTTAATTTTAATTGGATAATACACCCTTTAGAATAATTGGTTAGCAAAATCACATGTTTATGTACTCAATAGAATAGCTTTAATATGCGACTGGTGTGTCGGTTGCTGATTGGATGTATTCAAATGTACTCAAATGTATTATGATAAGAAAAAGTACAAAAGTAATGATATGTAATCATCTGGGAGCTGGGTCTTCATTCTTAGAAATGATTGCGGCTCCCTTGCATATGCTTGAATAAAACCGGTTAAAGGAAGCCTGAGTCTCTGTTGTCACTATGTGATCGGGGATTGTAATTTCTCCTCTTCAACTGGCCTATGTGGTAATTGCAGGATTGGAGGGAATACCCTCTTCACAGGGAGACAGACCCTCATCCCATCAGACTGCATTTGATGTCAAGTTCCAAAGTTGAGAGGCTCATGTGCTAATTTAAAATGTCCCCTCCTCCTTCTTAGGCAGTCACTCAGGATCGAGGATGACTTGCTTCCTCTCCGGTTTGATGGGTTCTGAGATGGCTGATAAGTCCAATGGGCAATCTGCAGACTCTGCCACTTGTAGGGTTGGGTAGAGGGCTTGTCTGGAGGCTTGTGCACTCCCACTGATGCCTCGACTTCACCTTTTCACATTCTCGATTAAATTTCTCAATGTGTTTAGTATCTTCCCAAATGAGCCTTCTCCATTTCAGTCAGTCACAAGCCAGGGTCTCCCATGAGTCATCAGGTATGTTTGACCTCCTCAACAATGCTTTGAGGACATTCCGAAAGTGTTTCTGCATTTCCACTACTGTAGTGCTTTTTCGATGTGACCAATGCGCCTGCTACATAATACTAAAAGAGAATGACCGATAGAGGATAAATTGATGGTTCAATGACCTTATTTGAGGGATAGTGGAGCCATGGAGGCCAGAAAGATTCCGAGTTTGGTCCATGGTTTACTCTCAGTTAATTGACAAGAACAACATTTGGGGTGGAATTTTACAGCCCCATCGCGGTGGAGACGGGGCAGAAAATGCGGCGAGCCATTCAAAGTCCATGGGCTTCAGCGGGACTGGAAAACCCCACCGGCAGGAGGAGCTGGAAAATTCCACCCTCGGTTTCAGAATTCCTGGGTAGTTAGAGAGGGAAAATGATGATTTCTGTCATCGATTGCTATTCAGCAATCCAAAAACGACAAATACATAGATATTGGGTCAAAAGAGTATTGAGCTCATCTGTTGGGCCTCCTGCAGTCAAATATCTTAATGATATTCACTGTCAAAGCTCATATATGAATAATGGTCAATTAAATGAGGTGATCTATGAGGTCTCATCACCTGGGAAGTACACTTGATGAGGAGCCAATTCCAGGAGTCAGTGATAGCTCTCTCATCTCCAAGTCAGAAAATTGTGGGTTCAAACCCCACCCCAGAGACTTGAACACATAATTTCAACTGACACTCAAGCGTAGTACTGATGGAAAGCTGCACCATTGGAAATGCAGTCTTCCAGACAAAACACTAAACTGAGGTCCCATAGCCCCTCCAGGTGGATATAAAAGATCCCATTGCGCTATTTCAGTAAAGAGCAGGGAAATTCTCCCTGGTGTCCTGGTCAATAGCTATTCCTTGGCTCATGAATATCAAATTGCTGGTTGTGCAACTTTGCTCTGCGTAAATTGGTTGTCACACTTCCTGCGATACACCAGGAATTGCATTTCAAAAAAATACAGCATTGGGGCAGCTGAGGTTGTGAAAGGCATTCCATTAATCCATGTTTCTCGTGGGTGAGGGGAATTACAACATCAACAAGAGAGAAATTGTGCAAGGTTCAAAGTAATGCTCTGTGGATTAAGGATGTGAGTTCAACCCCTAGTTCTGCTGTTTGTACAACTGGAGTTGGATCTCCTGTTGTGCTTCCTGATGCCATCTGAGGCATTTGATGGAATTACTATGCCTTGCCAGCCATCTCTCATCATGTAGTTACAGATTTAGAGCTGGGCTGACTTAACACACGTGTGGTCAAAAAGCCTGCCGTCGCTCACTGTCCGAACTCACAGTTGAATGATACTGATCAAGAAAGAGGATGTCTGGTATCTAGGAACAGCACCCAGGCAGAAACTGATATCTTTAAAGTGCAAACATTGAAAATTTGTCTTCTGTGGGGTTTGTGCTTCCAAGGATATTGTACAAAGCAAAAATCAGATTATTTGGAAGGCCTAAAAGATGAACCAATAGCTTTATAAACCAAAGTGTCCTTCACAAAGGCTCAAAGCACATTTAAAAATCTGCATGGTTTCTGGGTTGGAATGGACGGGTAATGTCGCTTGCGAGAGTTACAGATACAATCGCCATTGTAGCTGTTGGATCACCTGGTGTCATCATCATGAGGCTGAAACGAGGTTCTGGTGGTGCAGGCAGGAATAGATCTTAGAGGTTCAGGTTTATACAGCTCTACTCTGAAGACAAACTTTGATAGATAATATTTCACGGTGAAAACTGAAATAGGGGAGCCAGTACTCAAGAGGACCAAGATAGAAGCAAATTGCTGCAGACGCTGGAAATCTGAAATAAAAACAGAAAATGCTAGAAAAAGCTCAGCAGATCTGGCAGCATCTGAGGAGAAAGAAACAGAGTTAACGTTTCAAATCCATATGACTCTTCTTCAGAGCTCTGAGGTTGGAAGGTCATTTTATTGTCAATTTGGACGTCAAACTTGTGGTCAGCCTTGTTCAGCCTGAGAGAGTAGTGTGGGAGGGCAATGGAATTTTTTGGCAGACCCGGAAGACCATGACTTCAGTCTTCCCAATGTTTCTTCTTCTTCAATTCTCTGCCTGAAGGCAGGTCTGACCCAGAGTGCCGCAACCTCCGCCATTAAAAGAATCCATCCTAGCTGGAACAGGGATCAAACCCCATGTTGCTGGTACCCATCTGATCCACACTGGCCAAGGAGTCTGAGTTGCTGTGGCAACAGACACTTTTATATGCATGTTGTAGTCTGATGCTATGGATAGTGATGGTAGAGGTTCCAAGTTCTTTCCAAGACATGGCTGACCAGGAATCTCTCCCACTCTTACCACCCACCTTTGGCATGTATTGGAAGGATTTTGGTTGCATTATGAACACACCTTATTTGGTCATCAAGCCCTGGAATAGGACTTGAGCCCAGAACTTCTAGCTCAGAAGCAGGGACACTACCCATTATGCCATGAACCTCCTACTTCCCAATGCTTAACTAGAGGAAATTTCAGCTCATCCAGGACTGGATGTTGGACAAGCCTGCATTTTCTAACCAAATATAGTCCACCTTCAGTGTGTTAAGTTAATTTAGCAGTTTACAACACTCTAAGTAGTACAGTGACCCACATGAGCCCATTTAAATGAAAGAAGTAGCTAAAGGTCACAAAAAGAAATAAGTCTTTCACAGCAAAAATACCCCAATTTCAGGACTTTTTGGGGTAGAAATTTGTCTGGACCAATTTCTCAGCCCAGGAGCAACATAGCACAGGAAGTACACTCCCCATCCTGGACATAAGAAGGGCCAAGGCTGGCATGAATTGGCGCAGCATCAATAGTTCAGGTGAGCTTCCGGCACCTATTGCACCTTGACAGTCAGTTCAGCCATTGCAGCTTTGGAATTTTGGAGCAGCTTTCAGCTCTGTATCTAACAGGGGAGCAATTGGCCTGATCATTGGCCATCTACCATGCAGAGAAGTGGAACACTTCTACTGGCTCCATGTGAATATTTTAAAAGAGAAATTAAATTTATGTCCTTCCTTTGTCACATCCAGGTCCAGAAAACCTGAGCAGAACAGGGTCAAATTGGGCTGCCCGATTTCCCAGAGACACTGTAGAATGGGCATTAAGCCACTCATTAGCTTATGCAAGGGGTCTAGCACCTGTCTTAGGATACTTCAAAATTGATTCAGGCCAACATGGAGTCAAACAGTCCTCAGCCATTTTTGGCATCAAAGCCCTGTAAACATGGTAAATGAAGGGGAAAGAAGTATAATGATGACCAATTTCCATCCATTTGTGCCAAACTACTCTACAGCCACAATCTCAAGCATCTGGAAAAGGTGCATTTTGAAGTTTTTGGGTCGCACATTGTCATCACCAAATATTGCAAGTCAAAAGGACTCTGGTCAGATGCAAAATCAAGGCCCCTCTAAACCAATAATGTGCCTCAACCTTGAAAGAATATTCTCATGCCATGCATGATGCCCTTGTGACATTGTGATTTTCTGCTTCAATCACCCTTCCTGACCTTTATGAGGAAGAACGAAAATCTAGACAAAGGTGAGGTTAATTTGGTCCCATAGACTCACAAACTAGGCATTAAGCTGAGGCTGCCAATGCTTATTTGTTCATGGGATATGGGTATCCCCCTGGCTAGGCCAACATTTATTGCTCATCCCTAGTTGCCCTAGAGAAGGTGGTGGTGAGCTTCCTTCTTGAACTGCTGCAGTCCATGTGATGTAGGTACATCCACCATGCTGTTTGGGAGGGAGTTCCAGGATTTTGACTCAGTAACAGTGAAGGAACAGTGATATATTTCCAAGTCAGGTGGTATGTGGCTTGCAGAGGAACTTCCAGGTGGTGTTGGTCCCATATATCTGCTGCCCTTGTCTTCCTAGGTGGTAGAGGTCGTGAGTTTGGAAGACGCTGTCGAAGGAACCTTGGTGAGTTGCTGCAGTGCATCTTTTAGGTGGTACATACTGCTACTACTGTGCATCAGCGGCGGAGGGAGTGAATGTTTGTGGATGGGGTGCCAATCAAGTGGGCTGCTTTGTCCTGGATGGTGTCGAGCTTCTTGAGTGTTATTGGAGTTGCACTCATCCAGGCAAGTGGAGAGTATTCCATCAGACTCCTGACCTGTGCCTTGTAGATGGTGGACAGGCTTTGGGGAATCAGGAGGTGAGTTACTTGTCGCAGGATTCCTAGCCTCTGACCTGCTTTTATTGAAAGCATTAATAAATGAGAGAAGAATGGAGCTTTCATCCTACTGGCCCAACCCAGTTCTCAGAGGAAAGACACCAACTTTCTAACTAAATGTCCTGTGAGATCCCTAGAATGCCCTAGTTTTATTTGTTTTGGCAATCAGGAAACAGTGGTTATTAGCTGAAGACATTCTATCCAGCTCTCATTACAAGGATTTCAGTTTTCAAGGCTGTTTCCTTTTTTAGATTACTAGGCCTTGGGTCTTATATTTTCAACATGGTAGCAGTAAATTTACTGCCTCAAATGCCTCATCATAACATACAAAATGTTCGACTCCTGAGGACTGGGTTATAATGAGGGCAGAATGTATCTGGAAGCCTGTTTACTTTCTTCAAGCTGAGTGAAATCTTTCTGATCATTTCGATATTACTGAACACACTGTCCTCAAACACTTTTGCTTGCTGTACTGCCATGCCAAGAGCAATCAAATGGGAATGCTCATTACCGAGGGTCAACTTATCTATGAAAAGAAATGCAAATACGGACAAGCAGACAGAGTAGTGTGAGGCTATGGAATCTTTTACTTGCAGGCTATGTAATGAAGCTCAGAGGAATTACTTCGATGCTTGATCTTCTTCATTATGTGGAAACTCTCCCGGGAGTAGTGCAAATGAAGAGTCTCTGAATATAGGAGTCTGCCTTTTTTTCCATAGTGTCTGGGGGAGCAGAGCAGCGTATCTGAGAGGCAGCTTATTCAACTGTAAATCAGCTGCAATAACACAAATGGCAGAAGCCATGGAGGAAGACTCCACACAGTGATGGTGACGACGATGATGATGATGGGACTCGTAGAACAAAAAAGGCCAATTAGCCATCACTAGTTTTTGAGCACTGAGTTCTCAGGCTGCCTGGCAGAGCTGTCTGAGCTTTGTAAAAGAAGCGTTAGATTAGGTCAGGGATTCCCGCTAACATGAGTACAAGTTGCTGTAAGTATGCCAACTTTATCACTTCAAAATAAAATTGCTTAGAATAATTTGAAGAGTCTAATTCTTCACATTCATGTAGATAATGCTAATTGTAAATTGTGGATTATCCACCATGTAAAATTGACTAAATGAAAGGTAATAGCTCTTTAGCATAATTATCCATCAAACTAATTATCTCTGTTTATTGGGAAGGAAGAATTCTTTTCTGAATAGTAATGTGCAGATTCTTTTAAATATTCCATGGGCTTCTCTTGAAGACTGATTGTACTGCACACAGTGAGAGTCAGTGCAAAACTCTTCAGCTTCCAAAGTCAAGTTAAACCTTAACGTGAGTCAAGAGATAGTTGTCGCTTCAGCCTCTGGCCACCAATTTAAAAAAGCCCAGTTGGCCACCTGGGAACTTTCTAAACTTCAGCTCACACCAGCTTACAGTTAAACTTTTGCCAGTGTGCATTCATCTCACCCCCCCAATCTAACTCCCATTCTAATGACTTCACTGAGGTGGTGGTATTGTGGTATTGTTGCTGGACTAGTAATCCAGAAACCTTGAGTAATGCTCTGAGGATCTGGGTTTGAATCCCACCATGGCAGATGGTCAAAATCTGAATTCAATAAAAAATTGGAACTAATCTGATAAGGACCATGAAATGATTGTTGTAAAAAGCCATTTGATTCACTGAAGCATATTAGTTTTTTTTTATTCATTCACGGGGTCTGGGATTCGCTGGGATTGCCCATCCCTAGTTGCCCTTGAGAAGGTGGTGGTGAGCTGCCTTCTTGAATCGCTGAAGTCCATGTGGTATAGGTACACCCACAGTGCTGTCAGGGAGGGAGTTCCAGGATTTTGACCAAGTGACAGTGAAGGAACAGTGATATATTTCCAAGTCAGGATGGTGAGTGACTTAGAGGGGAACTTCCAAGTGGTGGTGTTCCCATCTATCTGCTACCCTTGTCCTTCTAGGTGGTAGAAGTCGTGGGTCTGCAAAGCTCCTTCAAACAGCACCTTCCAAACCCACGGCCACTACCCTCTAGAAGGACAAGGGCAGCAGATAGATGGGAACACCACAACCTGGAAGTTCCCCTCCAAGTTACTCACCATCCTGACTTGGAAATATATCGCCATTCCTTCACTGTCGCTTGGTCAAAATCCTGGAACTCTCTTCCTAACAGCACTGTGGCTGTACCCACACCACATGGACTGCAGCGGTTCAAGAAAGCAGCTCACCACCACCTTCTCAAGGGCAAGTACAAATGGGCAATAAATACTGGCCCAGCCAGTGAAGCCCACATCCCACGAATGAATTAAAAAAAAAGAATGTTCTTTAGGGGAGGAAACATGCCGTCCTTATTTGGTCTGACGTACATGTGAATCCAGATCCACGGCAATGCCCTCTGAAATGGCCTAGCAAGCCACTCAGTTATATCAAATTGCTAAAAAGCCTAAAAGGAATGGAACCAGATGGACCACCTGGCATCGACCAAGGCACCGGAAACGACAATGGCAAACTCAGCCCTGTCGACCCTGCAAAGTCCTCCTTACTAACATCTGGGGGATAGTGCCGAAATTGGGAGAGCTGTCTCACAGACTAGTCAAGCAACAGCCTGACACAGTCATACTTATGGAATCATACCTTACAGACACTGTCCCAGACCATACCATCACCCAGCAGAGGTGGCGGCACTGTGGTATACGGCTGGGAGGTGGATGCCCTGGGAGCCCTCAACATCGAATACAGACCCCTTGAAGTCTCATGGCATTAGGTCAAACATGGGCAAGGAAACCTCTTGCTGATTTACACAGACTGCCAACTCCACCCCCCAGCTGATAAATCAATACTCCTCAACGTTGAACACCGCTTGGAGGAAGCACTGAGAGTGGTAAGGGTGCAGAATGTACGCTGGATGGGGACTTCAATATCCATCACCACGAGTGGCTCGGTAACACCACTACTTAACAAGCTGGCTGAGTCCTAAATGACATAGCTGCTAGATTGGGTCTGCGGCAGGTGGTGAGGTAACCAAGAGGGAAAATCATACTTGATCTCATTCCCACCAAGCTAACTGCCATAAATGCATCTGTCCATGACAGAATCATATGAAGTGACTACTGCAGAGTTCTTATGGAGACCAAGTCCCGTCTTCACATTGAGGATACTTTCCATCATGTTATGTGGCACTACTACCGTGCTAAATGGGATAGATTTCAAACAGTTCTAGGAACTCAAGTCTGGGCAACCATGAGGAACTGTGGGCCATCAGCAGCACCAGAACTGTACTCAAACACAATCTGGAACTTCATGGCCTGGCATATCCCCCAATCTACCATTACCATCAAGCCAGGAGTTCAACCCTGGTTCAATGAAGAGTGCAGAAAGGCATGCCAGGAGCAACACCAGGCTTACCTAAAAATGAGGTGTCAACCTGGTGATGCTACAACACAGGATTACTTGCATCTCAAACATCATAAGCAGCAAGTGATGGACAGACCTGAGCAATTCCAAAACCAACTGATCAGATCTAAGCTCTGCAGTCCTGCCACATCCAGTTGTGAGCGGTGGTGGACAATTAAACATCACTGCAGGAGTTCCTCAGGGTAGTGTCTTGGGCCCAACCACCTTCAGCTGCTTCATCAATGACCTTCCTTCCATCATAAGGTCAGAAGTGGGGATGTTCGCTGATGATTGCACAATGTTCAGCACCATTCGTGACTCCTCAGATACTGAAGTAGTCCATGTCTAAATCCAGCAGGACCTGGGCAATATTCAGGCTTGGGCATTCAAGTGGCAAATAACATTTGTGCCACACAAGTGCCAAGCAATGACCATCTCAAACAAGAGAGAATCTAACCATCTCACCTTGACATTAAATGACATTACCATTTCTGAATCCCCCCACCATCAACATCATGGGGTTACCATTGACCAGAAATGAACTGGACTAGCCATATAAATATTGTGGTTACAAGAGCAGGTCAAAGACTACGAATCCTGCAGCAAGTAACTCAACTCCTGACTCCCCAAAGCTTGTCAACCATCTCCAAGGCACAAGTCAGGAGTGTGATGGAATACTCCCCACTTACCTGGATAAGTGCAGCTCCAATAATACTCAGGAAGCTTGACACCATCCAGGACAAAGCAGACACTCCATCCACAAGCATTCACTCCCTCCAGCACTGACGCACAGTAGCAGTAGTGTGTGCCATCTACAAGCTGCGTCAGTGCTGGAGGGAGTGAATGCTTGTGGATGGGGTGTCTGCTTTGTCCTGGACGGTGTCAAGTGCCCTAAACTCTCCACAATTCATATCAGCTGCTCCTAATCACAACGAATGCATGCACTCAGTTGTCACAGCATTTGTAACATTAACATGCTACACAGCTTTGGCACCATTTTTCCCATGCACAATTCCCGAAAATGAAAAGGTCACATTTGGAAAATTGGGACTAAAATGTTATAGATATACATCTGCCAACCACACTCACCCCTGAAAGGATATAACACAGGGGGCAGAATTTTCCCATTGACGAGTGGAAGCAGGCCCCGCATGCACGCATGTAAAATGACGCGCGGTGACATTGGGCAAGCGTCCCAACATCACCATGCGCCATCGCGATATTTCGTTGGTTGGGCACGCGATGATGTCCAATGCGCACCCGCCATTAATTAAATGGCCACTCAAAGCCCTTGACTCACCAATCAACGCCAATTTTCAGTGCCCGTGCAATCTTCGGGTCGGCGCATGGGCGCAACGAGCAGGCGGGTAGAAGACATTTGTATAAACCTCATCCACGGGCAGGATAAGAGGGCTCACTGGGGTCGCGAGTTTGCTCTGTCGAATATTTATTTTTCAAAGTTATTGAAACTTGCCTGTGTGATCTGCAATACTTCAAAACGCATTCCAGCTGCTTTGTCTGGACTCTTAAACTCCAGGTCTGCACTCTGCAGTGAGGAATCTTTTCTGGGCCTGCAGAGTCCAAGAAGCCTTCCCTTAGCCTGGGAATGGGAGCTGAACTGTCCACTGGAGGCAGCTCCTCTGAGGAGGAAGGGAGAGGAGGGGGAGGAGGCCAGGAGTGTACATTCAGCCTCGAGGGGAGCCACCTCTAGGAGGACAGGCACAAGGGGTGCAGGGCCAAGAGGTGGATCAAGGCAGAAGGGACTGCAGAAGATGCCATTATCCTGCTGCCAGGGTAAACGGGCGGCGAAGCAGCTACCTCAATATGACTGAGGTGCAGTGCCGAAGGAGGCTCCGACTCTCAAGGGAGACAGTCAACTATATCTGTCAGATGATTGGGTCTGAGATCACCACTAACTGTGTGGGTGGACACCCCATGCCAGTGGCTCTAAAGGTCACAGCTTCCCTCAGCCTCTGGCTCTTTCCAGGTATCGGTGGGTGATCTTTGCGGTGTCTACCAATCAGCTATCCACACTTGTGTCAAGCAGGTTACAGACGTTCTGTTGAGGTGTGCATTGACCTTCATCCACTTCTATTGAGACCAGGCAAGCCAGACACAGCAAGCCAGTGGCTTCATGGCCATTGCTGGCTTCCCCCACATCCAGGGTGCAATAGACTGCACACATGTGGCCATCAAGGCACTAACAGGTGAGCCCAGTGGCTTTGTCAACAGGAAGAGCTTCCACTCCATGAATGTGCAGAAAGTGTGTGATCACAGGATGCTGATTCTATGAGTTTGTGCAAAGTACCCAGGCAGATCCCACAACGCCTACATCCTCAGACACTCCCAGGTGCCGGGTTCTTCAGTGCTGCAGCCTGGCTTGCTGGATGGTTGCTGGGTGACAAGGGCCCCTCTGAAGGTGGCTTATGACGCCTCTCCGCCATCCAAGAACAGAAGCTGAGCAGTGGTACAGTGGCCACGCCTCCACAAGAGCTGTGGTGGAGAGAGCCATCAGTCTTCTCAAGATGCACTTCCGATGCCTGGACTGCTCAGGGGTCGCACTCCAGTACCCCACAGATCATGTGTCGGTGATAGTGGTTGCATTCTGCGCTCTCCACAATCTTGCACTGTAGATGATGAAGACATTGAAGCAGTGGCTGCGGCTGCACATGATGAGTCCAGCAGTGAGTCCGAGGATGAGCACGCACAGGGAAATGCTGAGGGGGTAGATGATGGCCCGGGCATTCTCCAGGGAGGCAGGGACACCCAGGAGACTTTAATCTAATGAACCTTCAGCTAACACACCACAGCTGGACTTCCAGGACAAGCCTGGGCTGTAGGCTCCATACTCGACACCTTATGTGCAAAATCTGCCAAGTCAGGAACAGTAACTTAAGGGCCTTGTTAATAAAGCTGAATGTCCAACAAAACACTCATTACATTTTTGGAAATCATCCACATGTAGAAGAGGCACCCTCAGCCATGGTGACATATCTGAATTTAACATGTCAAGCAAACTAGCTTATTCCAAAAAAAAGACAATAGTGTAACAAATCAGAACAAATCATAAGGACCTCATCTTGGGCCAACACAAAAGCACCAGTGAAAAAGCCATGATGTGCCTAAGGTGCCTTATGTTTTCGTTTCCGGGTGCTGCGTCTTGGTGCTGCCCCGTTGCTTGGAGCGTTGCTTGTCTCATCTGAGACAGCCTGTTGACTCTGCTGTCCTGGTGGCCTCGATGACCTTGGCGGTCGTCCTCTGGCACATGGCTCCACCCGGGAGGGAGCTGCCAGTTCAACAGCTGGCATCTCCCCAGTCATCGCAGCCTCACCGGATGCTACAGTCACTGGGAGAGGGGCAGAGAAGCTGCCACTCTCATCCGGAGCACCCTGAGAGGTGCCCACAGAGATGACAGGCAACTGCTGCACCAACGTGAGGTCACTTCAGAACTCCTTGCTCACCGTGGATGGATGGGCGCTGAGCTGGGAAAATAATGACCAGCCGAGGTCAATGCCAATGTCAGGGCTTGCCGGTCCGAGCGCATCCCCAGGAAGCCCTGACGGGTCTCCTGGAGGAGCCTCTCCACGAGAGTCACCACTCTCCATGGAGGACACATGGCATTTGGACATGAGGCTCATTGCTTCGATGATTGTCCGCGTAGACTCCTCCATCATGGAGACCAAGCCAAGCATAGCCTCACGTATATCCCCAAGATGCTCCCGCACACCCGGCCGCATTTCCTGCGTCGCGGACGATTCCAGAGGCACATCATCAGGCACCGACTAAGTATGTGCCTGGTCCCCTGCAGTCCTCCAACTTCTGGCGCCATGGGCACTCTGTCTCTGCCAGCTCCTCCAACGACTGTGAAGTGCCCTCACCACTGTGCCCCGGGACATTAGCTGATGTTCTAATTCCCATTGAGGCGCTAGTATCTGCGCTGGTGCCTGCCTAGCAGAGATGGTGTGACGCTGGTGAGACTTCAGGCCCCTCAGGTGTGAGAGGGGGCCTCTGCTGCTCCTCCCAGCCCTGCTCCGATGACGTTGAAAGGAAGAACAAGGACAGTGGATCAGTTAACATGGAGACAATGTCAATGTGTATCCCTGTCCCCGGATCATTATGCACTCATCCTTCCATAAGCAAAGCTCAAGCCATGTTGCAAACTTCAATCACTGAATATTCAGCAGTACTATTGCTGCTGGGAGAACAATGCTGACCTCGCTGTTGGACATAAATACCTGGCCGTCGCACTCCAGCCTCACCAACACCAGTGGAC
This sequence comes from Carcharodon carcharias, assembly GCF_017639515.1. NCBI lineage: Eukaryota > Metazoa > Chordata > Chondrichthyes > Lamniformes > Lamnidae > Carcharodon > Carcharodon carcharias. Next base: position 78,246,228 of record NC_054471.1, read on the forward strand.
CTGGGCTAGTGGTGCCTCTCCAGATCCAGGGCCTCCTGCTCGAAGCGGCTAAGAATGGTGATCTGTGTCTGGCTGCCGCCAGTCCTCACATGCTCTGCCGCGTTATGAGCATTCATTTCCTGAAAATGAGAGACGAGCAATGATTACTGCAAACTGTACCTGGACTCTCTTCGCACACGGCCCACCCCAACCAGAGTGGGACATATCAGGGCTCCAGTACCTCCTCACCCCGCTGCTGCCAAACACTCAAATAAAGATACTAGGCCTATTTTCCAAACCCCCACCCCGCCCTTGGACACATGCTGCCTACATTACATTAGGCACCACACGATATATCCTTCCATAGCAAGGAGGCGCAAACATGTGGAGTGCAGAGTGCAGTAGATGGTTTATTGCCATGCCACCTTGAAGCTACCCTCCCAGCATGTCATCCCCCTGACTTGGACATGTCCTGCAGTTCAAACACAGCGCCTTGGTGCAGCTCCTCCATGTTGCCCCCACACCAATCATGTGGGACTCAGTGTAACACGTGCTGCGGTGGCAAAACACATCTCTTCATCACCCTCTCAGGCTGACCTCAGCATGGTCAATACCTACTGGCCCACCCAGCAAAGGACACATGCCATCAATGATTCAATACATTCACTACACTCAGACTTGGGGAGTGGGGAGGTGGGCAGCAGGATGGTAAGTCGACCTGCTAGGTTAAATGACCAATGCCAACAAGGTACTCACCCTGTCAGAGTGCAGCAAGTCGTTGAGGTGCTTGTGACACTGGATCCAGTTGTGCTGCACCATGTCGTGGGAGCTCACCACCTCCACCACCTGCTCCCAGGGACGTTTCGTCATGTGGGGGGCCTCCTCCTCCCCTCCTGGGGAACCAGCACCTCCCGCCGTGTTGTCATCTCCTCGAGGAGGGCAGCAAAACAGTCATCCGAAAAACGTGGGGCACACTGGCCCCCCCCACCCTACCCTCCAGCCTGGCCTGCCCCAATGGCCTACCCTCCGGACTTGCATGAATTTCATTGCCCCTCTGCACTGCCTTCACCCAGCCATTGAGAGCAGCCTTTCTGAGGCTGCCAGGGCCTTCCTTCATGCAGGCTGCCATTGGACCCGGCGGCCTGAGCACTCCCACCGCCACCCGCCCACTCCTGCTGAGCACGGGAGTCGTGAAGTAAGCTGAGCATGACTTAATTGGCCTGCCCACGTAAAATAGTGGGGTGGACCCGATCGCAAACGGCAATCAGGCTCGCGCTCGCCCACTCCTGCTCCACCCCTCTGCCAACCAGAAAATTTAGCCCAGGGAGTGCTGCATGGCAAAAATAGTCCCCAAACTATATATATAATGTGATCGTAATGGGAGTTAAACAGGGGAAAATGCAGTGGGTTTTGAACTAATTGGCTAGTTCCTTCAATGGGCCAGCGCAGACACAGTGGCCGAAATTGCTTCCTTCTTTGCTGTAAAGTTCTATGATCCTAAGGCTACCTCTCATTTTAAGAAGCACACAAAGAATATACACGTCTAAATGGCCTTATTTATGCATGTTGAAATAATAGTAAAGCAGAAGGTTAGACGACCATCTGCTGTTCGTCTGCCAATTGCCCCATTCTGTCCTCTCAGCAGAAACAGTTGAATATTAGCAGCAACTTGATGGTAGATATTATGGGCATGTCAGAGGATGTCAAAACTTATGTAGAAAAATTATAGATAAAAAGCAAAATATCTGCCAACATCTTTGACTTGCAACAGCAATACAATATAAGCAAGCAGAGATTTAATGAACCTTTTTTCTGTTCCTGACCACATCAGAAGTTATTTGTGCTTTGTAAAAGGTTGCTGTGCAATAAGTGCACTAGTAATGACCACCCCAGTGCTTCTGAAGCACATTAATTTCTTCCAAAAAATCAAGACAGTTATTTCAGTACAACATTACCAGCAAGCCCCAATTTGAACTGCGCTGGAGCTGAAAGGTCACTTAATGGTATGATCAATATTCGCTTTCGCCCCGCTGAGTAAGCTGCTGGTCTCAGAACTAAAAATCTATCAGGCTTTTTGGAGACAAGGACAGAATCAGTTCCCTGTATTTTTACTTTCCTTTAAGTTCCCTTGCGAAATATTCATGAAGCACGACAAGCAGAATTCATGGACATCTGTTAGTATTTAATTGAATAATGTTAAACTAATTTTGTTATTGAGGGTATTAATGGTTACCCAAACAAGGTGGGCAAATGCAGTTAAGATGCAAAACAGTCAGAACAGGTTCAAGGAGTTGAACCTGCTCCTATGTGCCTAAATTATAAAACTACAGTTCCCATGGATGAAACAGAACACCTTCTCTAGGTGTTGCCTTTTAACTTGATCACCCAAGGCACAACCGTACCATTTGTTGCTGATGATGAAGATCACAAAGGAAATATACCTTGCAAACTGTTCAAGGAATTCTTTTGAGACTCGTAAAAGAATTTTCCCTGGACACCATCTAAAATGTGCTCAAAATGGAGCTTTAGTTTTAAGGCTGCGCACTAAACTTGGAGAACAGCTGTTGAGCTGAATTCTGGGAGGTCAAGGTCAGACTTTAGTGGCTCAATGAAATTCACAGGAATTCAAAATTTATCAAAGGTGATTGACACAAATGGGGCAAAATTGTCTAATCCATGTGTTGCTCTGATCAGTCAATTAAGCCTAAGAAGCTGCTCTTTAAGAGTAAGATTGAAAAACAGAAGGCTTTGCACCCTGCCAATCAGTAAGCATCTGTAGCCAGCAGAGCAGAAGAGGTATTTTAACTTTGTTATATTCTCTCAAAAGCTACTGTTTTTCCTTGTCTACTCCTGGAAGAACCTAGTATGTACAGAAGGTACTTATACAAATACAAGCATATTTCAAGACAGGCAGTGAGGTCATCAACTTCAAATTAGGAATTAGACATATAAATATCCAGTTGGAGACAATTAATGATTTCAAAAGAAAATTGGATAAGCATTGAGGAAAATAAACATGCAGGGTCACGAGGATAGAGCGAGGGGAATGAAACTGACTGGATTGCTTGACAGAGAGCCAACATGGACTTGATCAGTTGAATGGTCTCCTTCTGTGCCATTATGACTCTATGAGCTGGATTTTCATGGTCACGATCAGGACCAAATGGAGGAGGGGTTGAGGAAAATGGCTGCAGAGTGGCATGCCCGGAGTTCCCACCTCTGTTCCCATCCTCGGCCATTTTCACAAGGGAAGGGGAGGGTGCAGGCACCAGAACCAACCAACTCCTTTAAATTGACAGCATTGTGGGCTCACTGAGAGACAATGTCCAGTAAGTTTTTTTAATTTTCATGGACTTTAACAGCTGTCAGGTTTTACAGCAGCTGCCTGGAAGTGTGAAAAATGGATTGGGGAGGGAAGAGTTTAAAAGGTAAGTAAAATGGTTTTACCTCCTTTACAGCTCATTATGAAATACAGCAGCATGAGTTGTATCTGTGTTCATTAAGGTGAGTTATGACAGTGCTGTGATTGGAAGGTGTGACTAACCCTTAAACAATGTGTTTGTCAGATTGTTACTACTGCCAACATGGCAATCTGTCAAGTAAAATATCAGCATTGTAAATGTGGAAAAGTCTTCAGATGAGTTTATATACAGTTCATTGAATGGAAAAAAAGGTAGAGTACATTTCACACTATTGAAAGGGTAGTCTAATATGATAATGTGTAAATGTTTAATCTTTTCCCATTGCTTTTCTGTATTCAGTCGAGACAGCTGTTGAGATAGCAGTTCTGAAGTCTGTTTGTTTACTCAGTGTTATGGACTTTTTAGCAGATTCCAAATGTTAGAATTGGGCTTGTGTGTTCTGTCCGTAAAGTGGATAATGGACGAGGGAGTGAGGGTTTTAGGGAGTAAGGAGGTGAGGGACTGAAGGGGTGAGGGGGATGAGGGAATATGGGTGAAGTGTATGAGGGTATTGGGGATGATGGTGAGGGGCATGAAGGGTGTGAGGAGATAAGGGGGTAAGGTTGAGGAGGTGACGGGGAGTGGGGTAAGGGTGAGGGGGAGGGTTTAAGGTGATCAGAGGGTTCAACTGCATTTAGGTTAGATGCTGATTGCCTCAGAAGCACCGGGCCATGATTTTTTTGGAAGGGAGGTGGGCCTTTTAACCTGTCTCCACTTATACCTTAGGCCTGATGCTTTAGGTGGCAGGCCCACCTCCAGACCATCTAAGGCCTGGACCCCTGATGATCCTGCCTGCCGGAAGTCTCGTGATGGAGGTGGGACCGTGACAGTGGGATTAGCCCTGTTTCCCGATTCCCACCTCCGACGTGAAAATCTGGCCCTGTGACTCCTATACCAGGAAGAGATAAGTGTGATACCTAACGAGTGTCAGTGATAAGGAATGGTTCACGTGAAGAGAGCTCAGATATCATCATTCACATGGATGATAGGTTCTGGCTGAACCAATGATCCCAAAGGAATGCACAATCCCAACACCAAAGTGGTTCACTGGCTCAACACTGCAGAAACTAACGCCTGTGACTTCGGAAAGGGAGGGGATAAACTCAAACATCCTGCTCAGAAGGACAAGATTGTGCCAGTTCTGGAACATTGACAATCTTGCATATGGACTCTGAACTATTTGGGAGTATATGGATGGGGTGTGTCCTGCATGTTGTATGTTCTACGTGTGTACCTGTACATACATGAGAACTCTGGGGTAATTGCAGCCACATCTGGCTAAGGACCTGGTAGTGAGAGTGTGAGTGATGTCATGCAGCCTAATGATGAAACACAACCAATCTTCAGCTGGCCAGAAATCCACACTGTGGGAATACACAGCAGGTTACATCAGCATCTGAAAGAAAAGGACGTGCTCACCTGGTGAACATACATTCTTTTGCAGGCACTAAAATGATGGCAATTGATTGATAGAAAATGAGCCAGAGGTCATTTAAATAGTGATCCTAATTGACTTGGATTTAATGGGCTTAAATGTAAGTTCTTTATTTCTTTCTTTTACCTCCCAGTCTAGACTTCTTTAAATCTTCTGTGAGGCACTATATCAGTTGGAAAGGCTGCTTATAGACAGATGCAGAAATGGGACATCACAAGGTTTCATAGTTCTTAGCATCCTAACTTTGATCTCACATCCTTGATTGGTTTAGAATGGATATTCACTGCTCCTGCTATGCTAGCATCAAGTTTTAAACAAAAAAAAAAACAGGCTGTTAATGAGACTATTACAATGATGTTAAAGAAGATTGGCAAACTATGCTTTGCAAACAGGAATGTGTCTCAGGCTATTTCAGTCTAGCTGTTAAAAATTGCCAAATCTAAAACCTCAGCAAAAAGCTGATCAAATTTATCCAGTCCTGACCTATGAGACCCATAACCAATTTACTGTGGGTCACTAATGAAACAATTAGCAGTTAGGTTGATAAAATGGTACCTTGATTAACTGCATCAGCAGCTTGTTTAGAAGAAAGACTTGTATTTCAATAATATCTTTCAGGACCACAGGATCTGCCCAAGTGTCTTACATCTAATTAAGTACTTTTGAAGTGTAGTCACTATTGCAATGTTGGAAACATGGCAGATGATTTGTGCACAGCAAGATCCCACAAACAACAATGTGATATGATTGGAAAATCTGCTTTTTTTTTCCATGATGTTGGGTTGAGGGATGAATATTGGCCAGGACACTGAGACAACTCTCCTGCTCTGCAAAACACCACATGGAATTTTTTGCATTCAACCGGGTTGACGGGGCTTCAGTCTGACTTCTTATCCGTCACCATGTACCTCACTGGCTCATATTTCTGGCTGCCATTTTTAAATGGCACCCACGCACTCTGCAGCCCAGAACTTGTGGCAAGTGATGGCCCCAAGAAGAGACAAGTACTGTGTGCCCAAGTTTAGTGACAAGGCACTGGCCGCATTCCCCCAGGCAGTTGAGACTGGTAAGAGGTCCTCTGCCCCCGTGATGGGAGCCGGAGGTCCACCAACTTCAATATCAAGGTTGGTATGAGGTCGTCAGTGCCAACGGTCTCCAGGAAAGGGCCACTTTCCAATGCAGAAAAAGGATGAATGACCTCATCCGCTTCACCAGGTTAAGTCAAACTTTTCTTCAGTCTTTACTCATACTCTCACAAGACCATCAGAAATTCAGTGTTACAGTCCACAGGAATCTCACACACTACCAGCATAAAGGACATCATCACTGATTCTCTCACACACACGTTTACATTTTCATCTCTTGTCACATCCTGCACAAGTCACATCTTCAGTCCTTACATAGGTCCACTCAGCACACACAGCAGGCATGCAAGATTACCATGTGTTTTGGCATCCATCCTGCTCACAGTCTGCTCATCTATCTTTATGCAGGAAAAGATCGCCTGCAACAACAGGGAGAGATCCTAGGCTGGAGGGTGGCAGCTGGAGTTCAGGCCACTCACCCCCTTTGAAGAGTAGATGGCAGAGCTGGCTGGTGAGGAGTAGGATTGTGCCTGCGCCAAAGGCAAGCTCGACATCCCCCAACAAGTCAGTGAGGCCCCATCCACTAATCTTCACCCACCCCTGAAACTTTGAGTGCTCTTTAATGTAGGTGACTATCCAGCCAATCATTAATTTTCTCTTCTCTCTATTACAGGCACCAGCAAGAAAAGGAGATGACACAACGCTAACCAGTTCATCAATCCCAGCTCCCAGACCACCTTGGATGAGGATTCTGAGGACCCACTAGATGTAAAGCCATCACAGCGTTCACCCACACCCTCCCTGCAGAGACACACACCTCAGTAGGACTTAGTTTTAGAACAGGCTCTGGGTTACCATCTGGTGAACACAGCACAGATGCATGACCACAGCAGGCAGAAGCAGTGGCAGCCAACGTCACTGACACTCGGAGGACTGCTGGAGGCCAGACTCCTGCTGAGTCCGAGTCCATTGACAAGACTCTGGACTGGGCCCTCAGAGAGATGTTAGAGCTCCAAAGTCAGACAGGGGCACATCAGGCAAAGTTGTCAAATGGCCATTTCTAGATTAGAAAGGAGGATGGAAGACTCCGTCCTAGTCCAGTCTAATGTCTTGGCACTGACATGCCAGCGCCTCGAGGTCACCGTTGGAAGGGTGACAACCGCCATGGAAACCTTGGTCCAGCAGTTTCTGTCGGATATACGTAAGAACCAGCACGCCATCACTTCAGCCATGAGGGGGAAGGGGCACCTCGGACACCCACAGGGAGGAGGAACATCAGCCAGACAACCCGGGGCCATCCACCCAGGACTCTCCTGTGCTGTCCAGCAACTCTAAGTCCCCTCTGCCTGTGACCCTATCAACTCCAGCTCCTCAGACCAAGGAGAGTGAACGTGCCCTGTAGCAGGAGTTCTAAAGCAGAGGATGCCTGTGTTTACAGTGTAGTAATCCTCACTTCTCCACCTGCATAATGCAGAGCAAGGACCTAGCTAACACTTGATGACTCCTGAAATGCCTGCTAAAGGGCAACAACTATGTGAGATCAGAGTGCGTGTCAAGGCCCCAAATGCCGGACTATTACATGGGAGGATGCCACTCTGGATCCGAAGGTCTGGCTAGTGTGGCTTGCCCAAATCCCTGAGGCAGCTCTCCGATGGGCAATCAACATGGTTAGCTGATCGTGAGTATGCCATCAGTGTGCCTGGTTTCTGTGTGGACATCCGAGACTTTGGAATGAAAATGCAGAGGCCTCAAATGGGATCAGAGCAAAGCTCCGCTACATCTGAAATGTGCTCTTTATTATCAATGAATTAACTAATTAACACCTAAATGCAGTGTCTGTTTTCTCAGCTCACAGATGCAAAGATGCATGAGAAGTTCGGATACGCAAGATGAAGGCAGGGTCATAAGTGATTGTCAGTAATCAAAAGATGCTGCTGCTGAAGGTCTCACAGTGCACACAAAGGTGACCTGACTTGCAGGCTTGCATCCATGACTGAGTGACAGATCATTACGTCCTAAAGAACAATCTCATACTGTGGACTCAATATGATGATGGGGCATGAATACTAATTTTGTATGAGGGACTGTGTGGTGATTATGGCTTTAAGACTTATTGTTCTGTGTAATATCATGTGACAGTGCAAATGAGTCAGCCCTAAGCGCGGGGAACCTTAGGGGTGGATCTTGATGGAAGTGTGCAACTGCTGCTGAAGCCCTGTAAATAAAGTTCACTGTCTTATGAGGAACCCTGTCCAGAAAAACAAGTCCATAACAACTGGCAACAAGGATAAATTGGTTCCAGCGCTGTCCCTCGCCCAATGAATATGAGTAACTTGTTTTAAAAAGAAGAAAGGGAAAGTACATTTGCCAGGTATGCCACATTTTGGCAGGGTCAACTCATTTGACTCATCCACAGAGGATTGGAGTTAATATATAAAACACCCCGGTTTCTTTTTCCAAGCAAATGAAATAACAGTGGAGGAAAGCAGGAAAGCAATTATCCTAAGCGGGAGTAAAACTTATAATTTAATCCGTAGTTTGATGCCCCTGAATGCTCCCGATTCGAAGACCTTCAGCGAATCGATAGACCTTGTAAAGGGTCATTTTCAATCCAAACCCTCTGTAATCGTGCAAAGGTTCAAGTTTAATTCAAGAGTAAGAGCCCCAGGGGCGACCATAACAATGTATGTAGCGAAGTTGAAACAGCTAACTGCACATTGTGACTTCGGGGGACCCTAAACAATATATTAAGGGATCGTTTGAATATGGAGCAGACTTTAACCAAATTGAAAATGTATTCTGGTGAAGCCATACAAGTGAAAGATATTACTACTGTACCTGTTTATTACAAGCACCAGACAGCACAGCTCCCCGTGACTGTAGTGGAAGGTGAAGGGACAACCTTCTAGGTTGTAACTGGTTGAGGGAAATTAATCTTGATTGGCCAATCAGGTTTCAAAAGGAAGCTGGAAGAGTTCCTGAGTTGGGTAAGGAACAAGGCAAGGTGCTTCAGAATGAGACTGGAGAGTCAAACAACCTTAACAGAATGCAAAAGGAGTGTGCAGACATTCTGCAACCTGAGGGACTAAAAATTGTCTTAAACAGCAGCATTGAAGAACAGCAGAAGAAACTCAAGGAGACCCTGCTGAATTACAGAATTCAAGATGAAACAAGTGAGCTTCACAAAGGAAAGGGAAAACTGTTGAAAGACTTTCACACACTACAAGGATCCTTCAGGTCAAAGTTTGTACCTCTGGAAAATCATGAAGAGAAGTAGAACAAATTTAATGTCACTCTGAACAAATTGAAGAACCAGTTGGCAGAGAAGATGCAGCAATGTTTAAGGTTCCAAGAGGAAGCAAAAAGATACAAGAAAGAGACAGGAGAGCTGAAGAATCAGCTGAGTGAAACAAAAGAGGCATTAGAAGGAAAAGTCATGGAACTTTCCAAAATGCAAGTGGGTGATGAAGCCATGGGTAGCTCAAACCCTGAACTGAACCAAGTTGAGATTTCGCCTGAGAGAAGTCTGCCTGACAATGAAGGACAAGACTAAACTCTGTGCTAGACAGAAGAAGACAAGATGGAAGATGGTTCTGAAAAGAAAATGAACGACCCCCCACACTACTACAGGTTCAACACCTTCAGAATTACTTATGAAGTACCATCTTCATACAAGATTAAACCCGGTACTTCCCAATTTGGAGGGGAAAGTAGAGAACAGACAAAGGAATCAAAAAGTGACTCATGATTTGCATAGTCGTGAGCGAGAATTTACTGTTGGTGAAACAGTATAAAACTTCGACGGTGGGTGGATCGAATTGGTTACCTGGTTCTTACCTGTGGCTGAACTATTGTATCATGTAGAAGTGGAGGGCTGGATCACCCGAAAACATGTGGATCATTTGAGAAGAAGGGAGATACCCCAACAAATTGGTGTTCCACCTGTAACCATTGTAGGACCTGTGATCCATGTTGTGATTGATCAGCCAAGGATAGACATACCAGATGTCTCTGGCGGAGTGGATAACACTGAGTTGCCTGTGCCTAAGGACATACTTGATGTTGCTGCTGTTCCAGAAAATGAAGATTCAGTAAGAGATTCTAAAGTCATGGAGCTACGACGTTCCATCTGGATCAGGAAACCACCTGAGAGATTGAACTTTCATTTCATAACCTGTGTATGTATTTGTAATGTCATGAATGTAGTTGTTCTTGTAAATACAAATTGTAAACAAAAAATCAAGGGGGAGGAATGTAGTAACTGCAGCTTGAAGGAATGTAGTGACTGTACTTTAAAACTTATTGTACTGCATAGTATCATGTGACAAAGTGAACAAGTCAGCCCTAAGCATGGGGAATCTTAGGGATGGAGTTTTTGTCTAGTTGTGGATCTTGATGAAAGTATGTAACTGCTGCTGAAGCCCTGTAAATAAAGTTCACTGTTTCTTGTGAGAAACATGTCTGGAAAATCAAGCTCATAACAGATTGCCTGTAGATGTATGCCGCAGTCCGGATTCAGATTAGACTCAGACATCAAAGCGAGAACCAGTGAGTAATGATTGCCCTCCTTGAGGCACCTAGCAACACTCTAGGCAAATTGGTACAAGTGCACTGAGGTTGGCAGTGCTTCTCCTGTCTCTTGAAGACAGCTATGGGCAGTGGAATGTTGGTGAGATGCTTGAAGAGACTACACCATGTCTACTCTGTTCACAGTGCACACTGGTGGAGTTATGGTCCCAGAACAGAATGGCCACATGCTCCAGAGGCTGCCTAGCATTGCAAGAATGAAGCCATCACCACAACATTGTGACTACTCATTCTGAGGTTAATGTCCTTCATTGAGATGCTGAGGGTAGCAAAAAAGGTGATAATGCCGAGGCAGCATGGAGGACACAAGAGAAAGAGGTTTGTATGACCTAGTCGTTTTCATCACCCTGGAGCTTTGTGGCTGTAAGCATCTCATGGGCATGTCGGCCATGCTATGGCCTCCTCCTCTGGGGCATCAGCTTCCTCACCCTCATCGAGCTCAGCCCTCTCAACATGCTCCTCATTGGAGGAGATGTGCAGCTCCTCCATATCTCGATCTGGCAACTCATCCCCCCTTTAGAGCACCAGATTGTGTAGAGCACATCAAACCACGATGATGTGGGACACCCTCTGGGGAAAGTACTGGAGAGCACTGCCTGACCAGACCAGGCATCTGAAATGTATCTTCAACATGCCCATGGTCTGCTCAATCAAGGAGCATGTTGCAGAATAAGAACATAAGAAATAGGAGCAGGAGTAGACCATTCGACCCCTCGACCCTGCACTGCTATTCAATAAGATCATGGCTGATATTCTTGTGTTACATTTTCCACATTCCCATCTATCCCTGATAACCTTAGATTCTTGTTAAGCAAGGGAATCAATTTACCTCTGCCTTAACATTATTCAATGGCCCCACCTCCACTGCCTTCTGAGGCAGACAGTTCCAAAGTCGCAGAACCCTCTGAGAGAAAAACATTCTCCTCATCTCTGTCCTAAAAGGGTGACCCCTAATTTTAAAACAGTGCTCCCTAGTTCTGGACTCACCCACAAGAGGAAATATCCTTTTGATGTCCACCTTGTCAAGGCCATTCAGGATCTTGTGTATTTCAATTAAATCACCCCTCACTTTTCCAAACTCCACTTGGAAACAAGCCCAGCCTGTCCAACCTTTCCTCATAAGACAACCCACTCATTCCAGGTATCAACCTAGTAAACCTCATTTGATCCACCTCCACTGCATTTATATCCTTCCTTAAATAAGGAGACGGTGTGATGGTGTACCTTGCTAAATAGGGCATTGGTAACCTTTCAGATGGATTTATGAGCAGATGCTTGGGATATGCCACAGAGATCCCCAATGGGGCCCTGGAATGAGCCACTTGCAAAAAGGTTCAGTGTGGTGATCACATTTAGAGCCACTGGCAATGGATGGCCTCCCAGTCCCAGTGGAGTCAGCTCCTCCTGGAGAATGTGGCAGATGCGAGCCACCACATCCCTTGACAAGCGATTCTCGCTCATTTGTAGATATGAGAAGCTTCTTTGGTACAGCCTTGGTCATGCCAAATGCCTCCATGGAATGGGTGTGTCAGCCTCAGCGTTTGGGTCTTCATGTTCCTTAGGGCGAGGCTCTTCTCTTTGCCCAGCCTGAATGCAATGGGCCCTTCTTCTCCTTCTCAGTTGCTTGACGGCCAGGAAAAAGGCAGTGGTGCTTGCTGCATTCATTCTCCACTCCTGCTTGTCTGTGCGGAAACATTGAACAAATATATGATTGTGCATAATCTTGCAATGATCATCTTCCAGTCGCAAGCTAGGGAGTCAATGTGAAGTCCTTGAATAGCCCTCATTCCAGGAATTCTATCTCCAGATCATCCATGCATCTGTGGCAAAGCCTTGAGCATCAATGGAAGCGCCCCAACCCATACCACCACCACCACCCCTCATCGACCAAAAGGCCCCAGGTTTGTTAGCACTTTCAGAAAAGGGTTTGGATCTGGATGAGTGCAGCCAGGCACTAGTGGTCTCAGTCAGGGCTCTGTCAGATTGACTCTTTTGGATTAGACTAGAGCCCAACCTTGCAGTAACATAATGAGTGTAATTGGGGAATCGTGCGAAGCTTGGACCTGTCAGCTTCAAGGTGTGGATGTCTTTGGGGCATTTCGCATATGCACTTTGGTTGCTGTTCCTTTACCGTTGGATCCTTCTGACCTTTGCCCTTTCCTATGAGAAGGACAAATGGTCATTGGAACACAATCAAAATATGGCCCCAGGGTGGAATGGATTCTCACAAGAATACACACCATGAGTTAAAGTGCCCAAGTCCTTCAATTAGCATTTGAATGCTCCTAACATGTCTCAGCTGTGCAGTGCTCTCCATTTGGTAATGTGCAAATTAGTCAGGTGGCCCTTCACTTAGGCCAAAAGTGCAGTATTCGACTCCTCCAACAAGCTGCTAGACCCTTCTCCGGCGAATCCTTTCATAGCTTATTTTTGTACTGCATCACTGGATCGGCTTGCAAAATACTGGTGCTCAGGTTTTATTATGAGACCAGCTTTCAGCGCCCGTCACCCCCATTGAAGTCCCTCCCATCGTGCTGGAAGAGCACAATGTACAAGTTTCCCTCCATCCAATCACTTACCTTCCTCCTCCTCTAATCTTAGATCCCATCGTTATTGTTGTTGATATCCCTGTTCTCCCCCCTGAACCGTTTTCTGTTGATGCCCCATGTCAACCTGACCCTTCCCCATCTTGAGGCCCCATACACAGTGACATCCTGAGACCGCCCCCGCCAACCAATGACACCATCGAGTGCCGCCATCCCTCCCCCCAACTGTATTACCTGTTCCCCGTCTACAGGCTGCAGGACAGGCTTGTCAAGCACAGCCCTCCAAATTGGTGCGCAATTGCCCAGGACAGTCAATGCCTTCTGGCCCCAACTACCCATTGTGCTAATGTCGAGGACAGTTTATGACCAACTTGCCCCCCACCACCCACTGCCCCGCCACAAGTCATGTGTCCTTGTGCATCCTCCCGCCCACCCCCTTAGTCAAGCCTTTGCCTTCCAGCTCCTTCCCTTGCCTTTGTCTTGTCTCGCTCGCATCCACCCCCCCACCCCGCAGTCAGGCCTTTACCTTCTAGCCACCCTCTTGCCTTCTCGCTGGTTATGCCTGAGCAGCCCTGGCATGGAGTTAAAGCAGCGGGGAGCTCAGTGCAGTGAAAGGTAGGAGAACGCTGCGCGCACATACCTCAAGGTTACGCGTGAAGTGAAGTTCGCCTGATGCACCTCATTTATACCTGGTCGTGAATCACATTGGTCTAATTTGCCACCAGCATAGCCATTTGATCTGGAAGAGGGGCGTGATTCCTGCAAACTGGGTTTTTAATGAGTAGTCATGATATTCAAATGCAGGTATGTTTCCCAACATGGCAGAAAGGGCTACCCAACCCAATATGAAAGTCAGGAGCAGAATATTTCAAACTATTTTCCCAACAGTGGGAAACTGATTTTTGGCCTTACTCCAAATTTTCCCGTCCTGCCCGCCACGATGTCCATCGCTGGTGGGATTGGAAAATCCCATCTGGAGTTTCAGTGAGCTTGGTTGACTTACAGTATGTCTAACGTCCGTGTGGGTTGTTGAGAAATCCATGGAATCTCTTGTGGTGGCATCTGTCATTTATTGTGCAGTATGGTGTGCTTGACCACAGTTTGTCTGTTCATTTGCATGTACCTCAGACTTACCCTTAATAATAAAATATAAGATAGACACCGTAAATTGTTTATCTTTCTGTACTTGTAAAGTTTATTTTTGTTTGTTCAAAACCCGTGGAATCTTGTAGCTTTATTCACTTAGTAAGCGTCTTGAATCTTAAACTTGGTCGACTCTAAAGAAACATTATTGGTGTCTAACCGGATCCCCCCACAATCCTGGTCTGGCCAAGGATCATAGCACACTTCATTGACGTGAGGCACTTTCTCTGGATCCTGTGGTACTGAAAGATATTATTGAAATACAAGTCTTCCTTTTTAAACAAACTGCTGATGCAGTTAATCAAGGTACCATTTTATCAGCCTAACTGCTAATTGTTTCATTGGTGACCTGTAGTGAACTGGTTATGGGTCTCAATTAACCAGGTCAGGATTGGATAAATTTGATAAGCTTTTTATATACTTATCCCTCAACCAACATCACTAACAACGTTTTTTTGGTCATTGTCCCTAATTGTGGGATCTTGCTGTGCATTAGTTGGCTGTCATATTTCCTACATTACAACAGTGACTCCAACCCAAGAGTACTTCACTGGCTGTAAGGCACTTTGGGACATCCTGAGGTTGAGGAAAGCATCTTATAAACAAAACATCTTTCTTTAAGCCACCATTATAGACTGACTGGTCATCTATTTGTTCTTTGTTGGATCTTGCTGTGTGCAGACCAGCTGCGATAGAAATGCGAATTATTTTCTCTTCAATACAGTTTACCAGTCGGGAAACCTTCTTATAGCCAGATGCAAAAATCATGCATCATAGTTCTTAGCACCTTACCTCTGACCTCATATCTTCATGATGATACAGAGCAATTCATTGCTAACAGAAAGTTACCTTTTTCACAGAAACGCCCAGCAAAATGTAGAGGGCAGTCACACTGTAAAGATGCGGCACCACTGGGCAACCAGGTGTCATGGCAAGTACCCCCATTCTGGCAAACATCTCCTTGGCAGATGGAGATCTTTGGAGATGGAAGGTAGGTGGGCAATGGTGGGAGGGCAGAATGTGACAGCACTGGAAGCAATGGAGAGGTTGCATCATCCGCGAGGACGGTCCGTGGTGTCACTGTTAAACCTGCAGGCAGCTTTCTGCTGACCCCGGGAAATCTGCAAGAAACCAAATTCAGAACAATTAACAGTGGCAAAACAAATGCAGCAAAACCCTCACCCTCTTGTTTTGGGTGGAGAGGCACATTTGAGTGGGATTTAACCTTAACAAGTCACTCTTGAGTTTTTACATATTCAGGAAAATGAACAAATTGGGGGGAGAGAAGAGGTACATAGTAGGTTTCCTTCTTCCCTTCTTCCTCCAAGAAAAGCAACAGGATTTCTATCATGGAATCTCACAGCACAGAGAGAGGTCATTTGGCCCATCGTGTCTTCACCAGCTCTCCAAAAAGCAACCAATTAGTCCTGCTCCCAATATCCAAGCACTTTACTCTCCTTCAAGTAATTTTCCAACCTGTTTTTAGAAGTTATTTTCAAATCTGTTTCCATCACACTTTCAGGCAGTGTAATATCGATCTTAGTAAAAAAAAAAATTGACTCATCTCACCTCTGGCTCTTTTGCCAATTTGATGTTCCCTCTGATTACCTATCTGTCAGACAGTGGAGACCGTTTCTCCCTACCTACTCTATTTAAACCAGTTGTGATTTTGAACAAATAAAACCAGAAAATGCTGGAAAAACTCATCAGGTCTGATAGCATCTGTGGAGAGAGAAACAGAGTTAACGTTTTGCATCTGCATAACCCTTCTTTGGAGCTCTGCTCCAGCATTTTCTGTTTTTATTTCAGATTTCCAGCATCCGCAGTATTTTGCTTTTATCTAATGATTTTGCACAACTGTTAAAACTGCCCTTAATCCTCTCTGCTCTAAGAAGTATAATTCCAGCTTCTCCAGTCTCTCCAGATGACCGAATTCCCACATCCCTGGCACAAATTTAGTAAATCTCCTCTGCACCCTTGCCAAAGCCTTGGTATCCTTACTGAAGTATAATGCTCATTGGCGAGTTGGCTGCAATACTCCAGATGAGGCTGAGCTAGTGATTTATCAAGGTTTTAACATAACTTTGAAAAAACTCAGCAGGTCTGGCAGCATCGGCGGAGAAGAAAAGAGTTGACGATTCGATTCCTCATGACCCTTTAACAGAACTGATCTTTCTTTACAAGGAGAGGGAAATATAAGCTGGTTTAAGTTGGGGGGAGGGGGGGGAAGTGGAGGGGGGGGGGTTGTTAGGATAGGAGTAGATCATCAAAAGATGTCACAGACAAAGGAACAAAAGAACACAGAGGTGTTGAAGTTGGTGATATTATCTAAACGAATGTGCTAATTAAGAATGAATGGTAGGGCACTCAAGGTATAGCTCTAGTGGGGGTGGGGGTGCATAAAAGATTTAAAAATAATGGAAATAGGTGGGAAAAGAAAAATCTATAAATTATTGGAAAAGAAAAAAAAAACAAAAGGAAGGGGGAAGAAACAGAAAGGGGGTGGGGATGGAGGAGGGAGCTCAAGACCTAAAGTTGTTGAATTCAATATTCAGTCCGGAAGGCTGTAAAGTGCCTAGTCGGAAGATGAGGTGCTGTTCCTCCAGTCTGCGTTGGGCTTCACTGGAACAATACAGCAGGCCAAAGACAGACATGTGGGCAAGAGAGCAGAGTGGAGTGTTAAAATGGCAAGCGACAGGGAGGTTTGGGCCATTCTTGCGGACAGACCGCAGGTGTTCTGCAAAGCGGTCGCCCAGTTTACGTTTGGTCTCTCCAATGTAGAGGAGACCGCATTGGGAGCAACGAATACAGTAGACTAAGTTGGGGGAAATGCAAGTGAAATGCTGCTTCACTTGAAAGGAGTGTTTGGGCCCTTGGACGGTGAGGAGAGAGGAAGTGAAGGGGCAGGTGTTACATCTTTTGCGTGGGCATGGGGAGGTGCCATAGGTGGGGTGTGAGGAGTAGGTGATGGAGGAATGGACCAGGGTGTCCCGGAGGGAACGATCCCTATGGAATGCCAACAGGGGGGGGGTGAAGGGAAGATGTGTTTGGTGGTGGCATCATGCTGGAGTTGGCGGAAATGGCAGAGGATGATCCTTTGAATGTGGAGGCTGGTGGGGTGATAAAGAGACAGGCATAGCTCTTCATGGGGTATGTGGAACATTCCTTGTTCCAATCCTACTCCAGCCCCCTTCCACAACTCTTTCTCCTGTACATCGATGATTACTTCGGTGCTGCTTCATGCTCTTGTCGGGACTTGGAAAAATTTATTAATTTTGCTTCCAATCTCCACCCCTCCATCATCTTCACATGGTCCATCTCTGACACTTCCCTTCCCTTCCTTGACCTCTCTGTCTCAATCTCTGGTGATAGACTGTCCACCAATATCCATTACAAGCCTACCGACTCCCACAGCTACCTTGACTACAGCTCCTCACACCCCGCTTCCTGTAAGGACTCCATCCCATTCTCTCAGTTCCTTCGCCTCCGTCGCATCTGTTCCGATGATGCTACCTTCAAAAACAGTTCCTCTGACATGTCCTCCTTCTTCCTTAATCGAGGTTTTCCACCCATGGTCGTTGACAGGGCCCTCAACCGTGTCCGGCCCATCTCCTGCGCATCTGCCCTCACGCCTTCTCCTCCCTCCCAGAAACATGATAGGGTCCCCCTTGTCCTCACTTATCACCCCATCAGCCTCCGCATTCAAAGGATCATCCTCCGCCATTTCCGCCAACTCCAGCATGATGCCACCACCAAACACATCTTCCCTTCACCCCCCCTGTTGGCATTCCGTAGGGATCATTCTCTCCGGGACACCCTGGTCCACTCCTCCATCACCCCCTACTCCTCAACCCCCACCTATGGCACCTCCCAATGCCCACGCAAAAGATGTAACACCTGCCCCTTCACTTCCTCTCTCCTCACCGTCCAAGGGCCCAAACTCTCCTTTCAAGTGAAGCAGCATTTCACTTGCATTTCCCCCAACTTAGTCTACTGCATTCGTTGCTCCCAATGTGGTCTCCTCTACATTGGAGAGACCAAACATAAACCGGGCGACCGCTTTGCAAAACACCTGCAGTCTGTCCGCAAGAATGACCCAAACCTCCCTGTCGCTTGCCATTTTAACACTCCACCCTGCTCTCTTGCCAACATGTCTGTCCTTGGCCTGCTGCATTGTTCCAGTGAAGCCCAACGCAAACTGGAGGAACAGCACCTCATCTTCCGACTAGGCACTTTACAGCCTTCCAGACTGAATATTGAATGCAACAACTTTAGGTCTTGAGCTCCCTCCTCCATCCCCACCCCCTTTCTGTTTCTTCCTCCTTCCTTTTGTTTTTTTTTTCTTTTCCAATAATTTATACAGATTTTTCTTTTCCCACCTATTTCCATTATTTTTAAATCTTTTATGCTCCCCCATCCCCACTAGAGCTATATTTTGAGTGCCCTACCATCCATTCTTAATTAGCACATTCGTTTAGATAATATCACCAACTTCAACACCTCTGTGTTCTTTTGTTCTTTTGTCTGTGACATCTTTTGATGATCTGCTCCTATCCTAACACCCCCCCCCTCCACTTCTGCCCCTGCAGCCCCCTCCCACACCCACCACCTTAAACTAGCTTGTATTTCCCTCTCCTTGTAAAGAAAGATTAGTTCCCTTGAAGGGTCATGAGGACTCGAAACGTCAACTCTTTTCTTCTCCGCCGATGCTGCCAAACCTGCTGAGTTTTTCCAGGTAATTCTGTTTTTGTTTTGGATTTCCAGCATCCGCAGTTTTTTGTTTTTAACATAACTTTGTTGCTTTTGTGCTCTCTGTCTGAAAGCCATGATGAAGGCAAATAATAATGAAGGGTACAAAATGAAATCAAGCAAATGGCAAGAACAATGTAATTTTAGGTTGTATTCACTGTGACAGCTGCTACACAAATATAATGAACTGTAATTATTATGATTGACTTTATTGTCCACGAGTTTTTCCATTTAAATTAACTGAAGTTTGGACAACCGAAACAACCCTCTCTGTTAGGTGTATCTTAGTAAGCTTCATTAATGTTAACTGTTCAAATGCAAACACAAAATGTGTAAACCAAAATACTGCCGAGAGATTAATTAACAAAATGCTCCAAGGTGAGAGTTCCTTTAAATCTCCTCTAAATATTTTGCATTAAAATGAATTAAAATCTTTATTTTCTGCACGATTCTTTGTAATGGCTTCTCTATGTTTCTGGTGCATTTTTTTATCATTCAGTTTTGGGATGTGGGTGTTTTTGGTTAATCCAACATTTATTGCCTATCCCTAGTTGACCTTGAGAAGGTGGTAGTGAACTGCACAGTCCAAAAGTTAAGAAGGTTACAGGATAAACTCAAGGAAAATATGTACTTCTTGGCCAATGAGCTGTCGGTGGCTCTGTACCGACTATGGGAGCACATGTGCCGATCCCTCCCGGAACTGGTGCAGCACAAGGCGAGGAGGCTGAGTGCTGGGGAATTGTTGGTTTACAATTCAGTTATATCTGCTCCATTATGTCATTCTCATCTTCTAGTCATCCAGTACTGACAAGAAATAACCAATCAGATCTCCCACTTCACTCCCATCTTCCTCCTCCTCCTCTTCCTCCCTCCTCCTCGGCATTACTTGGTATTTGACATTGGCAAAAGCTATTTGACCACAAGCTGCACTTGAGGAACATAAACTTGCAAGGCTACAGGGATAGGGCGAGGGAACTGACTGGATTGATCTCCCGAGAGCTGTCATGAACTCCATGGGAAAATGGCCTCCTTTTCTGCTGGAAGGACCCTTATGGTGAAGATGTTGCCACAGAGATGTTGGGAACGTCCCAGCTTTTGGCCCAGCATAGCCCTTGATTCTCTGATTCACCCTCCCTACAAGCAGGATGCCCCAAAAATGAATAGGAAAAATTGGAGTTGGGAGCGTCATTAACAGGTTCAAATTTATCGAAAGGAGAGTGGAAAGATTGAAAAACAGCAAGCTATTTGAGATGTGATGAGATTTCTCATGACACATTAATCATTCTACTGGCTTAGCACAATAGGCAGCTTTTCAGCCCCTGGATCAAAATAGTCGTGCCTAGAAATACCCTCATCAGTATTCAGTCACAAAATCTACACTGATCTATTTTCAGGAGTGCTACAGTATCAAATGGTTGGCCCTTGATTTCTCCTTTATTTGTCCTCAGGTCTGGGCAATTTTGGTGATGTTGTGTCTTCCCCTCATACTGGTGCAGTATGCTGGCCCCGACTCTCCCTCCTCCCCCTGGCCGCACATGTAGCGCTGAGCGCTACCAGCCGTGCATTATGCTAGACAGGCCTTAATTAGCCCACCTGCGTAAAATGGCAGCATGCAGCCAATTGCAGGTGGCAATCGGCTCCATGCCCACACCCGACCTGCTCCTGCCCAGCTCGCCCGCCATAGGAAAAATCCAGGGCATAGAATATTGCAGCACGGAAAAAGGGCATTTAGCCCATCCAGTCTGCACTGGTCCTTTCAAAGAGCTACTCAGTTAATCCCATTCTCCCTTTATTACCCTAAATCTCAGACACTTGCATACCACTGACTTCTGATGGCCCTGCAGTTTTCTTGCAACTGCTTTATCTGTCATCTATCTAGGTAAACAATAAGCAGGTCTTAGGATCTCACAGATATCTGTTTTCAACACAGCAAGCCTTGCTTTGTGAGCTATCACTGGCACCTCTTTGTTTGGAGCAAAAAATGTTGAAGAAAAATAAAATGTCCTCTTTATGTCCTTTATGATTGAAGAACAAAGCGTTATCACAAATCAAATTTATCTTCCCTGGATTCCAGGAATCAGACAATGCCTTCATTAGATGAAGAAGTAATGGCTACAAACCACACAAGTGCCCATTAGACACATCCTTCAAAGCCCTACACACAATTATATTGTACAGACGACAAAATGAAAGATAATACAGAAATGTCCAAACTTCAGCAAAAACAGACATCCTGATGTGCAGTCCATACCAAAACCACACAGGATAGCAATATTGACCTGTTTAAAATGAATAAATTAATGCCTGTACTAAAATAGTAGAGAGAGAGAAATTCCAGCTAGATCCATTAAACATCATGGGTGGAATTTTCTGTTTGGGGGGCTAAGTGCAGTGGCAGGCAGAGAGGGCGGCATGATTCCCGCTGTGCAGCAGAGCGGGTGAACAAGCATGATCTTCCACTTTTCAGCTTATTAATTATGCACGAAGGAGAAACTTGGCAAATTTTTGGCAGGGTAGTCAGGAAGTTGCCCACCCTGCTGTTGCCTCGTGGGTCAAAGGTCCTGGTACCGTTTTTACATGGCACCCAGTCAGACATTCACTCATTGCGGGCCAGGAGCTCCTCGTTACTCCTCCAGCTTTCTTGTGGCCGCAGCTTGTACAGAAGCTCACAGATGTGAACAAACATATCCTAGGACATACGAGGCACCTCTGGCATTGCCTTTTGCTCATCTCTAGATAACAGCCCCACCCTCTACAGCACTCCCCCCACTCCTCCCTTCCCTGGACAGCCCCCCTACCTTTCCTTGTAATCCTGCCTCCCCTAACCAACCTTGGAGCTGCCTGTGATAAATGCACCCAAATTGTGACCCTCTTAAAGGTAGGCAAAAGCAGCACCTATGTATCTCGGAGTCATTGATGACGTGAAGCTTGCCAGGTACAAGTCAGTCATGTACAGTCGTGAAACGGACCATTCTCATTATCTGCTAGCAGGGCACTTAGGTTGGAGGGGGCATGTGCTTCCTGCGAGTTGGCCTTTTAATGAACATTCATGAGATGGAAATGAATGCAAATATGGTTTCCAACATAGATCAGCGGGAAAGTTGAGAAACCTTTTGCTTGCCATCAAATTGGGGAAAACAAAATCCCGAACTGATGGTGAGCAACAGACTCTTGCAATCACTCCAAATTTTGTGGTCCCGCCCACCACAATTCCCACCATTGGAGGGAGCAGTTAGATGCAGCTTCAGGGTCATATTCTGCAGACTGACTTTCATTGTTTCATAATTTGCCCTGGTGAGATTTGAACTCTTGATAATCTTTTAAATGAAAACAATTAAACCAAATCAACAAAATTGGGATAAATCAGGCACAGCCCCTAATTCAGGTCAGCTGTAAAACCAAGGACAAAATTTAAAGGAACCTTACAAACTTTAAATCAAAATGTGATTAAAGGGGTCAACAAAACACCCCAGTCCCCGCGGTGCCCACCGAGCACGGAAGGCCTCGAGAGTGCCAGCAGACCGCGTGCTCCCTCTCCAGCGACATCCAGCAGCGAACGTAGCCGCGGAAGAGGGACAAACAATCGGGCGGGACTCCCCCGTCGATCGCCCGCTGCCTGGACCTGTTAATGGCCAACTTGGCCAGGCCCAGGAGCAGGTTCACGAGGAGGTCCTCCTCCTTCCCGACCCCCTTCCGCACCGGGTGCCCATAGATCAGGAGCATGGGGCTGAAGTGCAAACAAAACATCAATAAAAGGTTTTTCAAGTAACTAAAAAGGGAGTGCAGCCTACAACACCCTATGTATACATGATCCACAGACTCCACAAGACCGCAAAAAGGGCACGTGTCCTGAGAGTCCGTGAACCTATGCATCCTCTTATTATAGGGGACTGCTGCATGCAACACTCTCCAACTCAGGTCCCCGATAGAAAGGGGGAGGACACCTCTGTAGAGGGCCTCCCATCGGGGGCCTCCGCCGCCGGACGGCAACAAGGCACGCCAGGGCGTGTCCGGGCGACGGACAAGGGCGAGAAAATGGAAGGTGTGCAGCAGCAGTCCGTGCAAAAAGCCCCCCTTTGCCGTGCCAAAAGGCACGGAGGGCATGTCCCCGAGGCGGCTCATATTGCGGGGCACCAGCACCCGAGGGAGGGTTCGGGGCTTGGGGCCAATGTGGAATTCTGTCCGAACAGGGGAACGTTCAGACGGAAGACCACCACGCACCTGGGCCACCTCAAGACCCAAAATAACGTCGGGTCCGAGCACGACCGTTCTCAGGTCTTGGATGGCATCGGCTGCGACCTGGACACTCACAGACGCGCGTCGCGCCAACTCCTGCGGGAGCATCCAGCCCAGTCCTCCGCCACCCAGCACGTCCCCGATCCTGGTCACGCCTGCGGCCACAGCCCTCCTCTCCGCCAACCACTGAAAAGGACGGAGGGGCAGATTCCTGAGCAGCAGCTCTCTGAGGATAGCCGCTACTCCTGATGGGGGAGAGCTGCGTCGCGAGGCCACCACTTTCCAGACTTTGATCAGGTCCTGGTAAAAGACGGGCAACGCCTGCAAGGAGCCACCGAGGCCCAGCTGTTCGATAAACAGGAGCTGCACGTCATAATTCAGGCCGTGCACCTGACGGAAGAAATACGTTGTCAGGGCACACCATCTAGGAGGAGGCTCGACGTAGAGGTATCGCTGCAGGGTCTGAAGGCGGAAAGTCGCCACCTGTGTGCGTAGGCACACTAGCGCCTGACCATCCTCCCTAAGCGGGAGACTCAGAACCTCGGCAGCGACCCAGTGCAATCTTTTGTCCCAGAAGAAGTCGACTAACAATCTCTGGATTCTTGTGACAAAGTCCGGGGGAGGGGTCAAAGTGACCAGCCGATACCACAACGTGGCGGCGATCAGCTGGTTTATGACCAGAACTCGACCTCGGTAAGATAGCACTCGGAGCAGTCCTGTCCAGCGCCGCAGGCGAGCGGTGACTTTCGTCTCCAGTTCCTGCCAGTTTGCCGGCCAGGATTCCTCAGCGGGGCAGAGATGGACCCCCAGGTAGAGGAGGCTGGTCCTGCTCCAGGTGAAAGGCCTGAGCTCCTCGGGTAGGGGATCCATCTGCCACTGACCGACCAGGAGTCCAGAACATTTACCCCAGTTGATCCTGGCAGAAGAAGCGGCAGAGTAGACCTCCTGGCACTCGCGCATCCTCCGCAGGTCAGCCGGGTCACTAAACATAAGGAGCACGTCATCGGCGTAAGCCGAAAGGACCACCCCGATGCCCGGCCCGCACAGAACCAATCCCGACAACCTCCTCCGCAAGAGGCGCAGGAAAAGCTCCACGCAAATAGAATACAACTGGCCGGACAGGGGGCAGCCCTGACGTACCCCTCTCCCAAGGTGAAGGGCCGCCGTCAGGGACCCGTTAACCTTCACTAGACACTCCGCGGCGGTGTACAGAAGTCGGATCCGGGCGACAAAATGCGTCCCGAACCCGCAGAGTTCCGAGTAAGTATCCGTGATCCACCCTGTCGAACGCCTTCTCCTGATCGAGAGACAGGAAGGCGCTCGACAGACCAGCCCTCTGGGAATGGTGGATGATGTCCCGGACCAGATGGATGTTATCATAAATGGTTCGGTCCGGGACGGTGTAGGACTGGTCAGGGTGGATCATGTGGTCCAGCATGGTGCCGAGCCGAGAAGACATGGCTCGGGCGAAGATTTTGTAGTCCATGCTGAGGAGGGAGACCAGGTGCCAGTTTTTAAGAAGGCGGAGATCCCCCTTCTTCGGCAGCAGGGCAATCATGGCCCTGCGCCACGAAAGGGGCATCTCCCCGCTAGCAATGCTCTCCCCCAGGACCCCCGCGAAGTCGCTCCCCAAGACGTCCCAGAACGCCCTGAAGCATTCCACGGTCAGCCCGTCTAGTCCCGGGGTTTTGCCCCTAGAAAGATCGTCGAGTGCGCCGGTCAGCTCCCCCAGACTTATAGGGGAGTCGAGCTTTCCGGCGCACTCCGGGCCGACCTGCAGCAGGTCCTCCCACAAAACTCTGCAAGCTTCCTCACTGGATGGATCCGGAGAGAACAGGGCAGTGTAGTAATCTCGGGCGATGGCCCTGATGCCCTCCGGATCCGAGACAAGGGATCCGTCGTCGGCCAGCAGCGTAAGGAGCTGCTTACGGACCCCGTGCCTTTTTTCCAGCGAGTAGAAGAAGGGGGAACCACGGTCCATCTCCTTAAGGAAACAGATCCGCGACCTCACAAACGCGCCCCGAGACCCGACCAGTTGCAGGTCCCACAGCGCGCCCTTCTTCTCATCGTACACCGACCGCAGGGCCGGGTCCGCGTCGGGCTGATGGAGACGTGCCTCCAGGTCGAGCACCTCCTTCTCCAACTCCTCGACCCTGGATTTGCGTCTCTTTGTCGACCCCTTCGCGTACTCTTGACAGAAAACTTGGACGTGAGTCTTGCCCACGTCCCACCATAGCCTCAAGGAGGGGAAGCCTCCCCGCTTCCTTCTCCAGCCGGCTCAGAAACGACGGAACGAGTCCAGGAACCGCTGGTCCTCCAACAAAAGGTTGTTAAAATGCCAGTACGCGGACCCCGTCCAAGCGCAGAACGAAATGAGCTCCGCCCACACAAGACGGTGGTCTGTGCACGGAACCTGCTGTATAGAAGCAGCCGGAACGCAGGACACGTACGCCTTTGAAACATAAAGGCGGTCGAGTCTGGACGCTCCGACTCCAGGTGACACAAAGGTGAACACGCTGGAGTCAGGATGGAGATTTCGCCAGACGTCCACTAAGTCGAAGGACCTGAGCAGGTCCAGCAACTTACTCACACCTCGCGTGCAGTGCGGGGTACCGTGACGGTCCCGGACCCCGAGGGTGCAATTGAAATCCCCCCCGAGGACGATGCACTCGCCAGCGTCAATGGAGCCGAGATGAGTGGACACTTCTTCAAAGAAACTCACTTGCTGCTGCACGCCCAGGGGAGCGTACACATTCACAAAGTGAAGCACCGCCCCCCCCAGACGCACAGTCAGGTGCAGCAACCGGCCTGGCACCTATTTAGGCCAAGCTTAGGGGTTTGCCAGCTCTTTTTTTAGTGATATAACTCTTTCGAGTACAAACACGTTTCCATCTGTTCCTATTCAGATGAAGTTACATTGTTTCATAGTTTGCCATTGTGAGATTTGAACCCTTGACCTTGGGGTTACAAACCCAGTACCATAACCACTTGGCTATCATACCAGAACCTGACTTTCATATCATATTATACACTGTGTCTATGTAATTGCAATATTAAATATGTATCACACAGTGAAGCAGTCAAATTACACATGGGAATTACGCATAACTGTACATTGAAATTGCACATCGATTGTTAATATGGCAATCACCTTGTTAAAACCAATTGCTAGTTAAACAGGTGATGGGCATTGATTATCCCATCTAAATAGAATAAAAAGATACAGCTGGAATGCTTTGTGTGGAAGCTACTTGGAAGTCAGTAGCACTGAGGAGTGGTCTTGAAAATAAACCAGCTTGAACCAAAAGACGAGCCTGGATTAATTCATCCACCACAACCTCTTATTGTGAGTAACATCGATTACTCTGGGCATAAGAGGAGTGACGATCCCAGGTAGTGGAGGCACTCAGATCAAAGTCTCCCTGTACATGGACGATGTCGCCATCTTCTGCTCGGATCCGCTGTCGGTGCACAGACTTATCCACATCTGTGACCAGTTCGAACTGGCCTCGGGAGCCAAGGTAAATCATGGGAAGAGCGAGGCCATATTCTTTGGGAAATGGGCTGATCGATCCTTTGTCCCCTTCACTGTCAGGGCTGATGGCCTGAAGGTGCTGGGGATATGGTTCGGAGGGACCAGGGCACGCGTTAGAAACTGGAAGGAGGGAGTGTCTATGGTGAAAAGGAAACTGGGCATGTGGGAGCGACGCTCCCTCTCCATTGCGGGTAAGAACCTGGTCATCAGGTGTGAGGCACTCTCGCTGTTGCTGTACGTGGCGCAGGTCTGGCCCATTCCACACTCCTGTGTGGTGGCGATCACCTGAGCCATCTTCCACTTTATCTGGAGGTCGAAAATGGATCGTGTCCGCAGGGACACGATGTACAAGCCTCTAGATAAGGGAGGAAAAAACGTGCCCAACATTGGCCTCATACTGATGGCCACCTTTGTGTGCGGCTGCATCAAGCGGTGCGTAGACCCTCAGTATGCAAACACCAAGTGTCACTACATGCCGAGGTTCTACCTGTTCCCGGTGTTGCGAAGGATGGGTCTGGCCACGATGTCGCAGAACGCTCCAAGTAGTTGGACCGTGCCATACCACCTGTCCCTCGTGGGAAAATTTATGCAGAGAAACACCTTTGACCACAAGTCCATCAGGCAGTGGTTGGCACATAACGTCTTAAAGGCCCTGAGGGAAAAGGAGAGGGTGGATCCTGTGGGATGGTTCCCTAAGCAGACTGACAAAGTCATTTGGCAGAATGCCTCATCACCAGAACTTTCCAACAAACACCAAGATGTAGCTTGGCTGGTGGTGTGAAAGGCCCTCCCTGTAAGATCCTTCCTACACGCCAGCAATCTCACCCCCTCTGCACGTTGCCCTCGAGGTGGCTGTGGTGGGGAAGAGACCGTTGTTCACCTCCTTGGAGATTGTGTCTTTGCGAAGAAGGTCTGGAGAGAGATGCAGTGGTTTCTGTCGAGGTTCATCCCGAGCAGTTCTGTGACAGAGGACTCTGTGCTCTACAGGCTGTTCCCAGGACACACACCGAGACAAACATCAACTGCAGCTGGAGGATTATCAACTCGGTGAAAGATGCTCTTTGGTCTGCCTGAAACTTGTTGGTTTTCCAGCGCAAAGAGTTGTCCCCGACCGAGAGTTGCAGACTGGCACATTCCAAGGTCCAGGACTACGTGCTGAGGGACACAGTTAAGCTTGGGGCAGCTGCCGCAAAGGCGCAATGGGGAAGGGTCGCTACCTAAGACCTTTAGTGTACTGGGGGGCTGGGAACTGTAAAGAGCCCCTTAGGCTGTACAGATTAAAATGAATGTCTGCCAATAATTGTAATATTCATTGTTTGTTCTGATACACCTTGTGATTCATGTTGTAAAAGTTGAACCTGACTGTATTTTTGTAATGGTGATTTGAAATGGTTCGAAATGTTTTTGAAGATTTATGAATAAAGTATATTTTTGCAAAAAAAACATTGATTACTCAGTGATTGAGTGCAGTGTTTAATGAAATATTTTAACATTCAGGTGTTGTCTTTGAGAAAAGACAAAACAGGATTTAAAAGATTAATAGCTGCAGACAGTTCTCTAGTATGTAGTCATAAAATGCTTCAAATTCACTTAGGCAATTTGGGCAATTGTAGTGAAATGTTTGGAAGGGTGACAAAAGTTTGGTCAAAGAGGTGTGTTTTAACAAGGGTCTTAAAGGAGTCTTTCTATTCATTTAAAAAAAAAGGACACAAGGATGGTTAAGTATTGCCAACAGCATCTTCTGAGTTAAATTCACTCCACAAGTAGACAGTCAAAACTAATTTGTAAATGATGCAACTCAAGTATGGGATAGAGGTTACACCACATCTTCGCTGGCTGATTTTCCATCCTTTACCCTCTGTAATATTCAGTCAACCAAAACTCTCCTGCCCGTATCACCAAATCCCACTTGATCACCACACTTGTCTTTAATAGGACTGCATTGACTCCCAGTCCCCCAAAAGCCTCAAATGCAAAATCCTCATCCTTGTGTTTAAAACTCTTCCTGCTTCACCCTGTTTTATCTAAGAAAACTCATCTGGTCCTATCCACACTCACACTCCCAAATTCTCTCTTCCTTGATGCCATACTCATGCGCAAATCATAAAATGATACAGAGCAGAAAGAGGTCATTTGGCCCATTGTGCCCGTGCCAGCACTTTGAAGGAGCTATCCAATTAGTCCCATACCTCTGTCTTGTAAATTTTTCACCTTTAAATATTGACCGAACTCCTTTTGGAACCTGCTCCCACTGCCCTTTCTGGGGACAATTCCTCCATTTGCTCCACTATTGACAACCAACTCCATTAGCCCCAATGTCTGGAGGTCTCTCCCTAAACTCCTAATCCCCTCTACCTTTCTGCCACTCTAACCTCTTTTAAGACCCTCCTTAAAGCATATCTCTTTGACCAAGCTTTAGTCACTCATTCTAACATTGCCCTCCACTTTTCCTCTTGTATTCATCATGTGACAAGCTTTTGAATTTTTTTTACATTAAAGCAACTATACAAAATGCAAACTGTTGTTGTGGCAAAAGAAAGGAAAATAAATCAAATCATTTGGTGACCACAAATTTTCCATAATGTCTGAAGGACATTGACCAAAGGACAATTACCAGCCAAGATGTACTCATTCTAACTCAGTCTAGAGGGGAGATGGTGGTTAGGGGTAATGTGACTGAACTAGTAATCGGAGAGACCCAGGTGAATTCTCTGGGGACATGAATTCAAAGCCCAGCACAGCAGCAGGTAGAATTTAATTTTAATGAATAAATCTGGAATATAAAGTTAATCTCAGTAAAAGTGACCATGAAACCATCACTGATTATCGTAAAAACCCACCTGGTTCGCCAATGTTCTTTACAGAAGGAAATTGGCCATCCCTACCTATCTTGCCTAATGTGGCTCCAGACCCACAGCAATGTGGTTGAAACTTAACTGCCCTCCGAAATGGTTGAGCAAGCCACTCAGTGCAAGGGCAATTAGGGATGGGAAACAAACGTTGGTTTTGCCAGTAACACCCACATCCCATGAAAGAATAAAGAAAAAAAATTCAAGAGAACAGAACGTTAATCATTAGGACATAGGAACAGGACACCTTGAACCTGCTCTGCCATTTGTTTAAATAATTGGTTATCTGAATCTTAACTTCATCTTGGTTTTGTAACTTTTAATATATAAGCAAAAGTACTGCTATGATGAAAAGAGTTTATTGTTGGTGATTTAAACTTGTCATCTAATGTCACTCATGAATGACAAACCAAAGTGGTGTTGATACCCAATATCTAAAGAACAGATGTGTCCTTGTGTCCCAGAAGAAGCTAAAGAAAAGCTCTGGTTCCGGTGGAACCCCAAAAAGTGTCTACAAATTTAGATTCCATGTCCCAACTACATAGGTCTGCACAATTTCTGCAGACAAACTATGAACTTGTACAGATGCTGTTGCTGCCACCAAAGTATAAACCAGGACAATTCTGGACAGATTGCTCAAGTGAGCCCTCAAGTAATGTCGGAGATGTTGTATGTAGAACAATACCTGATAGATTCATGTTGAACCATGAATTGGCGGACACTAAAAATAAGAACAATGTAAGAAATGGAAAATGGACCTTATACAATCATTGTCAACCTCTCAGCAGCATTTGACCTAGTCACAGACCTGTATTTTGAAACTGCTATCCAAGTTTAAATGACCAGAAGCAAATCAACAATGTTGTGGGATGGTACGGGAGTAAAAAAATGTTACCTGGACATTGCGGTCAAGATGCTATACTGAGATCAGAACTTATGTGTATTGCTGGACATAGGGCAGGAAGCTTATTTTGTAAAAAGAACAAAACCAAGCTGGAACAACTCAATAGGCCAGGCAGCACCATTTGTGAGAAACAGAGTTAACATTCCAGGTCAATGACCTTTGTCTTGTATTTATTTTGTTCCTGACTACAGTATCTGAATTGGGAGCACTTGATGCTAATACAAGGTTGTCAAAATCTTCCGTTTACCAGATGTAAAGCTCTTCATTTTGAAGAGAGGAAAATTCACAAAGCAAAAGGATTGAAGGGCAACAGAGGCGTGAAATAGGGATGTAAAGCATCATACGGGGGATAAGCAGAAGGCTTTTAAAAAGCAATTCTGCAGGGCTTTCTCTCAATCTTCCTCTCAAACATTGATAGAAGATTGGTGGTACACCAGAGATAAAGCATAAATGGTCATTTTCAGCTACTCGTACCTTTTCTCTGGGTTGTCTACTGTCAAAACAGGAGTGGTAGATGACATAGAAATTACAGCACAGAACCATGTAATTTGGCCCAATTGGTATGTGTTGCTGCTTATGCTCCTACCGAGCCTCCTACCATCGTATTCTTCTAAAACTATCAGTATATCCTTCTCATCCTCTATCTCTCATGTATTTATCTAGCTTCCTCTTAGATTGGGAGAAACCTCATGGAATTTCTGGATTAATGGATCAAACAGACCAGAGGATTTGGATGAATTATAAAGGAAGGCAAAGGCAAGTTAAAAGGCAATAACATAAGGTCAGAGTAATGTTCTTGGGGTTGCAGGAAAGATTTGAAGTGGTTTCCCATAAATAACCAAATAAAGAATTAGAGTCTGTACTAAACCCCAACTAGGAAGTGGAACAAGAAATAACATATTCACGAAATGGTTATCTCACATCCGTCATTTGGAAGAGAATGGAAATTGAGCTACAATTTAAGATTTTGTAGAACGCAAGGGACAGAAATTAATGCAACTTTGACTGAAAATTATGGAAATTCATTAATCTCAGAAGAAATTGTTGGGGTTTGGAAAGTGGCTAAAATATCTCTATCATCTGAATGAAGGTCTAGAGATACATCTGTAAACTAGAAACTGGCTGCAATGATAATCATTAATTTTTTTAATGTAATCTAGTAGGAGAACATTTAGAAAAGCGTAACTTGATAAAGGATTGTCAGTATGAATTCAGGAAAGAGAGGTCACATTTAATTAACCTGCTCGATTTATTATGGACATGCTGAGGAGGAGAATGCACCAAAGATTATGCATTGGGTTTCTCAGAAACTTTTGATGAGTTTGCGTATTGGCAATTAAAATTGCCACAGTAAAGAAACAGAATTAAAAGAAAAATTCTATACTGAGTAAAAAATCATTTTAAAACACAGAATTGGAAATTTTCAGGCTGAACTAAGATTACAAACATTATGCTGTGGGGTCAACCTTACGACCATGTCTAATTTTAGTATATAATTATATTTCTCCAGTGACATAGCTCAGTGTGTCTGGGGATGTATTATTTCATAATGTTGGTCCTTTATATATTTCAGCCATGGCTTCATGGTAGTATTCTCACCTTTGGGTCAGAAAGTTAGAGCTCCACTCCAAAGACCTAGATAATCTAGGTTGACATTCCGATGCAGTGCTGAGGGAACCTTTCATGACATCAGGATGTCCCAAAGTGCTTTACAGCCAATGGGCTACTTGTTGTTTTGAAGAGTAGTCACTGTTGTGATGTAGAAAATATGGCAGCCACTTTACACACAGCAAGCTCCCCAAACGGATTGTGTTAATAACCAGATAACTTTTTTTTTTAGTGATTTTAATGTTGCTGATTGAAGGATAAATATTGGCCAGGACACTGGGGAGAACTCCTCTCCTCTATAATAATATCATGGGACCTTTTGCATCCACCTGAGGGGGCAGATGAAGCCTCAGTTGAACAGCTCACCTGAAGATCAGCATCTCCAACAGTGCAGCACTTCCACAGTACTGGTCTGGGAATGTCAACATAGGTTTATGCTCAATTCTCAGGAGCAGAGCTTGAACCAACAACATTCTGACTCAGAGGCAAGGGCACTATCATTGATCTACGAATGACACGTTCAGAAGGAATTAGATCTTTCAAGGAATGGCCAATGTTGGCTGAGGCAATTCAAAATGAATAACTGTCAATTCATTAGTACAGCAACAAGGAAGCAGGAAACAGTATGTTAAATGGTGCTGATCGGGGAGACATCCAGCATGTTACAGTGAATAAATCTATGAAACAGCCAGAACCCTGCTTAGCTATTGTGAAAAAAAGAAGGTAAACGTGATTTAAAAAAAAATCAAAAAAGCTCGTCTTTTAATTGTATTCAGTGCTGTTTAACACTGGGTGATCCACTGAAAATTTGCAAGATTATGAATGGAATTCACACCATTAATCCTGGCAAATTGTTCACTACAATAAAAAGGTTCAAAAAACAGACAACGCAAGTTAAAAATGAGTGAATCAGATGTAGAAAAGGATGAGATAACTGCAGAATTAATTGCTAGCAAAGATCATGGAAGAAGAGAGGGTTCAGGAGACAATTAGATGCGTTTCAGAAAGAGGTGGGACTGAAGCATAAGGCGAGAAGTTAGATAGGTAATCTATCATTTCGTTAAGCCTTTTGACATTTTCCTGTCTCTCCTCTTGTTCTTATGACAGTATCTCAAAAACTGTTTTTTCTCAGTTTCAGAGCAGTCTCAAAATAATATGCAATTCCCACATCCGCAACCAAAAAAACAAGGTTCCCTCTGTACTCCAAAGGAAGAACAACTCACAATCACTTGTAATGAGGTATAAAAAGATGTTGCAACACAATTAACAATCTTCCTTTAGTGCACTGATGTGCATCTTCTGTCAGATGTAGCTGTGGATTTAGTCTAACTTCTCAATGTGAAGTAGGTTGCGCCGGTTACAGTGTTTGAGAAGGTGTTTGATTGCAGTACACTCTCTCCATGACTTCATCAGTTGGATTGTTGGAATGAGATTCTCTTCATATCTATGATAACTAAAGGTGAACACTGAATCAAGGGTACCAAAAAAAAACTACATGGAGGAGCAATTATGCTGGCCTGCAATCTTTAGTGCATGTTTGCTTGTAAAATTATAACTTATAAATAATATCTGTATCTTTATTTGCAAACTGAAATAAGTAGGCCAAGTTTCAATAAACTGCAAAGTACGTGTTTTGCATTGGTGACAACTGGGGGACTAATTTGAATGTTGATGTACCTTTTCAGTTTCTTCACGCATGAAAGTCTGGTATTTGGCTTTTAGTGTGTTTTCGCATTGAGTCATCATTTTAATATCCTGGGCATCTCTACCACGTTGCAGACTACCAAAATACAATCCAACACAGATTGCTGAGAAAACAAAAACTGAGAACACTGTTTCAGAGATTTGCACAATTAGTGAACATTTACATTGTCACTTTACTATATGGTTCACTGCAACATTGAAAATCTCTACTCTTTTTAAACAAAAATCACACTAATTCATTTTTGGGATATGGGTCTTGCTGACCAGACAAGTATTTAATTCTTGTCCCTAGTTTGCCTTGAAGATCTGATGTTGGGCCACCTATTGAACCGTGGTGCAATCTGTGTCGGGTAAGGATACCCACAGCGCTGTTAGGGAGGGAGGTGACACTGAAGGAAAGGTAATCTATTTCCAAGTCAGGATGGTGTGTGACTTGGAGGGGAACCTGAATTACAAACAATTTTGCCTCGAGCTCACAATCCTTTAAGATGCGGAAATAGTGATCCTCATTTACATTGAGTGAGCTTACATTACTTTTCTGCTGTTCTTAAGTCATTGGGAACAGGATGGTCTTGGTCACAGATTCTGTTTCAATCAATGCCACTTAATGCCAGCTGATTAAAAAAATGACATTGTCAGGGCAAGATAAGCCTCAGCCAATTTTGGTTTGTTCATCCCCCTTAATATTCCATGTAATTGGATACCACAACACTGCTGGAAAATAAGATGCAAACTAAAGAAGTCCACTTGCACAGGAATGAAACAACATTGAAATTTACTTTTTGTTAATTAAAAATAGAGACTGCTATGCTGACATTACCCTTTGTACCAAAAATAAACTACAACGGATGCTGGAGATCTGAAATAAAAACAGAAAATGCTGGAAATACTCAGCAGGCCTGGTTGCATCTGTGGGGGGAGAAATTTCTCTCTCCACAGATGCTGCCAGGCCTATTGAGTTTCTCCAGCATTTTCTATTTTAATTACTTTTTGGACTGGTGTGGAAATAGATGCCATCTTTGGTACCACTTCCAGTCTCTCAATCCAGGTGTCTTCATGGTTTTGGAGTGACGTTGACAACTGGTACTGAACAAGGGACAGTGTTAAATTGCGAAGACTATTCCGAGATTGTGGGGCAATATTTTCAATAAAACTGAAAATACTCACGTGGTCAAAGGTCAACTTTAAGTCTTTGCAAATGTAAAAATCAAGTTAAAAAGACTTTCCGAAAGAGATGGGTTTTTAGGAGTTTCTGTAGGAGAGAGCGTCAGGGTGACTGAGGGGTTTAGCAAAGGAATTTCAGAGCTTGGACGAGGTTAGGAAAGAAAGGATACAACAGGAGACAAAGCAAATCTTGTTATTGTCTTTACAAATAGACCTCAACTCAGAACCAAGTTACTGAGAATTGGAACTGAAGCTATAAGTATTTATGTCTTTATATTAATTGGCACCCCTGCAGCGTCTGCACGAACTTCTCTGTCTCTGCTGGAGAAAAGGGGCAGTGCCCCAGGATATGCATGATGCAAAGAACAAGGGCGGCTGTAACGATTGCAACAACCATTGAGGTATCTCCTCTTTCCATGACAACATGATGGGTAAGGTTAGCTTTGATGGGGCAACATTGGAACACTTTGAGGTCTGCAGTGGGGTCAAACGGTTATGTTCTGGCACCAATATTCTTTGGCATATTCTTCTTTTTGCTGCTGTAGTTTGGGGTTTTAAATGTAACCAGTCTGTGCCATAGTCATCATGTGACAATTCCATGAGTCTGCCTCTGGAGGCAGACATCTTACAGCAGTTCAAAAAGCTTCACACTGGGAACAGACACGGATAAAGACTGCTGTTCATATACATGAAGCAGCTGTCATATGCCTTCAGTTCATCTACCGAGGGTGCCTCTTTATGTATGAGAACTGACAGAAAGTTGTTCAGCTTTGCTGTTTGAGATCCATGGCAAAGGTGTGTCAAGTCCTCACCAGAGAGCTGCTCTGTGCTGATGATGCTGCATGAGCATTCCATACCTAAGAACACCTTTAGTGACAAATGGACAGGCTCTCTTACACCTGCAAAAGAGTTTGGTTTGACCATCAGCATCAGGAAGACAAATGTAATGGTCCAGAATCTTGCCATACTGTCATCTATCAGCATTGACAATGTGACCCTGGAGATTGTTGATAGCTTCATATATCTCAGCTGAACAATTACCAGCAATCTGTCACTTGATGATGAAATTGACACATGGGTTGCAAATGCTGCAGTTGTTTTGTCCAAGCTGAGTTAGAACAATGTGAGAATACCAAACTGTGGGTTTGCCAAGCCTACATCCTTAGCACACTCCTCTACAGCGGTGAGATGTGGACAACATGCAGGCAGGAGAAAAGGGTGAATAGTTTCCACCTTGGCTGTCTCAGATGTATCCTTTTCATTGCTTGGCAGGACAAGGTCATCAACTTAAGAGTCTGGGATCATGCAATTCCATCAGCATGCACTCATTACTCAGCTGACAACATCTGTGCTGGCTCAGCCACTGTCATTGACTGTATACTCAAAGACCTTCTGTATGGTGAACTGGTCACTGGGTCACAACTAGCTGGATGCTCATACCTCTACTACAAGAACATATGGAAGCGAGATATGAAGATGGTAGACATCAACAGAGCCAACTGGAAGGTGGCTGTGACCTAGAGGTTTGCTGTTCAGAGGGATATTGGAAGAAGTGAGGAGAAATGGAAAGCTCAGCTGGCCGAAAAGAGGTTCCAGAGAAAACAGGCCAGAAAATCCGGAAACTTCACAGCCCACTGTTTTCCTCTGCAGCAAATGTGGCAGAGACTATCATGCCAGAGTGGGGCTCCTGAGTCACACCAGGCGATACTTAACTCGGAGCTTACCCTCCACGGTGCAAACCATTGTCTCACAATTGGAAAGTTGCCAAAGACAAAGAATTAAATGTCCAGCTCTTTTAAGAACCGAGGATGCAATCCATCACGATATTCAAAAATGTAAGTTTTAATTGTTGGTTAAACATTTTATAGGAAGAAACAAGTTGCATTTATATGGTGGCATTCTCAATCTCAGGATGTCATAAAGCGCTTAACAGCCAATGAGGTTCAATGGCTATTATAACATAGGAAATTCAGCAACCAATGAGCACATAGCAAGGACCCATAAACAACAATAAGATGATCAGAAAAGCAAAATGCTGTAGATGCTGGAAATCTGAAATAAAAACAGAAAATGCTAGAAAAACTCAGCAGGTCTAAGAGCATATGCGGAGAGAAAGTCAGAGCTAACGTTCCGAGTCTGTATGACTCTTTTTCACAATGTTTCAAGTCCGTACGACTCTGAAGAAGACTGTTTTTCTCTCCACAGATGCTGTTAGACCAGCTGAGTTTTTCCAGCATTTTCTGTTTTTGTTGTTGAATAAGATAATCATCTCTTTA
This sequence comes from Carcharodon carcharias, assembly GCF_017639515.1. NCBI lineage: Eukaryota > Metazoa > Chordata > Chondrichthyes > Lamniformes > Lamnidae > Carcharodon > Carcharodon carcharias. The sequence continues at coordinate 78,283,489 of NC_054471.1, forward strand.
AATGTTGATTGGGGTATAAATACAGGCCAAGACAGCGGGTAGAATGCCCCTGCTCTTCTTTGAAACAGGATCTCTTACTGCCACTGGAGGTCAGAGCCTCGGTTCAACATCTCGTCTGAAAAACGGCACCTCAGACAGTGCAGCTACCACTTGGCACTTCACTGGAGTGGCTGCGATATCCCTATGTATGCTTCCTTATTCATCACACATGAATAAAAATGGGAACATGCCGTCATTTTACTGGATGTGTGATATTCCCATTTAGCTGACAGGCTTCTGATGCTTTCATAAAGTGAATTTGCATTTGGGCTTTTTGTACTCAAATTGAACAAGCAGCATATTATTTCCTTAGAGCAAAATGTTCACAGGTTATCAGAGTGGATCACTTGAACTGTTGCAATCATTGACTGTCATGAGCAAATTAAACAGGTAATAAGTGTAGTATAAAGCAACAGCGAGTGGCTAATACCACGTCAAATTGGATTACAAACAGATTGCACCCACAGAAAACAAGTCTGGTAAAAATTATGCAGTAAACATCAACAGTGTCTTCTGCATGCTGCTTTAAAAAGCTCTATCTGCAACACTTACATCAGCCTCATAATCTCTCTCTCTTTTCATGTACATGCCCTATGCGGACATTGGCAACCATGGATCTCCATGTTCCTCATGCACTAGAGGTGTGGATCATCTTCCTTGGTGGTACAATCATCCAGGTTGCGAGGCTGTTTAGGAAGATCGTTCTTCGTCCACCTCAATCAATTTGACCATCGATCTTTCCCATTAACATCAAACTTTCTAAATCATGATTACTTATTCCTTGCTCAAGAAATTCCAACTGTCGCTTCCTGATCTTGGTCAGCAGAGTTCTTTTGGTCTTAGATTTTATTAGCACCTCTTCATTGGTCATGTGACTTGTCCAAGCTATTTTCATTACTCACCTCAGAAGTGACAACTCTGCAGCCTCAATTCTGATCTGCATTACTTCACTGATTGTCCAACACTCGCTTCCATAAGTCAGAACCGGTGTGATGTAGAATTCCAGGATTCTCAGCTTTATTTTCATGGCTAATTTTGAGTTGATCATGAACTTTTTCATTTTTTGAAATGCACCTTTGGCCATTCCAACCATTCATATTATTCCTTGGTTGAATTTTCAAAATCTGTCTACCTATTTGATCTTTTCATTTTTCACTCTGATTTTGCATTCTGGAATGATTTTCTTTTTGGCATTACCAGACATTTTTTACTAGAAATTTTTTAATAAACATTAAATATAACTGCAGGGGGCACTGTGACACTGTATGAAAATTAAATGTGGCAGTCGTGTTTCGAAAGTGGACTGTGCTTCAATAAAACCCATTTTCTTTCCAAATAAGCTGCTCTTGCAGAGAGCCGGCACAGACTTGATGGGCTGAATGGTCTCTTTTTTTGATGTAACCATTCCATGATTCTAAAAGACCACATGAGCTTATCAACTGTTAGTAAAAGGTATAGGACATTCAGCCAAACAAGCTCATCCTCTTAGAATAAGAAAGACTTGCATTTATATTTTGATTTTGGGGGTTAAATTGGACAGCCCCCAAAAACGGGCAAGGGGGACTGTGATGCATGATTCTTCTTCTTTTGACAATCCCTTGAAGCGAGGATGATGCTCACCACAGACTACAGCCTGTGGCAAGAACCTGCGTGAGAAGTATTTTTCACATGGTGGACTGTTCCGCTGCAGCTACCAGTTGATGTTCTGGCTGACCAGGGTTTATCTAGCTCTTACTGCCTGTCATAGGTGTATTGGAAGGATTTACAGACTGATAATCTGTTTGGCCACATTATGAGCACATCCTCCATGGCCATCAAGTCTTGAATGGGACTGAGCTTTTGGCTCTGCAGTAGGGATGCTACCCACTGCACCACAAGACCACCCGTGATTTTTTTTAAAGTTCATTTTACGGGATGTGGGTGTCCCTAACTCGGCCAGCATTTATTGCCCATCCCTAATTGCCCTTGAAAAAGTGGTGGCGAGCTGCCTCCATGAGTTGCTGCAGTCCATGTGGTGTAGGTCCACCCACAGTGCTATTAGGGAGGGAGTTCCAGGATTTTGACCCAGCAACAGTGAATATTTCCAAGTCAGGATGGTGAGTGCCTTGAAGGGGAATTTTCAGGTGGTGGTGTGACCATCTATCTGCTGCCCTTGTCCTTCTAGATGGTAGTGGTCGTGGGTTTGGAAGGTGCTGCCTAAGGAGTCTTGGTGAGTTCCTATAGTGCATCTTGTAGATGGTACACACTGCTGCTACTGTGTGTTGGTGGTGGAGGGAGTGAATGTTTGTGTATGTGGTGCCAATCAAGTGGAGCTGCTTTGTCCTGGATGGTGTCGAGCTTCTTGAGTTTTGTTGGAGCTGCACTCATCCAGGCAAGTGGGGAGTGTTCCATCACAATCCTGACTTGTGCCTTGTAGATGGTGGACAGGCTTTAGGGAGTCACCACAGGATTTCTAGCCTCTGACCTACCCTTGTAACCACAGTGTTTATATGGCTAGTCCAGTTCAGTTTCATGTCAATGGTAATTCCCAGAGTGTTGATAGTGGGAGATTTAGTGATGGTAATGCCATTGAACATCAAGGGGTGATGGTTAGATCCTCTCTTGTTGGAGATGGTCATTGCCTGACGCTTGTGTGGCACAAATGTTACTTACCGCTTGTCAGCCCAAGACTGGACATTTGCCCAGGTTTTGCTATATTTGGACATGGGCTGCTTCAGTATCTGAGCAGTGATTATCCTGCGTCTCTTCAAAGTAATGCAGGCACCATGCAAACTTTGTGCTGTCTGCTAATTATATTGATTGTGGCATGCATCTCAGCACTGAATGCATTACTGACTGATTGCATGCCTCAGCAGGGGAACCAAGCTCGTGCATGGGTGGTGCCACTTCAACTTAGCCTGTGCTATTTAAAGCAAGCCTGCATCTCTCACAACTGAGGTGCATTCTGGCAGCAACAGGAGCTGGAAGAAAAATTATTGAGCAGGGAGAATCTTGAAAAATGGCTAGAGAACTTGTCCCAAAGTTCTCAGATGCAGAACTTGGATACCTTGGTACAGGAGGCACACAAGAGGAGAGAGATCCTCTTTCACTGGGAGCCAAGAAGCACTCCAGGTAGGTACTAAAAAGGCAGTAGGAGCAGCTCGTCATTGCAGACAAGGCCAGGGGTCTAGCCCAAAGAGCCTCGATGCATTGCTGCAAGAAGTACAATGACCTGACATGAGTGGTCAAGGTAAATGAATGCATATTCACTTGACATTTCTTTACAAATGAAGCAATTGCCTTGCACAATGTATCATACACCATACCTCACGCCCCCACACACTTAACAACAATCCCTATCAGCCATGATTCATATCCAAAATGCACAGCTTCATCTCACCTTCACAACACTTAACTCTGTGGCAAGCCGTACACTTGCACCACTTGCATACATTGCCAGTTATTCAATTGTGCCAGGCACATCACCCAAACACATCACACCATGCACTCAGTGACACACTTCCCTCTCTCTAATGCAGTACAAGGTGGCCCAGAACCTGAGGCAGCAGGAGTTAACCAGTGGAGGGGACAGGCATGGCAGAATAGCCTCACTCCCATGGAGGAGACATTGCTGGCAATTATTGGAGCAGCCAAGACTGAGGCTGTGGTCCGGGTTGAAACCATCGAAGACGAAGGCATACTGAAGCCTAAACCACCACCTCATAATCCCATAATCTCTTCTGGTTTACAAGTTGTGATGGTGTAACCGTGCATCTTCCTCTTTGCTTCCCTTCCCACCCCAACCCTTTATGTTTTCAGATTCCTAAGAACTGTCGCCTTGCCAGGCAGTGGTGTGGGAGGCTGAAGTCCTCAAGAAACTAGAGATGGGTGAAGATCAAACATCATTAATTGATCTCACACTCATAACTGCGGTTCGGACTGCGTGAACTTCAGAGGGCAGTATAGAGTCGGTATCAGTACATGGTGAGTCACCAGGCACAAGCGGACTGCTGGGCAAAACTATCGTGTGCAGGTGCACGTTTACTGGAGCATGAGGTCTAACATGAGTCCGACTGCAGAGAACTCAGATGAAGACTTCATTGGGGCAGCACAAAGAAAAAGACTGTTGGACACAAACATAGATATGCTTGGTGCCTTGCAAGCCTCAAAGAAAGAAAGCACCTTTCATGACCTCAGGTATCTCAAAGTAGTCATTGTTGTAAGATGTGGTGACCACTTTGTGCACAATAAGCTCCCATAAACAGCAATGTGATAATGACCAAGTAAACTGATTTTTAGTGACAGTGATTGAGGGATAAATATTGGTCAGGATCAGGAGAACTCTGCTGTTCTTCTTCATAATAGTGCTACTGGATTGTTCACAATCACCTGAGAGGGCAGGCAGGGCCTCAGTTTAACATTTCTGACATTGTAGCATACACTCAGTGCTGCACTGGAATGGATTCCTGCGTTCACGTCCCTGAAGTGGGACTTTAACCCAAAAGTTGTTCGAGCCTACAAGGATCCTGAAGTAAAGATACTTAGGGCCACAGTCACTTTCGTATCCACCAGCAGTGCCATCCTTTCCCTGTTCTGAGGCTGAAGGTCATATTCTAAGAGGTGGCAGAGTTCTATGAGCACCTCCTTGGCAAATTGCTCTTGGCTTAGGTGGAAGTAGGAGAATTGCTCCAAGAAGGGCCGAGGTGAATAGGGCCTCCTGCTGGGAGCTCTTCTCCCATCTTTGGCTTCTGTCTGAAAGCAGCGTGTCCTATTATTTGCTGCCTCTGCTTCACCTTGCTCCCATGATGCAGCCCAAGCAGATTGCTGCCGTAACCCTTATGACTGGGAGCAAGTAGTGATCCCGGTATTAAGTTTGTGCTGGGTTTCTTATATCTTAGATGACCAAATTACTTCAGAACAATGCAGGGATGATTCTAGTAAAAAAACAAATATTTTTATAATAATTTTTTTCTGGAAAAGTTTGTTTATGATATTTCAATTTTACTTTAATCTGAATGTGTATCCCTCAATCATTTATTTCAGTACCTGTAAAATTCAGTACCTGTAAAAGTGAAAGGATTCAGTGCCATGCCACAAAGATCACTAGATTTTTATGCAATAATTTTTTTGTTGTTAGTGGGAGTGTCATTGTATTGCTGCTGTGATGGAGTGATGGAAATTGCAGGCACAAGAGGCCAGAATGTGAATGGCACCCAGCAGTGGCTCTCCTGTACCACTTTCAGTTCCACATCTTTGTCTTTTTTTAGAAAAGTGCCCATTTTACATGGCAGAGGTAAGCACTCAAAAAGCTGGGTCCTTTTATTTGGCTCTCACCGAAAGCACCATAAAACCTGGCCATGTACTCAAATCTCTGGAGTGGGACTTGAACTCACAACGTTCTGACTCAGAGGCAAGAATGTTACCAGTGGAGGGAGTGAAATAGGGCAAAGATGGAGGATGTTGCAGGAAGAGAGGTAAGCCCTCTTGGTACCTATCCAGAGTATGGACTCTGATGAGAATTGAAAAGGGCTTGCAGATTATTGACTGTAGCCTGTGAACAGCAGGTCAGGAAAAGGTACAAAATTAGGAGGACGACAGCATTGGGAGCCAGGTTTTATGGTGGGAGCCAAATAAAAGACCACAGCTTTTCGTGTGTTTACCTCTGCCACAACTTGATTCAAAATGGGCAGTCAGACAACAAAGATGTGGAACTGAAAGTGGTACAGGAGAGCCACTGCTGGGTGCCATCCCCATTCTGGCCTCTTGTGTCTGCAATTTACATCACTCCATCATTTGCACCTGTGTCTAAGGCTCTAAGCTCCAGTCCTAAACCTCTTGGCCTGGCTACCTCCCTTAAGATGCTCCTTGAAACCTATCTCTTTGACCATGTAGTCTGTCTTAATATCCCCTTACGTAGCTTGGTATCTAAGTTTGTTTTATAATGTACCTGTAAAGTGCCCTACAATGGCCAAGATACTATACCAATGCAAGTTATTTGTTACGTATGAACACTGACCCATGTTGACTGTTAATGTTTCCGGGGGCAGCATGTAGAGAAGATCAACAGCTTGGCCAAGAGGAAGCCTTGGGTTTATTCAGAGGTGACCAGCAAAGGCAGGTGGAGAAGCTACTGCTGGAGATGTGATGAATCCAGTGACACAGACAGGCATGGAAGCAGCTGAGGGCAATCCATCAAAGGTCAGCAACAAATGACAGAATGGTGCAGAAGAATAGAGCAATTGACTGTGTCAAACATTGCAAAGAGCTGAAGGAAGGATAGCACATCATTCCAGAAGGACGTCATGCTGACTTTGACTAAGGATGCCTCAATGATATATTTTCAGGGAGGTGAGTACAGCATGTTTAATTTGCAAAGTATTTCATATACTATAATGGATAGGGCTGATACTCCTATTGAATTGGACTGCAGTGCAATTTTCTGTCCCATTTAAATCTTGTTCGGTCTTAATTGAGAAATCTGTAAGATCAATAATACCATAATGCTGTTCTTACATAATACACTTTGAATGACTGTGATTTAATGTACTACCAATTCATTAAAGCAATTATTTACATTGCTCTTAATACCACTGTCTATAATATTAACTTTCCCAGACAGCCTGACAACCATTTCATTTTTTTAACTGTAGGGTACAGTTGATATTGTTTTCTTAGGAACAGAAGGAGGCCATTCTGCCCCTTGAGCCTGTTCTGCCATTCAATTAAATCATGACTGATCTCTTTCTTAGTTATATTTACCCACCAAAACCCTTAATACGCTTACCTAACAAAAATCTATCAACCTCAGTTTTGAAATTTTCAATTGACTACCAGCATCAATAGCTTTTTTTGATGGGGTGGGGTGTGGACACAGGGAAAGAGTTCCTGATTTCCTCTACGCTTTGTGTGAAGAAGTGTTTCTGACATCACCCCTGAACAGCCTAGCTCTAATTTTAAAGTGATGTCCCTTGTTCTAGACTCTTCCCCACCAGAAGAAATAGTTTCTTTCTAACTAAAACAAAAACAGAATTACCTGGAAAAACTCAGCAGGTCTGGCAGCATCGGCGGAGAAGAACTCGAACGCAAGTTCTGTCGAAGGGTCATGAGGACTTGAAACGTCAACTCTTTTCTTCTCCGCCGATGCTGCCAGACCTGCTGAGGTTTTCCAGGTAATTCTGTTTTTGTTTTGGATTTCCAGCATCCGCAGTTTTTTTGTTCTTATCTTCTTTCTAACTACCCTATCAATTCCTTTAATCATCTTAAATACCTCAATTAGATTGTTCATCAATCTTCTAAGACACAGGAAATCAGTGCACATCCAAAGTAGAATGACAGGGCTAAAAATTTGATTAGGTTCATCAGCATTCGGGTGTACAGTTACCCTGCGCTTCCCACCCACTGTCCTGTTCATCAAATCATTTCTTAGAGTTCAAATTGTCACTTTTCTCCAAGTACAGAGATAGTCTTTGAGATATGAAGGTTCTCTGGTGACCACACTGACATCTACAAATTTTGAGGTTCTGGGTCTGCACGATCAACTTTGTTGTGTAAACCTACTAAAACCCAAAAGGAACTGCAACCACAGCTCCCATTACTGAAACAGACTTTCTCCTGACAGGCCTTCCAGCTCCTCTGACCTCCCTGTCAGGATTCAACACCGCTCCCTTCTGACTCCAAAACCTTTTCAGGACTCCTCCAAAAATACTAAACCAAATACCTGCACTCACTCTGCAGCAGTAAAGGATAGTCAAAAGTATCTCACCTGAAAGATCCATGTTGATGCCAATAAATAGCACAAGTTGTTTGGGGTGAGGTGGGATCACTTATGCAGCTGAACATAGATTCAGCCATGCATGTTTAAGAGAGAGCGTTAACACGACCTGAGGTCCAAAATGGCAGAATGGGCATCAAATCAGCATCAGACACGGAGTAAAGCCATGATCTATCCACTCTGCATGCTTCTGCCACACACACATTACCAAGTCTAAGATCCTTACAATCATGGTGCTTTTTGCGGGCTGGGGCACAAGTAACCAAACTCAGCACAGTCGGCATTTTATGAGCTCTGGGTTTCCGTGGGAGTGCTATGGAGCTAAATTTTTCATCCACAGTCTTTAACATCCTGGAAGGCATACAAGAAAGAAATTTATAAATATTTCAATGTGGAATCAGGCCATTTGGCCCCATTGGCTTCTGTAAGTGTTTCACCTTCATACAAGCTGCTAGTCTGAAGTAGTCCCATACAGTTTCACCCATTTTCTCTGCATCCACCTATGTAATCTTATCTTGACTGTACTATGATAGTTTTGCCTCAACTACTAACTTTGGGAGTGAATTTAGGGCCTCACGACATTTTGTGTGAAGAAATTTCTCCTGACTTTTGTTGTAGACTTCTTGCACTTAACCTTGTATTCCTAGTCGCTAGTTTTTGAACCCCCAATTACTGGAAGCAATCAACCTCTGTCTATCCTGTTTCTTCATCCCATTTACTATGTTAAACAGTTCCACTATATTATCCTGCGATTTGTGCTCTTTGAAGGAAAAATGTCTCAACTTTTCAAGACGTATTTATATTTCATTTTACGAGCTAATGTTGTACTCTCTCTAAAGCCTTAACATCTTTCCTATTGTGTGGAGGCCAATATTGAATATAACTCCTCAAAGGAGACCTTAATAAAGTTTTAAATAGGCTTATCATTACCTCTTGGCTTTTGAATCCTATAACCTTTTTGATAAAAGATAGAATTCTAAGGTGCCAGCCTTAGCTCAGTGGGTAGCACACTCACTCCTGAGTCTGAAGATGGTGGGTTTAAGTCCCACTCCAGAGATTTAAGCACATAATTTATCTGGCATTCCAGCACAGCACTGAGGGAATGCTGCACCTCTTAGGATGGATGTAAAAGATTGCATAGCGCTATGTGTGGAAGAGTAGCGGAATTCTCAATCAACTCATCCTTTCAGCAGGAGAACTGAAAAACAAATTATGGGGTCATGTATTTCATTGCTGCTTGTGAGACCTTGTGCACAAACTGACTGCTGCACTTTCCTACATTACAGTTCAAAAGGTGCTTTAATGGCTGTGAAATGCTTTGGGATATCCTGAGATTGTGAAAAATATTAATATTTTTCCAAGTCTTATCAAACTAAGATGCTGTCTTTAATATCTTGCAAGCCTACATCTTCCAAATATATCAAGGGCAGGATTGTTAGGTCAGTGGGTAGGTGCGATTGGCGGGTCTGGGATTGGCCGGGGAACGGACCGCCGACCTCGAATTCATGCCAGCTGGCCAATTAATGACCAGCCAGCATGAAGCATACGCTGAAAGGCTCAGTGCTGCTGGGCTGGGGGCGGGAAGAGGGTGAGCCCTGAAGGCAGTGTGCAGGCGCGGGTGAGCACTCGCAGAAAGCTCTCTGAAGAGAGAGAGCTGCCTCAGGGAGCTGAAGACCCAAACAACCTAAAATAAAGACCATAGAAACCAGAAAATCGTGTCCAATCTTCATAGTCAGTCATCTGAAAATGCAGGTAATGAAAATGCTGTCCACAGAAATTTATTTTTATTTAAATTTATCACGGAACCCTGATCCTGCCCGTGGATAAGGTTTCCTGAAAAATGCAAAGGTCGTCTAGCTGCTCGCCAACCATAAAGTTTGACGGGCAATGAAAAATCTGTTAATTGTGCCGCTAATGGGCTTAATTGTCCTCTTAATTGTTGGCGGGTGTGCTTGCGAGTTTAGCGTGTGCCTGCCGATCAAAATATCGGGCGGGTGCGTGATGATGTTGGGGTGCTCCCCCGATGTCATCTGGTGCTTTTTTATGCTTGAGTGGGTCAGGAGCATGCCCGCCCACTCAGCGAAAAATTCTGCCCCAAGTCTACTTAAATTATGGCTGTTCTCGTTTTCACCAAATTGCATCACCACACACTGATTTCCTCTGAAGACTTTGTTGCCCATTCCTTCATCTTATCCATTTCCCTTTGCTGGTTCCTTTAGTCCTTAAAGAACTAACTATACACCCTACTGAAGTACCATGTGCAAATTTCAACAGATTTGGTCCATGTTCAAATCATTGTGCACACAGTGAACAGATGTGGTCCCAGAGAGAACCCTGTAAGGCATCACAACTCACTCCCGACAGTTTGGAAAAACTGCTCTCAACTCAAACTGTGATGTGTCCATTTTAATCAGTTTGCCATCCTCCCATAATTCAGTCCATTTTAATATACTTTAGGAAACCCCAACATGGGACGTTGTAAATGGTGTTCCTAAATTCCATATTTTTCTTTATTCATCACAGGATGTGGACATCGCTGGCTAGGCCAGCATTTATTGCCCAATCCTTATTTGCCCTTGAGAAGGTGATGGTGAGCTGCCTTCTTGAACCGCTGAAGTCCATATTATGTACGTACACCCATAGTGCTATTAGGGAGGGAATTCCAGGATTTTGACCCAGTGACAGTGAAGGATCGGCAATATATTTCCAAGTCAGGATGGTGAATGGCTTGCAGGAGAACTTCCAGGTGGTGCTGTTCCCATGTGTTTGCTGCCTTTGTCATTCTAGACGGTAGTAGTCATGGATTTGGAAGGTGCTGTCCAAGAAGAGCCTTTTGAGTTCCTACAGTGCCTCTTTTAGATGGTACACACTGCTGCCACTGGGTGTCGGTGGTGTAGAGAGTGAACGTTTGTGGATGGGGTGCAGTCAAGCGGGCTGCTTTGTCCTGGATGGTGTCGAGCTTCTTGAGTGTTGTTGGAGCTGCACTCATCCAGGCAAGTGCAGCAAGTATTCCATCACACTCCTGACTTGTGCCTTGGAGATGGTGGACAGGCCTTGGGGAGTCAGAAGGTGAGATACTCACTGTGGAATTCCTAGCCTCTGACCTGCTCTTGTACTCACCCTATTTATATGGCTAGTCCAGTTCAGCTTCTGGTCAATGGTAACTCCCAGGATGTTGATTGTGGGAGATTCAGTGATGGTAATGCCACTGAATATCAAGGGGCAATGGTTGGATTCTCTCTTGTTGGAGATGGTCGTTGCCTGGCACTTGTGTGGTGTGAATGTTACTTGCCACTTGTCATCCAAGCCTGGATATTGTCATCATCTTGCTCCATTTGGACATGGAATGCTTCAGTAACTGTGGAGCCATGAATAGTGTTAATATTGTGCAATCATCAGCGAACATCCCCACTTCTGACCTTATGATGGAAGCAATGTCATTGATGAAGAAGCTGTAAATGGTTGGGCCTGGGACACTACCCTGAGGAACTCCTGCAGTGATTTCCTAGGACTGAGAATTTAACATCCAACAACCACAACCGTCTTCCTTTGTGCTAAGCATGACTCCTATCAGTAGAGAGTTTTCCACCTGATTCCGATTGACTCCAGTTTCATGAGGGCTCCTTGATGCCACACTCAGTCAAATGCTGGCTTGGTGTCGATGGCAATCACGCTGACCTTACCTCTGGAGTTCGGCTCATTTATCCAGTGGTGGTGTAGTGCTGTTGTCACTAGACTTGTAATCCAGAGACCGAGGGTAATGCTATTGGGTCTGGGTTCAAATCCCACCAAGACATATGGTGGAATTTGAATCCAATAAAAATCTGGAATTAAAAGGTGATGATGTTCATGAACATGAAACCAGCATCAGTTGTTGTAAAAACCCATCTGGTTCACTAATGTCCCTTAGGAAAAGGAAGGTAATCTGTTGCTATTATCTGGGCTGGTTTAGATGTGACTCCAGATCCGCAGCAATGTGATTGACTCTGAAATGGCCCCAGCAAGCCATTGAGCTGTATCAAACTGCTATGAAGTCTATGAGGAATGAAACGGAATGGACCACTCAGCATCAACCTAGACATCAGAAACAACAAAGGCAAATTCAGCCCTGTCAACTCTGCTAAGTCCTCCTTACTAATATCTGGGGACCAGTACCAAAATTGGGAGAGCTGTCTCACAGGCTAGTCAAACAACAGCCTGAAGGAATCATACCCTACAATGTCCCAGACACCTCCATCAACATCCCTGGCTATGTCCTGTCCCAACGGCAGGACAGGCCCAGCAGAGGTTGTGGCACAGTGGTATACAGTTGGGAGGGAGTTGCCCTGGGAGTCCTCAGCATCAACTACTGGACCCCATGAAGTCTCATAGCATCAGGTCAAACATGGGCAAGGAAGCCTCCTGCTGATTACCAGATACCACCCTCCTTCAGCTGATGAATTAGTGCTCCTCCACTTGGAGGAAGCACTGAGGGTGGTAAGGGCACAGAATGTACTCTGGGTGGGGGACTTCAATGTCCATCACCAAGACTGGCCCCGTAGCAACACAACTGACCAAGCCGAGTCCTAAAGGAAACAACTGCTAGACTGTGTCTACAGCAGGTGGTGAGGGAACCAGCAAGAGGGAAAAACATACTTGACCTCATCCTCACCAATCCGCCTGCCACAGATGAATCTGTCCATGACATTATCGATAGGAGTGACCACTGCAGAGTCCTTGTGGAGACAAAGTCCTGTCTTCACATTGAGGATATCCTCCATTGTGTTGTGTGGCACTACCAGTGTGCTAAATGGGATAGGTTTCGAACAGATCTAGCAATTCAAGACAGGGCAACCATGAGTTTCTGTGGGCCATCAACAGCAGCAGAATTGTGCTCGAACACAATCTTTAACCTTATAGCCCAGCTTATCCCCCACTCTACCATTACCACCAAGCCAGGGGGTCAACCCTGGTTCAATGAAGAATGCAGGGGGCATGCCAGGAGCAGCAACGGGCAAACCTAAAAATGAGGTGTCAGCCTGATGAAGTTATAACTCAGGACTGCTTGCATGCCAAAAAGCACAAGCAGCAAGTGATAGACAGAGCTAAGTGATCCCACAACCAGCGGATCAGATCTAAGCTCTGTAGTCCTGTCACATCCAGTCATGAAAGGTGGTGGACAATTAAACAACTTACTGGAGGAGGAAGCTTCAAAAATATCCCCATCCTCAATGATGGGGGAGCCCAGCACATCAGTGCAAAGGATAAGGTTGAACTATTTGCAACAATCTTCACCCAGAAGTGCCGAGTGGATAATTCATCTCGCCCTTCGCCAGAGATCCCTAACATCAAAAATGCCAGTATTCAGCTAATTAAATTCACTCCACATGATATCAAGAAATGACTGAAGGCACTGGATACTGCAAAGGCTATGGTCCCTGACAATGCTCCAGTAATAGTTCTGAAGACTTCTGCTCCAGAACTTGCAGTGTCCCTAGCCAAACTGTTCCAGTACAGCTACGACACTGGCATCCATCCGGCAATGTGGAAAATTGCCCAGGTATATCCTGTACACAAAAAGCAGGACAAATTCAACCCAGCCAATTACCACCCCATCAGTTTACTCTCAATCATCACCAAAGTGATGGAAGGGGGTCATCCTAGGTAGAATCCCTCTTGTTGGTTCTCTCGCCACTTGCCGCAGACCCAGTTGAACAGTTATGTCCTTTAGGACTCAGTCAGCTCGGTCAGTGGTGGGGCTACTGAGCCACTCTTGGTGATGAACACTGACGTCCCCCACCCAGAGTACATTCTGTGCCCTTGCCACCCTCAGTGCTTCTTCCAAGTGGTATTCAACATGGATTCATCAGCTGGGGTGGGGGGGGGGGGGAATGGACACGTGAGCTGGTATGTGGTAATCAGCAGGATATTTCCTTGACCATGTTTGGCTTGATGCCCAAGTTGAGGGTTTCCAAGGAAACTCCCTCCCAACTGTATACCACTGTGCCACCACCTCTGCTGGGTGTGTCCCGCCGGTAAGACAGGACATACCCAGGCATGGTAATGGTGGTGTCTGGGACATGATCTGTAAGGTGTGATTCTGTCAATATGACTATGTCAGGCTGCTGCTTGAGTAGCCTGTGAGACAGCTCTCCCAATTTTGGCACAAGACCCAGACGGTAGTAAGGAGGATTTTGCAGAGTCGACAGAGCTGGATTTGCCATTGTTGTTTCTGGTGCCTCGGTCGATGCCAGGTGGTCTGTCCACTTTCATTCCATATAGACATTACATCACCGCATTTCCATCATCCTCCATGGCAGACAGCAGAAAGTAGTGGTGAGCTGCTGTTTTTCTAGCTGAGGGAAGTATGCTGTGATGTGTTCCAAGTAAAGGAGTTCCAAAGAAGGGTCATACAGACTCGAAACATCAACTCTGTTCCTCTGCCCACAGATGCTGCCAGATTTGCTGATTCTCTGCAGCATTTTCTGTTTTTATATCAGATTTCCAGCATCTGCAGTATTATGATTTTATTATACAGTAATGATACACGGTTTCTTTTGGTATATATTAATGACCTGGATTTGGGTTTACAGGGCATAATTTCAAAGTTGCTGATGACACAAAGCTTTGGAATGTCGTAAACATGTAGGAACGTATGAAAATAGACTTTAGGAGGACCATGTGCTGGAACAGTCAGACACATGTCATGTGAAATTTAATGTAGGTGTGACATGAAGCATTCTGGAAGAAAAAAATAGGAGAGGTAATATAAACTAAATGATAAAGTTTTAAGGGGAGTGCAAGAACAGTGGTTCACATACATTAATCCTTGAAGCTGTCAGGATATTTTGATCCAGCTATCACTATAAATAAAAGCAGAGTATAATGTGAGGAAGTTATGGTAAGCCTTTATCAACCACTGATGAGACCTCAGCTAAAGCATTGTATTCAGTTCTGGACATCATGCTTTAGTAAGTCTGTCAAGGCCTTCAAGATGCTGCAGAGAAGATGTACAGAATGGCTTTTTTTATTGTTTCATGGGATGTGGGCATCGCTGGATGGACCAATATTTATTGCCCATCCCTAACTGCCCTTGAGAAGGTGATGGTGAGCTGACTTCTTGAACCGCTGCATGTGGTGTAGGTACACACACAGTGCTGTTAGGGAGGGAGTGCCAGGATTTTAACCTAGTGACAGTGAAGGAACGACAATATATTTCCAAGTCAGGATGGTGAGTGTCTTGGAGGGGAATTTCCAGGTGGCGGTGCTCCTATGAATCTGCTGCCCTTGTCCTTCTAGGTGGTAATAGCTGTGGGTTTTGAGAGATGCTGCCTAAGGAGCTTTGGCGAATTTCTGCAGTACATCTTGTAGATGGTACACACTGCTGCTACTGTGTGTTGGTAGTGGAAGGAGTGAACGCTTGTGGACGTGGTGCCAATCAAGCAGGCTGCTTTGTCCTGGATGTTCTTGAGTATCTCGAATGTTGTTGGAGCTGCACTCAACCAGGCAAGTGGGGAGTATTCCATCACACTCTTGACTTGTGCCTTGTAGTTGGTGGACATGCTTCAGGGAGTCAGGAGGTGAGTTAGTCATTGCAGGATTACTAGCCTCTGACCTGCTCTTGTAACCACAGCATTTATATGGTTAGTCCAGTTCTAGTTCACTAGCTCAGTTTCTGGTCAATGGTAACCCACAGGATGTTGATAGTGGGGGATTCGGTGATGGTAATGCCATTGAATGTCAAGGTGCGATGGTTGGATTCTCTTTTGTTGGAGATGGTCATTGCCTTGCATTTGTGTGATGCAAATGTTACTTACTGCTTGTCAGCCCAAGCCTGGATATTTTACAGGTCTTTCTACATTTGGACATGGACTGCTTCAGTATCCGGTCAGTGATTATCCTGCGTCCCTTCAAAGTAATGCAGGCACTATGCAAACTTTGTGCTGACTGCTAATTATATTGATTGTGGCACCAGGATGTTGATAGTGTGGGATTCAGCGACAGTGGTGCTATTGAATGTCAAAGCGCAATGGTTAGATTCTCTTTTGTTGGAGATCAATGGATGCTGATCTTGTGGAGAGATGAGAGAAGCTCAGATTTTCTTCTTAGAGCAGGGAAGGTTAAGGGAAGATTTAATAGGTTCAAAATTATAATGGGGTTTTAATAGAGTAGATAGCATTATATCGCATTTCTGGCACAAAAAAGGCCATTGGGCCCAACTGGTCCATGCTGGTTTGTATGTTCTATATGAGTTTCCTCCCACCCCTCTTCTTCAAACCCCATCAAAACAGCTTTCCACCTTTATATATTTACCTAGCTTCCCTTAAATCCAGCTATGCTAGTCATCTCAACTACTCTTTAAGGTAGTAAGCTCCACTTTCTAAATACTCTATGGATAAAGAGGTTTCTCCTGAATTCCTCATTGTATTTATTAGTAACTATTCTATATTTCTGGCCCTTAGTTCTTCCCTAAATCTACTCTACCAAACCCTTTCACAATCTTAAAGGCCTCCATCAGGTTATCCCTTGGCAACAAAAAAAAAGCATCGGCCCATTCAATCCTTCCTGATAGATGTAGTCCTAACTTTTGGCATCAGTCCTGTAAATCTTCTTTTTTGCACCTTTTTCAGCGCCTCTCTATCATTTTTATAATCTGGAGAACTGGATTGCTCATTGTCTTCCAAGTGTCGTCAAACCAGTCTTCCCTGCACCCTCAACTTAATTTCCCTAATTTTCAATTCCATCCCTCAGTGGCTAGCACTCTCGCCTCTGAGTCACACGTTCATGGATTTAATCCCATTTCATCTAGGCTAACATTGCAGTGTGGTGAGGGAGTGCTGCACTGTTGGAGGTATCACCTTTTGGATGGGACATTAAACAGAGATCCTGAATCCCTCTCAGGTGGATGGATATATAAGATACTTTACTGAAAGAAGAGCAGGGGAGTTCTCACTGGCCATTATTTATCCCTTAACCAACATCAGTAAAACCGATTGTCTTATCATTGCTGTTTGAGGGAGCTCACTGCGCGCAAATTGGCTGCTGTTTTTCCTACACAATACAGTGACAGCACTTCAAAGCTACTTCATTGGCCGTAAAACACCGAAGATGTCAAAGGTGCTATATAACTCCAATTTCTTTTTTTTCTTGTTTCTGTGTATAGCTAGACATTGAGTATTTACAGTGTAGTCAGTTATGATGAGGGAAATCGCCACTCAGCACAGATACTGTTCTTACATGATTGCCCTAATAGACAATTGTAGGTATGTACATATACATTTTTTTTTCTCAATTCCTTTCTCTCTCCTGCTACATATCTCTCCAACTCAAAGATTTTTAAAATGGAAGCGTTGATGGCCGATGAGCCATTTTGATCAGCAAGCACTGGGGCAATGGGTGAACGTGGCAAGGGGCAGGACATTCGGGTCATCAGGCCGTCGCGGTTGGTGGGCCTGGGAGCAGCCGGGAAACGGTCCGCTGCTCGCGACCGGCCCCTGACTGTGACTTCACGCTGGTTGGCCAATTAACGGTCAGCCAGTGTGAAAGAGGCGCTGAGAAGTTCAGCGCTGCCGGGGTGGGGAACGGGAGGAGTGCGAGCGCAAAAGTCTGCGCATGCATGGGGGAGCGCACAATGAAATCTCCCTGAAGGCAGGGGAGCTGCCACATGGAGCTGAACAATTTTAAAATCAAAAATAAAGATTTTTAAAATCAGAAATAAATGTCCTGACATGGGACTCACTCACAATAACAAACAGTATAACAATTCTGTCCAAAATGTTATATTTAATTTTTATTTAATTGTGGAAACCTCAAACCGCCCGTGGATGAGGTTTGCTTAAAAAATCAAAAGTCCCCCTGGCTGATTCGCCCACCCGCCAACCGTAAGGTTGGATGGGCAGTGAAAAATAGGGTTAAATTAATTTATTAAGGGCATTAATAGGCCTCTTAGTTGTAAGCGGGCGCGTTGCCCACTCTCGTGCATGCCCGTTGACCGAAACACTGCACGAGTGCACGATGATGTTGGACACTCGCCTGATGTCATCGCGCACTATTCTATGATCGATCGGGACAGGCGCGTGCCTGCCCGTGGGATGTAAAATCCTGCCCCTGGTTAGGTTTGGGGCAGCGGAGTTTTTAATGAATTCAGGTTTATGAAGGATACAGGAGGGGGGCCAGCCAGGAGAACACTGGAATAGACTCACTTGTCAAGCTGCTCTGAGGTTCTCCCCATTAGTTTTAAACTTTAATTATCCAATGCAGATGCATTATGGTTGACACTAGTTAGTAGGGATATGGATAATAAGGGCAGTTTAATGGGGACATTTTTCTCAAGAGCTAATTGCTTTCCAATATATCTAAATCAGCGCTAATGGGTTTTTTTTTTGTTTATAGAGATGACCTGATAAATGGTAATATTTTTTATTTCCACTGCAGCATCCTAAGCAGCAGCTTTCAACTTTATTAAAAATTCATCATTTGATCTGCATTTAGCAGCTGTGCCTAACAGCCTTTCAACCAATTCAATCCCTGCACATCTTCAAACCATTTCTTCCAATGTTAACGTCTCATAATGTAGACATGACTAATTCCACATAGGACTTTCTTCATTGTTTTGTAATAAACATGAGAACATTACACATTGGCTGATGAGTGTAACTCAGTACAATTCCTCTGAAGTGTCTGGGAGTTTGTGTGGATGTTGATTGGGGAGGGTGGTGTTGGGGGGAAGAGGGGAGGTTACAGTTTCTTGCCAAGAAAAGCTTTTAGTTCAGAATTAGCCTAAATTGCAAAGTGAAAATACCTAATACTGTAAACTTTTAGACAAAATAAAAGGTAAAGGGAACACTTCAAGGTGCTTTTGTAGTTTTTAATGTACAGCTAAAACATCATTTTCCAAATGTCAAGAGCCACTTATTGTCCATCATTGGCTTATAAAACTTGTGGATTTCTTTGCTACAGAAGAGAAGAACTAATAATGAGCAGTTAGCGTTGCTAACAATGAGTTCAGTTTTTCCAATTTTGTCTCAACTTTTGAATAGCATCAGTGGCTGGAATTTACAAACAACTTACCCAATATTCTGTATTGCTCTCTGGGTTTCTAACCCTTGAGAAATAGATGAATGAATATATTAATAATGTGATGAGGAAACAAATGTTACAAATGTGGGGTTTTATAAGATTGTTACGTTTCAGGACTGTGTCTTAATTAGGGAAAAATGGAGGAACAAAGGGCCTCATGTGACCTGGTCTGAACTCTGCTGACAGCAAGTCTGAGTAGTTTGGATGTTAGAGATTAAGAGGAAGGGGGATGGGGCAGACCCATGTTGTTTTACTGGAAAGAAGGTACAAGGTGTTCACGTCTATAGACAATGAACAAAGCATCTGTGCTGATGCTGGATAGACTGCAAGTCAAAGTCCTGGGAAGTTGTTAGGAACGTAAGGTTTTGTAAATGGTTACACTTTAAATGGGCTATTTACTTTCAAGATAGAATGAAGTTGGGAGTCTAAAGGATCACTAATAAGCATTTTTACCCGGATACAAGGCCCAAGTGATTCACATTGCCCTGCAGATAGGCTTTGAGAGGGGAAGGGTCCATTAGAAGCGATTGCAGGATCGGGTTACAGGTTTTCCTAAAGATATCACAGAACGTCACAGACAGGTTCAGTCTGCAAGAATCCAAGGGAGAGATGGGGAGAACCAAGAGGTGGAGGTAGAAAATCTCTATGGTTCAACACAGTACAATATGGTACAACAATGCAGGTGGGAGCTCATGCTCAGATTGAAGGGACGAGGGTTTAAATGAATTTGGAAGATTCACCTAGCTTTGGCTAGAGGAAAGGATTTCCAGGGTAACCCGCAAGTTCAAGGGATAGAAGTTAAATGACTAGAAATAGAAAAATTAGTTAGAAATCACATTGGATTGGCTCCTGGAGAATGAAGTGCCTACTTAAGGGTCAGAGTAAAGAATAATCATAGAGAAAGATTTTCAGTCATATTAAATGTTAATAGAAGATCTTTTCTGAAGTTTAGAGTAGATGTTGCCCAATGAAATAGTATTTAGTCAATGTTCTTTGAATTTGTGTGTTACAGTAAAAGTCCTAAAACTTGAAATCTTGTCATGAAATTCATTTAAATTTCATTTTAAAAGTCATCAGTCTCTACAGGGGATCGTAACAAATTTGGGGCTCTTGTGGGATTTCAAATCCACAAGCTGAGGTGTGTACACTGGAATTTGCTAATGTTTAAACGAACAAGATTTCACAGTGACCTTAGCTGTATTCATTGAAAAGTTAAAATGGTTTAGTCTATCGTGGAAGCATTCTTTGAAAGTGAGGAACTGTCTGTGAGAGCTTTGCAACAATTAACAAAGGTAAATTTGAAGGCAATGGTAGAGAAATTAGATATTAGATATTAGGGTAGGTGTTAAGGGGGCAGACATTATTGAGGTATTGACTCAGCATCTGAGCCTTGAGGAAGGAAAAAATAATCCCGACAAAACACAGGTTAAATTTGGCCAGAATATGGTTATAAATGAAGCAACTCAAATTGGGAAGAGCATGAAAAATGAAAAAAACTTGAACTTAAAAAAGAGGAAAAGGAAAAAGAAAGGCAAACGTGAAAATATGAACTTGCATTTCAAAGAGTAAAAGAAAGAGAAAGCCTTTAGTTGTAAAGAGAGGTGGAAGCCAGAAAATTTGAATTGAACAGAGAAAGGCTTTAATCACGTAAAGGAAGCAGTAGTTAGAGAATGGTGTTTGCAGTGGGGACCAAAAACATTGGCTTCAGCTTTCCCAGTATTTAACTGAATAAAATTTAATATAAATGCATTTCTTTGTATTGAAGTTGAACTAAATTGTAACTCTTTATCTCCACTTTATTTTAGTGATTCTTGAATGCAAGAATCATTTTTGCATAATCATCAGCATTTTTTTTCAATGCAGAAACCTAAGTTGGCCAGGAAATTTTACAACGATTCAGACTTAACTCCTAGGGCTGAATCTTACCCATGCTGGGCAGGCTGGGCGTGAGCAGGCGAGCTGCACGCCACCATTTTATGTGGGTGGGCCAATTAAGGCCCACTCAGCGTCGTGCGTGGCCGGTAGCACTCAACGCTACCTGTGGGCTGGAGGAGAGGGAGAGTCGGTGCTTGCACTCTTTTGTGCATACGTGCAAAAGAGCGCAGCAATCTCCCTGAGGCACAGAGCTGCCTCAGGGAGATTAAGTTGGTAGTGAAACCTTTTATTAAAGGAGGAAAGAAATAATTTAAACATGTCCCATCAAGTGACAGTGTCACATGAGCTGGGACATGTTTGTGAATTGTGCAAAATTTAATTAATTATTTTATAAAACCTTCAGGAAACCTCATCCCGCCCGTGGTTGAGGTTTCCTTAAAAACACGAAGGCTGCTTGGGCTCTTCACATGCCTGCTGACCTTAAAGTTGGATGAGCAGTGTGGCTAACAACTTTAATTGTTTTTTTTTAATGGCCTTAATAGGCCTTTGACTATTCGGTGTGCGCCTGCTGAACAAAATATCTAAATGACACGTGATGATGTCGGGACGCATGTCTGATGTCATCGTTCGTTACTTAGTGCGTCGGCGTGTCGGGCCCGCCGGCCAACATGCTGACGGCAATACTCTTCCCCTAGTTTTGGCTTGGCAAGGAATATTCACCTCGTGCCGAAGTTCAGTGAGGAAAGAGTTGAAATGTATTTTGTCTTGCTTGAGAAAATTGCTAAAAAGTTACAATGGCCCAGAGACATTTGGATAATTTTATTACAAAGTATTTTGGTCGGGAAGGCATTTTAAGTTGTCGGTCTCCACAGTGATCGTAGCACTAATAATTACTGCATGCGGAAGTTTTGTCGCGTTCTCTGGTGAGGGGGTCATGAAGCGTTCTTCAGTTGGAGGTTCATGCTAAAAGTGAGCATGGCACAATTTTCGTGAGAGTGACATGGGGCGGTACCTGGAATACACAGAGGTGGAAGTTTGGTTACAGCTGGACAGCTGTACAAAGCTCTGGTTGACCCCAGTACTGCTTGCAGTCTGGGCATCACGCCTCAGGAAGGAGATACTGACCTTGGAGGGCACCAAAAGGTAGGTTCACAAGAAGGATACAGTGGCAAAAGATTAAGTTATGAGGGCAGGTTGTATCAACTTGTGTTCCCTTGGCTATAGAAGATTTAAGGGTAATCAATTCGAGGTGGTTAAGATGGTTAAAGGAATCAATGGGATAGATGGAGAGAAACAATTTCCTTGGGTGGGAGAGTCCAGAGCAAGGGGGCATAACCTTAAAATTAGAACAAAGCTGTTCCAGGGGTGATGTCCCAGTAGTGGATGTCTGGAAGTCACTCCCCACAAAATCTGTTGAGGCGTTTAGAAAATTTCAAATTACAGATTGAAAGATTTTTGTTCAACAAGGGTATTAAGGGTTACAGAGACAAGGTGGTGATCTGATCTGCCCTGATCTAATTAAATGGTTGTAAAGCTTTGAGAAGCTGAATGGTTTACTCCTGTTCCTATGTTTCAAGCTGCAGTCAAAGCATCCAAGCATAGGTTTTAGAGGGGTCAGCAGGCAGCATTTCAGAGTTTCTTGCATTTATACAGTACCATTCATGTCCTCAGAACATTCTCAAGTGTTTTATAGCCAGTGAAGCGTAGTCACTGTTGTAACGCAGGGTATGCGACTGGCAATTTGCACACAGCAAGATCCCACAAACAACAAGAGATAATGGCCAGGGAATCTGTTTTAGTGATGATGGTTGAAGCAGAATTGTTGGCCTGAACACTGGGGAGAACTCCCCTACCTTTCTTTGAAATTGTGTCACAGAATCTTTTACATACAAAACTATCCTCTCAATTTTATTCACTGATGTGAGGTGGCAAAGCACTATCACAGTCTTTCAGAAGGCAACTAGAAAACCTCTAATATCACTATGGTTACAGAATGAGGACCATCAGTTGCACACAATTTTCCATTGTATTAATTATATAATAAGAACATGTCTCCTGAATCTCTCATTCCTTCTACACTCTGTGGTGTTCTGAACACAAGCCTCCCAACACCTTACTCTTTGCTTCATGATTTAACTCATTCAAAGGGCTCTACTCCTTAATTTAGGCTTCTCCATTTTAAAGAAAAATGCTGATAATCATGTAGAAATGAGCCTTGCATTCAAGAACAGTTAAAATAGTGAAGGTAAAGAGGTATAATTTCAGTTCAACTTCAAAAGAAAGATGTGCATTTATACTAAATTATATTCAAATGTGACACGGGGAGCTGGATTTTTGCTACCAAGGTGGATAGCCCAAGTTGAAAAATTCCTCAAGTTGGCAGACCCGCCTCAGTAGAAAGTGTCCTGTCAGACCAAATCTTTGCTCGGAGTAATAAGAACAGAAAATGCTGGAAAAACTCAGCAGGTCTGACAGTATCTGTGCAGAGAAAAAAACAGAGTTAACGTTTTGAGTCCGTATGACTTGTTATACAGACTCGAAATGTCATATGGACTCGAAACGTTAACTCTGTTTCGCTCTTCACAGATGCTGTCAGACCTGCTGAGTTTTTCCAGCATTTTCTGGTATTATTTCAGGTTTCCAGCATCGCAATATTTTGCTTTTATCTTTGCTCGGGTGATGGGGTGGGATTTGCATATGCCAGAAGTTACATATATTCAGAAATAGGGCACTGTCCTTGCAGATAGAAGGACCATGTCCACGCATTGTGCCTATTTCAGTTTGGGGGACAGCCATTCCCTGGTTCATTCCGCAGGACAATGCCTTGGCCAATCAAAAGTCGCCTGCCTGGCCTGAATTTGAACAAAAGCTTAGCAGCTAACTGTTCCCTAGTACATTCTCTATGGCGATGCATCTACCAATCAGAGTCCACTTTTCAACCAATAAGCACTCTCTTCTCATGCAGTATAAATTATAAAAGAGTGCTGATTGACTAGTGAGTGGACTCTGATTGTTGGAGCCATTGCCATGGAGAATGCCCCAGTTACGGTGACTGACATTTATCTGCCAAGCATTGTTTGAAATTTAAATCAGGCAGCTTGATCCTGATTGGTCAAAGCATTGTCCTGAGGAATGAGTCAGCAAATGGCTGACACTTATTTTGTTTAGCTGAAACAAGCACGATGTGTGTACATGTTCCTTCTGTCAGCAAAGAACAGGGCCCTGTGTATTAATATACATAGCTTCCAGTACACGCAAATACATCACACTGTGAGCCTGACTGATAATCTTGAATTGGTTGTCAGTGTAATTCCTAGCACACCGAGGATTATTTAGCAAATGTTGTCCAATTGTAGAATCACATCTCATGTTGGACGCTATGTTTTGAGTTTTGCAAGCACGGGCTGGTTGGGTATGGTCTATATCTTGCCTGTTGCGAACAGTGGCTGTTTGATAAGATCTGCCAGTCTTTGTGGCGTATGGCTTACCTAGCATCACACTGGCACTGGCACTCAGAATCTACTTGCCAACCAATCAGCAGTCTCTTCACTATACAGTATAAATTGTCGTTTTCCCTTTATATTGGTATTCTTGTGAAGTGTCCTGATGAATGCAAGACAAAAAGCTTCAACATATCTCTTTTTTCAGCAATACTCACTTAATTGTAATAATTGATCCTGGGTCCTTACGACTCGGTTACGTTGCGCCTTTCCCAGCTGAGTGCCAGGGACATTATGTTGAGTCAAATTAATCAATAGCAAGTCCAAAAGCTTCAATTATATATCATTCTAAGGGTAAAACAGTTAACAAACATGAAGCATAAAGAAAGACCGATAAGGGCAGCGATTGTGTGGGAACACTATCATCTTCAAGCTTTCCCCCAAGTAGCACACATGACTTGGAACAATACCACCATTTCTTCAATGTTTCTGGGTTAAAATCCTGAACTCCTTCTCCGAACAGCACTATGGGTCATCCTACAGAAGGTGGACTGCAACAGGTCAAGAAGGCAGCTCACCACCACCTTCTCAAGGGAACTAGGAATAGGTAATAAAGCCAGCGACACCCATATGCCATGAATTAGTTAATTTAAGGGAAAAAATGTCATGGTCCTGCTTGACTGAACATAATTTTATTTCCAGTGTTTGCAAGGAAGTGCCACTTCTCCTGAACTTGCAAATTGTGCTCCTTTTCAAGCGACTAAAGCTGGAGGGGAAGAGCTGCCTTCCGCACTAGCAGTGTAGAAGAACGGCGGGAGGCAAGGTCTGCATTTTCATCTTCTTGTTCATGGACTGGTTAGCAAATTAGCCGGTAAGAATGCCAAAGGGAAGCTGGTCTGTTCAACATTAGATTTGATGGGTCTCAACATTACCCTTCTTGTTAACTCTTTTCTTTTAATTACCACAATAAATACAGCACAAACTCTTATTGTGCACCAGAGAATTCATCAAATTATACATTCTTCTCATTTATTTTTTTGGACCCCATTTGTTGCCCGATCTTTCTCTCCTGGAAGCATGATGTTTAAATCACTGACTAATTTGCACACGAAAGCAACACACACACAGAGATGAAATTCTATTTTCGCAGCAGTGTCACACCAAGCAACCCCTATCAGTCTCAGGCAAGAGTGTGCAATTAAAACCTTTGTACTGAATATTTGAGATATGGTGATGAGAAGAGTAGTTTATGAAATCTTGGCTTTCCAACTCATTAACTACTTAATCCCATTATGAACTCCAGCTTGTGAATGAGACAACATGAGACAATCACATGGCCATGAATAAACAAAACTCGCATTCCCTGTAGCAACTCATATGGTGAGTTCCACCTCAGGAATATTCAAGAAGGTTAATGTAAGTGGCTGCATTTTCCAAGCTTGAAAGAACTTTTTATAATTGGATGATACCAGAACTTTAAGAATATAGCTGTCAAGTAAGACTGAACGGGCTGGGGCTATTTTCTCTAGGAAAGAAAAGACTGAAGGGTGACCAAATAGGGGTCTTTAAAACGGTGAAAGGGTTTGATTTGGTAGACATAGAGAAGACATTCCAATTTTTGGGGAGATTAGAACCAGGGGCCATAAATATTACATAGTCACTGAAGGGAATTCAGGAGAAACTTCTTCACCCAGAGAGTGGTCAGAATGTGGAACTCACTACCACATGGAGTAGTTGAGGCGAATAGGACAGATGCCTTTACAGAGAAACTAGATAAACACATAAAGGAAAAAAAATCAAGGATATGCAGGAAGGATGGGATGTAAAGGGATGGGAGGAGCATAAATGCTGTTGTACTTGGACCAGTTCGACCGAAATGCCTTAAATACTATATCATTTTGTTAATTTGCACTCTAAATGCAAAGGAGATTTTTGCTTTCTTAATCAAGAAAGGATTTCAATTATTGTGGCAACCTTTGACCTGGGAGTAGTAACAGTAAGGAAAATTTATAATTAATTTTAAATGTTTTAGATGAATCTGTAATTTAAAAAATAAAATAAATTTCGATAAAGGGTTTTTAGGGGTTTTGTTTCAGCTATAAACGGATCACATAAATTTTGGGGACTAAGAGAAACTAGTCCATGTGATCTGGTGACCCTCGACCTGGAAGCAGTACTAACAGGATGGAAGCCATGTAGCCAGACATAAAGGAGAGCTGCATGATGAGGAAGCTGGAGCAGGAAGGCGACCTGTACACAGATGCAGAAACAAAGGGTGGAATCTTCTGGGCTAACTAGCAGCGGGAAGCATGTTGGGTGGGGGATCTTAAGTTGGTTTAAGGTCAAAAATCAGGTTTCCAATGGTGGGATGAACTTTAGGAATTATGTTCTGGGGACTTTAAATGTGGGTTAAAGGCAGGTTGAGCTTCCCAACAAACAATGTCAGGAAGCCCTTTTGCATGCATTAGCATGTCATGCTTGCTCATTTAAAGGCCAGCTCACTGGAATTAAGTTCCCCATCCAAATTAACTTCCCTGCCAGTGAGAAATTAGAGTGTTCATATTAACGACTGCACATAAGGGGTGTGCACCTGCTGAGGTAGGCTTCTTCCATGATTAGCGGTGAGTTGCCGCTGCCTTGTTCTCCTTGGGGAGCATCGGTAAATGCCCACCTATGCTTGAGACCAGGTGGCAGCAGTGCAAGTTACGTGGTGGATGACCAAGAGAGGGAGGAAGGGTTAGTGGGGAAAGGCGGGAGGGATAGTGCAGGCTGTCCAGGTGCCCTTCAAATATGGCACCAGATGTTTGACCCCATGAGGGAACAGCGGCAACTTCCCCTTTGCCCCCACTGAGAATCCATGAGCTCCTCGTGAATGCATATGTAATGATTTGGACAGCACAAGATCATGCGTGGTCAGCCATCCCGCACCCCACCCCCTCAATGGAGATCACTCCCATCTCTCTGCCCACCACCAAACCTATACCCCAGAACGGACAATTCCAGCCAAAAAGAAAGCAGACAGAGGCAGAAAGAGGAACACAGAAACTCTGTGGAAAAGCCAGCAAAGCTCTCTACAAAGAGGTCAGTTTTCTTTTTGGTAAGAAGAAAAATAGAATTAGTAGAATTCCAGAAGCTCTTGAAGGGCACAGGGTGGTGGGGAGTGTGGTGGAGATATACAAGTGAGCTAACAGGGATTGAATCCTGAAAACAGTGCAAATCGCTTAGGCATGCAAAAGAGCTCAGAGTTTGTATCAGATGACCAGATCATGAACTGGGGTGTTATTGTTTGGTCGATTGAAAATGAATTCTGGAAAGCTGCACTATCAGGACTGATGTGACCCAAAAGAGAGAGGGATCGTGTTAACCATATCCGGGGACTTTGGACGGAATACCACTGCCAGTGAAGGCAAATTGAGGGCCAAATCGATTGAATGGGAAAGTAAGAGATCCTTCGTAATGGAGGGGGAGTGAGAGAACTTTGGAACGGCATGTGTTACATATATGTGAGGAGTGATGCGGGGGTTTGTGGTTGCGTAAGATGTAACTTTTTTCTATCAACTACTTAAAATGAAATTTACCTTTTATATGAAGTATCATTTGTCTGTTAATTCATGTTTAATTTGCATTGGTTCTGATTCATGTTGAAGTAAAAGTTACAAAAAGTAAAATCTTGTGATTTTTTTTCTTTGGGTGAGTCATTTGGTAAATTTGGTTTCCTGAGGGATCTTAACATTATGTATTGCAGCTTCAAAAACACAAAGTCATCTTCTTCTACCTGCAGTGGTTAATGTTGTTTCTGCTAATAGCATTCGAAAGGACAAAGGGGCCCAATCCATTGATTTCCATTACTTCTAGGCAGCCAGTGAAGTTGTTGAATGGCTCAGCAACCTGCAAAACAAAGATTAATTAACACTTCAAAATAAGCTGTTTAATGTTTGCTACTCAATTACATAGAATTTTCTTGCAAATTCCATGAATTTCTGAATTCTCTGTGATCAATTACCAAACAAGGGCATAGCTATTGATTATACGAACAGCGCTTGGCAAGTTTTTGCAAAGCCATTGACAGAAAATTTGGGTCAAATGCATTGCCTATATTGCAGAACAGGGAAGCTTCATCTTACCTTCCAATCCTGTGTCTCCAGGATGTGATCTCCATGTGTATCCATGCAGTATGGGCAGAATTGGCTGAACCAATGTAAAAGACATGAGTTGAGGCCAGAATCCCTCACACCTGTCCTTTACACTGGTTCGAGGTTCAATTCTTCTGAGTCAGGCCCCACCCACAAAACAGGTCATTCTCTCCATTCAAAATGGCGAGGCTGCACTGAATGTGCTGGGCTAGGAAAGCTTTTCAAATTGTGCTCATTCTCTCATGTTCACTGACAGTTTCAGGTAAACTTTTAAAGATTTTTTTATATCAAAAATATTTATTTTACGAATAAATTGATTAGTGTACACCAATGAAACTATGAAATGGTTCAGTATAATGTCATTTCCGGTGGTTTTAAATTAGGACACCTCTTATAAAAATTATTATTTTTGCTGTTAAACACATTTTCAGCTGTGTTAATGAAACTGAACCAGCCCACCACTCTTAAATGCATCCAGGAATAAATTTTCATGTAACAATTGAAAAATTGTGTTCTGCTGCGCTGCCCAATTTTGCTGGTTCTTGGAAGATTTTGCAGGTTTTTTTAGAAGTATTTTTTTTTCATGGAACGTGGAAGGCACTGGCAATGCCAGCATTTGATGCCCATCCCTAATTGCCATTTCAGAGGGCATTTAAGAGTCAACCGCATTACTGTGGGTCTGGTGACATGTGTAGGCCAGACCAGGTAAGGATGGCAGATTTCCTTCCCTAAAGGTCATTAGTGAACCAGACGGATTTTTATGACAGGGCCCACTCGCTGATGGGTCGAATGATGTGCGGTGACGTCGGGCGTGTGTCCTCACCTCACCGCGCGTCATTTAGGTTTTCAGTTCGGCGGCACACAGCTGAGTCAGCTGCGCACATGCCGAACTGACAAATGCCTATTAAGGCCTGTTAAAAACTCATTAAAACAATTAAATGAGCTGCCCGTCCAACCTTAAGGTTGGTGGGCAGGCGAAGAGCCCAGGCGGCCTTCGCATATTTCATGGAACCTCATCCACGGGTGGGATGAGGTTTCATGAAATGTTTAAAAAAAATCAGTAAAATTTTTTCCAAAATTTCATTAACATGTTCCAGCTCAAGTGACACGGTCACATGAGGGGGCATGTTCCAAAAATTTAAAAATCCTTTATTTAAAAGTTTAATACTGAAACAAATCTCCCTGAGGCACCTCCATGAAAGAGCGCAGGGAACCACTCCCGGGTGTGCATCATGATGGGTGGGCCTTAACTGGCATGCCCATGTAAAATGGCAGCGCAGACCCGATCGGGTTCACGCCTGCCCCTGCACAACCCCCCAATGGAGGGAGATTTCTGGTCCATATTCCAGATTTTATTAATTGAAATTAAATTCCATCAGCTGCCGTGGTGGGACTTGAACCCATGTCCCCAGGGCATTAGTCCAGTACTAGTGACGCTACCACTATACCACCATCTCCCCTAGTTTGTCATTATGCATTTTAATTGTGATGGAAATGTGAAGTGTACCCTAACCAGCGCGATTTCACATTCATTTTGGTTGCAACATCCTGACTGTGTTCAAAGCAGAAACTTTATCCTGATTTCAAATTGGGGTCTTAACGAGGTTGTGTTTCTCTCAAATTGTGGACTGTAGAGTCAGCACAGCAGTAATGAAAAATCATAATGTCTTTTCAGTCATTCTTGTTGTCCTTCAATTTTAAACCTATTCCCTCTTGTCCTCTTCTTGTGCCTTAGTCTACCTGAATCATGCTGGTGTCTGTAGTCTGATATTCCCCTCTTCTCTGCATTGAAACACCCTGTTGCTCCTCAGAATTGCTCAGTGAGAAGCAATTACAGGCACACATTCAGGTTACATCACTCAATAACATAGCACATTGCATGTAAAGCCTCACTGCACCATCTGCAGAATGGTTTTGACTCAAAAGACAACTAAGTCTATTTGAAAGCAAATAGAACTGTTCATCAAGGCGATGGATTTCAAGGCTGAAAATGGAATACCTTTCTAAAATGGATATTCTTAGTTCAAAGGGCAGTACTTTTAAATCTCTAAGTTATACTTTTCATTCTTACATGTGAAAATAAAATTGATCAATTTAGAGGAAGGGGGTGGAATTGTGAAATGCTGATGCATGACTTCCTGTTACAAGAAATGGTTGTGTTAGAAATGTTACGTATTAAGTAATTCTTATGCACAATGGTTACTGCTTAGATCCTCACACAGATCAGAAATATTATA
Organism: Carcharodon carcharias; assembly: GCF_017639515.1. Lineage (NCBI taxonomy): Eukaryota > Metazoa > Chordata > Chondrichthyes > Lamniformes > Lamnidae > Carcharodon > Carcharodon carcharias. Next base: position 78,314,021 of record NC_054471.1, read on the forward strand.
AAAACAAAAAAACTGCGGATGCTGGAAATCCAAAACAAAAACAGAATTACCTGGAAAAACTCAGCAGGTCTGGCAGCATCGGCGGAGAAGAAAAGAGTTGACCTTTCGAGTCCTCATGACCCTTCGACAAAACTTGAGTTTGAGTCCAAGAAAGAGTTGAAATATAAGCTGGTTTAAGGTGTGTGTGTGGGGGGCGGAGAGATAGAGAGACAGAGAGGTGGAGTGGGGGGGGGGGTGTGGATGTAGGGACAAACAAGCAGTGATAGAAGCAGATCATCAAAAGATGTCAACGACAATAGTACAATAGAACACATAGGTGTTAAAGTTAAAGTTGGTGATATTATCTAAACGAATGTGCTAATTAAGAATGGATGGTAGGGCACTCAAGGTATAGCTCTAGTGGGGTTTTTTTTGACAGGGCCCTCAACCGTGTCCGGCCCATCTCCCACGCATCCGCCCTCACGCCTTCCCCTCCCTCCCAGAAACATGATAGGGTCCCCCTTGTCCTCACTTATCACACCACCAGCCTCCGCATTCAAAGGATCATCCTCCGCCATTTCCGCCAACTCCAGCATGATGCCACCACCAAACACATCTTCCATTCACCCCCCTTATCGGCATTCCATAGGGATCGCTCCCTCCGGGACACCCTGGTCCACTCCTCCATCACCCCCTACTCCTCAAACCCCTCCTATGGCACCACCCCATGCCCACGCAAAAGATGCAACACCTGCCCCTTCACTTCCTCTCTCCTCACCGTCCAAGGACCCAAACACTCCTTTCAAGTGAAGCAGCATTTCACTTGCATTTCCCCCAACTTAGTCTACTGCATTCGTTGCTCCCAATGTGGTCTCCTCTACATTGGAGAGACCAAACGTAAACTGGGCGACTGCTTTGCAGAACACCTGCGGTCTGTCCGCAAGAATGACCCAAACCTCCCTGTCGCTTGCCATTTTAACACTCCACCCTGCTCTCTTGCCCACATGTCTGTCCTTGGCTTGCTGCATTGTTCCAGTGAAGCCCAACGCAAATTGGAGGAACAACACCTCATCTTCCGACTAGGGACTTTACAGCCTTCCGGACTGAATATTGAATTCAACAACTTTAGGTCGTGAGCTCCCTCCCCCATCCCCACCCCCTTTCTGTTTCCCCCTTCCTTTTTTTTTTTCCAATAAATTATAAAGATTTTCCTTTTCCCACCTATTTCCATTATATAAAAAAAAACCCCACTAGAGCTATACCTTGAGTGCCCTACCATCCATTCTTAATTAGCACATTCGTTTAGATAATATCACCAACTTTAACTTTAACACCTATGTGTTCTATTGTACTATTGTCGTTGACATCTTTTGATGATCTGCTTCTATCACTGCTTGTTTGTCCCTACAACCACACCACCCCCCCTCCACCTCTCTGTCTCTCTATCTCTCCGCCCCCCACACACACACCTTAAACCAGCTTATATTTCAACTCTTTCTTGGACTCAAACTCAAGTTCTGTCGAAGGGTCATGAGGACTCGAAAGGTCAACTCTTTTCTTCTCCGCCGATGCTGCCAGACCTGCTGAGTTTTTCCAGGTAATTCTGTTTTTGTTTTGGATTTCCAGCATCTGCAGTTTTTTTGTTTTTATCTCTGTGTTTAATTGACTGCCACTGCTCTTCAAGAAATGCCTACCTCCTTGAAGAAGTTCTGTTCCTCTCTGCGACAAGATTTCCGTATCTCTCTGTTGTCTTGCTCACCTTCCTTGCTTTCCATTTCCCTCCTAGTGTTTGACAAGGTGTTTACTAAAACCCGCTTTCACAGCCATATCTCCATTCTCAGTGACTGTCTCTGTCTCCCACTTACCCCACGTGGATTTCAACTGAAATTCCACCCCTCATGTTTCGAACCCACCCAGGATTACAGGTATCTCTGGGACATAAAACGTTTCTCGGACTGCTGTTCCCGTCACATTCTGAAATCCACACTCAGAGCCATGCGCCGCCATATGAACACACTCGACCTCTCCCTCCAGCAGCACCGCCGTACCCTTTTTCAAAGCTGCGCGTGCCCCCAGTTTCATTTTATCCTTCGGCTCATCCGACGCCTCAACAAGAAACTTTTTCTCTTTCTCTCAAGTGCTAAGGAACGCAAGCTCCAACAACTCATCGACACCAACACCCATCTAGGACCCTCCACCCCTGCCTGTCCCTCTGTCCCCACCCTTTCTACCAATCCCAACCCCAGCCGTGTATTCACTATACCCCCTGACCTTCCCCTCTCTGATGCTGAACGTTCAGTGCTCAGCAAAGGACTTAGTTTCATACCCTTACGCCCTCACCTCAATGAATTTTGGGCTCGGCATGATACTGAACTCTTCTTCCGCCGTCTTCGTCTCCGGGCTCACTTCTTTGGGCAGGAGTCCTCTCCCAGTTCAACGGATCCTTTTACCCATCTCCAATATTCTCCCTCCACCTGGACCCCTCCCTCTGGATTCTTAACTTCTCTCGATCTTTTCATTGAGAACTGTTGGCACGACATTAGTCGTCTCGATTTCTCTGCTCCTCTCACCCATTCTAACCTGTCCCTCGCTGAACTTACTGCACTCCATTCTCTCAGGTCCAACCCTGACATTGACATCAAACCCGCTGACAAGGGTGGTGCTGTTGTTGTCTGGCGCACTGACCTCTACCTCGCGGAGGCTGAGCGTCAACTCGCAGACACTTCCTCCTACCTCTCCCTGGACCATGACCCCACCACTGAACATCAAGCCATTGTTTCCAGGACTGTCACTGACCTCATCTCCTCTGGGGATCTTCCTCCCACAGCTTCCAACCTGATAGTCGCCCAACCTCGGACGGCCCGCTTCTATCTCCTACCCAAAATCCACAAACAGAACTGCCCCGGTAGACCGATCATCTCAGCTTGCTCCTGCCCCACAGAACTCATTTCTCATTAGCTTGACTCCCTTCTCTCTCCTCTTGTCCAGTCCCTTCCCACCTACATCCTTGATTCCTCTGACACCTTACGTCACATCAACAATTTCCAGTTCCCTGGCCCCAACCGCTTCCTCTTCACCATGGACGTCCAATCCCTCTACACCTCCATCCCCCACCAGGATGGTCTGAGGGCCCTTAGCTTCTTCCTCGAACAGAGGCCCGAACAATCCCCATCCACCACTACTCTCCTCCGTCTGGCTGAACTTGTTCTCACACTGAACAATTTCTCCTTCAACTCCTCTCACTTCCTCCAAATAAAAGGTGTGGCTATGGGTACCCGCATGGGCCCCAGCTATGCCTGTCTCTTTATGGGGTATGTGGAACATTCCTTGTTGCAGTCCTACTCCGGTCCCCTTCCACAACTCCTTCTCCGATACATCGATGATTACTTCGGTGCCGCTTCATGCTCTCGTCGGGACTTGGAAAAATTTATTAATTTTGCTTCCAATCTCCACCCCTCCATCATTTTCACATGGTCCATCTCTGATACTTCCCTTCCCTTCCTTGACCTCTCTGTCTCAATCTCTGGTTTAGACTGTCCACCAATATCCATTACAAACCCACCGACTCCCACAGCTATCTCGACTACAGCTCCTCACACCCCGCTTCCTGTAAGGACTCCATCCCATTCTTTCAGTTCCTTCACCTCCGTCGCATCTGTTCCGATGATGCTACATTCAAAAACAGTTCCTCTGACATGTCCTCCTTCTTTCTTAACCGAGGTTTTCCACCCACGGTCGTTGACAGGGCCCTCAACCGTGTCCAGCCCATCTCCCGCGCATCCGCCCTCACGCTTTCCCCTCCCTCCCAGAAACATGATAGGGTCCCCCTTGTCCTCACTTATCACCCCACCAGCCTCCGCATTCAAAGGATCATCCTCTGCCATTTCCGCCAACTCCAGCATGATGCCACCACCAAACACATCTTCCATTCACCCCCCCTTATCAGCATTCCATAGGGATCGCTCCCTCCGGGACACCCTGGTCCACTCCTCCATCACCCCCTACTCCTCAAACCCCTCCTATGGCACCACCCCATGCCCACGCAAAAGATGCAACACCTGCCCCTTCACTTCCTCTCTCCTCACCGTCCAAGGACACGCTCCTTTCAAGTGAAGCAGCATTTCACTTGCATTTCCCCCAACTTAGTCTACTGCATTCGTTGCTCCCAATGTGGTCTCCTCTACATTGGAGAGACCAAACGTAAACTGGGCGACCGCTTTGCAGAACACCTGCGGTCTGTCCGCAAGAATGACCCAGACCTCCCTGTCGCTTGCCATTTTAACACTCCACCCTGCTCTCTTGCCCACATGTCTGTCCTTGGCTTGCTGCATTGTTCCAGTGAAGCCCAACGCAAATTGGAGGAACAACACCTCATCTTCCGACTAGGGACTTTACAGCCTTCCGGACTGAATATTGAATTCAACAACTTTAGGTCGTGAGCTCCCTCCCCCATCCCCGCCCCCTTCCCTTTTTTTTTCCAATAAATTATAAAGATTTTCCTTTTCCCACCTATTTCCATTATATAAAAAAAAACCCCACTAGAGCTATACCTTGAGTGCCCTACCATCCATTCTTAATTAGCACATTCGTTTAGATAATATCACCAACTTTAACTTTAACACCTATGTGTTCTATTGTACTATTGTCGTTGACATCTTTTGATGATCTGCTTCTATCACTGCTTGTTTGTCCCTACAACCACACCCCCCCCCCCCACCTCTCTGTCTCTCTATCTCTCCGTCCCCCACACACACACCTTAAACCAGCTTATATTTCAACTCTTTCTTGGACTCAAACTCAAGTTCTGTCGAAGGGTCATGAGGACTCGAAACATCAACTCATTTTTTCTCCGCCGATGCTGCCAGACCTGCTGAGTTTTTCCAGGTAATTCTATTTTTGTTTCAGAAATATTATGCTAGGCAGAGAACATTGAAAATGGAGGAAGATACGGCTCTGCGCCAAAATGGTTCATCAGTAAGAGCGGGAGACCCTGGGTTTCTTCAATCCACAAACAAAATTCACCAAAATTTTTGATGCAAACTGTAGTTAACTTGCTGTTACGTTAGAGTTGTGTGTAAAATACTAGGTGTAATAATAAATTATTAATAATGATGAGTATTTATTACCATAATAGTTGCAATGTTATTCTTTCATTCAGTTAATCCTACCTTTAGATTATTTTTATTCTTTCACATGGTGTGGGTGTCGCTGGCTAGGCCAACATTTATTGATCATCCCTATTTGCCCTTGAGAAGGTGGTGGTGAGGTGCCTTCATGAACCGCTGCAGTCCAGGTGGTGTAGGTAAACCCATGGTGCTGTTAGGAAGGGAGTTCCAGGATTTTGACCCAGCGACAATGAAGGAGCGGCGATATATTTCCAAGTTAGGATGGTGTGTGACTTGGAGGGAACTTCCAGGTGGTAGTGTTCTCATCTATCTGCTGCCTTTGTCCTTCTAGATGGTAGAGGTTGCAGGTTTGGAAAGAACTATCTAAGGAGTCTTGATGAATTGCTGCAGTGCAATTTGTAGATAGTACATACTGCTGTCACTGTGTGTCGGTGGTGGAGGGAGTGAATGTTTAAGGTGGTGGATGGGGTGCTGATCAAGCGGATTGCTTTGTCCTAGATGGTGTCAAGTCTCTTGAGTGTTGTTGGAGTTTCATTGATCCAGGCAAGTGGGGTGTATTCCAGCACAGTCTACATTTGTGTCTTGTAGATGGTGGACCGGCTTTGGGAAGTCAGGAGGTGAATTACTCACTGCAGGATTCCTGGCCTCTGACCTGCTCTTGTAGCCACAGTATTTATATGGCTAGTCCAGTTCAGTTTCTGGTCAATGGTAACTCGTAGGATGAAGATGGTGGAAGATTCAGTGATGGTAATGCCATTGAATGTAAAGGGTCAATCATTAGGTTTTCTCTTGCTGGAGATGGTCATTGCCTGTGTGGCGTTAATGTTACTTGACACTTGGCGGCCCAAGCCTGCATATAACCTGCATTTATATAGTGCCTTTAACATAATAAAACACACAATACTTCGCAGGAGCGCTGTCAATCAACGTTTTTACACTGAGCCATGTGAGGAAATATTATGACAGGTGACCAAAAGCTTTATCAAAGAAATTTCATTTAAGGAGTATTTTAAAGGACAAGAGACAGACTGGGAGGTTTAGGGAGAGATTTCCAGAGCTTCGAACCTAGGAAGCTGAAGGCACAGCTGCCAATAGTTAATGAAGTAAATCAGGGACAAGTAAGAAGCTAGAACTGGAAGAGTGCAAAGATCTCAGATCTGTAAGGCTGGAGGTGATTGCAGAAATAGGGAAGGGAGGGCCATGGAGGGATTGAAAAAAAAGATTTTTAAAATGGAAGCGTTGATGGCCGATGAGCCATTTTGATCAGCAAGCACTGGGGCGATGGGTGAACGTGGCAAGGGGCAGGACATTCGGGTCATCAGGCGGGCGCAGCGGGTGGGCCTGGGAGCAGCCGGGAAACGGTCCGCTGCCCGCGACCGGCCCCCGACTGTGACTTCACGCTGGTTGGCCAATTAATGGTCAGCCAGTGTGAAAGAGGCGCTGAGATGTTGAGCGCTGCCAGGGTGGGGAACGGGAGGAATGCGAGCGCAAAAGTCTGCGCATGCATGGGGGAGCGCGCAATGAAATCTCCCTGAAGGCAGGGGAGCTGCCTCAGGGAGCTGAACAATTTTAAAATCAAAAATAAAGATTTTTAAAATCAGAAATAAATGTCCTGACATGGGACTCACTCACAATAACAAACAGTATAACAATTCTGTCCAAAATGTTATTTTTTTTAGTTAATTGTGGAAACCTCAAACGGACTTTCTTCATTACTTTGTAATAAACATGAGAACATTACACACTGGCTGATGAGTGTGACTCAGTACAATTCCTCTGAAATGTCTGGGTGTTTGTGTGGATGTTGATTGGGGAGGGTGGGGTTGGGGGGAAGGAAGGGGGGAGGTTACAGTTTCTTGCCAAGAAAAGCTTTTAGTTCAGAATTAGCCTAAATTGCAAAGTGAAAATACCTAATACTGTAAACTTTTAGACAAAATCAAAAGGCCCCATGGCTGATTCGCCCACCCGCCAACCGTAAGGTTGGATGGGCAGTGAAAAATAGGTTTAATTTAATTTATTAAGGGCATTAATAGGCCTCTTAGTTGTAAGCGGGCGCATTGCCCACTCTCGTGCATGCCCGTTGACCGAAACACTGCACGAGTGCACGATGATGTTGGACACTCGCCTGATGTCATCGCGCACTATTCTATGATCGATCGGGACAGGCGCGTGCCTGCCCGTGGGATGTAAAATCCTGCCCCTGGTTAGGTTTGGGGCAGTGGAGTTTTTAATGAATTCAGGTTCATGAAGGATACAGGAGGGGGGCCAGCCAGGAGAACACTGGAATAGACTCACTTGTCAAGCTGCTCTGAGGTTCTCCCCATTAGTTTTAAACTTTAATTATCCAATGCAGATGCATTATGGTTGACACTAGTTAGTAGGGATATGGATAATAAGGGCAGTTTAATGGGGACATTTTTCTCAAGAGCTAATTGCTTTCCAATATATCTAAATCAGCGCTAATGGGTTTTTTTTGTTTATAGAGATGACCTGATAAATGGTAATATTTTTTATTTCCACTGCAGCATCCTAAGCAGCAGCTTTCAACTTGATTAAAAATTTATCATTTGATCTGCATTTAGCAGCTGTGCCTAACAGCCTTTCAACCAAGTCAATCCCTGCACATCTTCAAACCATTTCCTCCAATGTTAACGTCTCATAATGTAGACATGACAAATTCCACATAGGACTTTCTTCATTACTTTGTAATAAACATGAGAACATTACACATTGGCTGATGAGTGTAACTCAGTACAATTCCTCTGAAGTGTCTGGGAGTTTGTGTGGGTGTTGATTGGGGAGGGTGGGGTTGGGGGGAAGAGGGGAGGTTACAGTTTCTTGCCAAGAAAAGCTTTTAGTTCAGAATTAGCCTAAATTGCAAAGTGAAAATGCCTAATATGGTAAACTTTTAGACAAAATAAAAGGTAAAGGAACACTTCAAGGTGCTTTTGTAGTTTTTAATGTACAGCTAAAACATCATTTTCCAAATGTCAAGAGCCACTTATTGTCCATCATTGGCTTACAAAACTTGTGGATTTCTTTGCTACAGAAGAGAAGAGCTAATAATGAGCAGTTAGCATTGCTAACAATGAGTTCAGTTTTTCCAATTTTGTCTCAACTTTTGAAAAGCATCAGTGGCTAGAACTTACAAACAACTTACCCAATATTCTATATTGCTCTCTGGGTTTCTAACCCTTGAGAAATAGATGAATGAATATATTAATAATGTGATGAGGAAACAAATGTTACAAATGTGGGGTTTTATAAGATTGTTACGTTTCAGGACTGTGTCTTAATTAGGGAAAAATGGAGGAACAAAGGGCCTCATGTGACCTACTCTGAACTCTGCTGACAGCAAGTCTGAGTAGTTTGGATGTTAGAGATTAAGAGGAAGGGGGATGGGGCAGACCCATGCTGTTTTACTGGAAAAAAGGTACAAGGTGTTCACGCCTGTAGACAATGAACAAAGCATCTGTGCTGATGCTGGATAGACTGCAAATCAAATTCCTGGGAAGGTGTTAGGAATGTAAGGTTTTGTAAATAATTACACTTTAAACGGTCTATTTACTTTCAAGATAGAATGAAGTTGGGAGTCTAAAGGATCACTAATAAGCATTTCTACCCGGATACAAGGCCCAAGTGATTCACATTGCCCTGGAGATGGGCTTTGAGAGGGGAAAGGTCCATTGGAAGCGATTGCAGGATCGGGTTACAGGTTTTCCTAAAGATATCACAGAACGTCACAGACAGGTTCAGTCTGCAAGAATCCAAGGGAGAGGAGGGGAGAAAATCTCTATGGTTCAGCACAGTACAATACAGTACACTAATGCAGGTGGGAGCTCATGCTCAGATTAAAGAGACGAGGGCTTAAATGAAGTTGGAAGATTCACCTAGCTTTGGCTAGAGGAAAGGATCTCCAAGGTAACCCACAATGTGAAAGTTCAAGGGATAGAAGTTAAATGACCAGAAATGGAAAAATTAGTTAGAAATCACATTGGATTGGCTCCTGGAGAATGAAGTGCCTACTTAAGGGTCAGAGTAAAGATTAATCATAGAGAAAGATTTTCAGTCATATCAATTGTTAAATAGGAGATCTTTTTCTGAAGTTTGGGGTAGATGTTGCCCAATGAAATAGTATTTAGTCAATGTTCTTTGAGTTTGTGTGTTACAGTAAAAGTCCTAAAACTTGAAATCTTGTCATGCAATTCATTTAAATTTCATTTTAAAAGTTATCAGTCTCTACAGGGGATCGTAACAAATTGGGGGCTCTTGTGGGATTTCAAATCCACAAGCTGAGGTGTGTACACTGGAATTTGCTAATGTTTAAATAAACAAGATTTCACAGTGACCTTTGCTGTATTCATTGAAAAGTTAAAATGGTTTAGTCTATCGTGGAAGCATTCTTTGAAAGTGAGGAACTGTCTGTGAGAGCTTTGCAACAATTAACAAAGGTAAATTTGAAGGCAATGGTAGCGAAATTAGATATTAGATATTAAGGTAGGTGTTAAGGGGGCAGACATTATTGAGGTATTGACTCAGCATCTGAACCTTGAGGAAGGAAAAAATAATCCCGTGTGGGAGAATAAAATACATCTACAGGATAACAAAGGGTTAAATGGTTAAACCATAGTGGAATACTACAACGAAGTGTCCTTGCACCAGTAGTAGGCAAACCTGTGCTGTCAGCTATTGTGGAGGAATGAAAACAAGCACATGAGACAGGGCCTAGTCATGCTATCTGTTGTCTGTCCAGATGACTAATCGCCAGATGGGCAACCTAAGGTTTTTGCGTAACTACTCAAGGTTCTGTGTAATTATAAGCTAAGATAGAACAATTGCATGCATGCCAAAGATAAAATTTCAATGTTATTAATTACTAAAGGTCAAGCAACTTTGTAATTTGCATGACTTCTGTTACGCATGCTTTTGCTAAAACTATGAGTGTACTCTGATGCTTCCTCAGACTGCCGGCTAGCTCCGTTGTATGCTGCTGGGCTCTCCGTGATATCACGATTCAATAAAGGCTTCCGAGGCAAACCTCCTGGGTCTGAGTGTTCACTCCGTTTTCCACGACAAATTGGCGACGAGGATGGGATCCAACTGAAGTCCAGTAGCCTCTTAAGTTGGAGAGGTGACCTCTTAAGTTGGAGAGGTGATTGAAATTCTGGGCCATTGGATCTCTGAAAAAGAACCCTCGCGGAGACAGGGAGGAACTACTCTCCCAAGTTGGGGAGAGTCATGCTATCTGTTGTCCTATCTGGGAACTGCATCCTAACTGAAAGGGGGGTGCAGTGAATTAGCATCCCAGCTACCTCTTAAATTGGAGAAGTGAAAGGGGGACAAAAAGCATCCTAGCTGAAAGGGGCAGTGCTTGAAAAAGGGTAGCTACCGACCAGACTCAAAAGACCCAAGGAACTGGAGGACATGTTAAGGAACTCTTAAACACCAGTGAGCGCATAGGGTAGGAAATGCGCCGCGCTGTTAATTGTGTTTGCTTTTCAGAAAAATGGGAGGTCGCAATAGCACAGCGGGCTCTTCCACTCCCCCCGCTTTGCAAAGTACTAAGAACAAACCGAAACCGGTGAAACCCGAGCTTAAATCAGGAACTTTGAAGATGGGTAAGAAAATGAAAATAAAAAGTAGTAGTAGTATACCCAGGGGTTCGAGTCCCCTGGAGGTAAAAAGTAAATAATTTCTGTTTTTTCTTTAGTGTCCATTCCCGTCCTGAAATTGTCCAATATGTTTCTGATTGAGTTAAATGGACTCAAAGTAAAGGAGAGAGCTTCCCACCAGCTGGAACTTTTAATCGGGACAGATTTGAGCGTTTATAATATGTTTTAAGGGAGGTGGATAGTCCGCTACTGAATTTTCTGTAACTTAAAAAAAAATGAATTGATCTAAGTTACAAGAGCTGTTTGTGCTGAAGAGAGAGAGAGAGAGAGAAAGAGTACCCGTAGGGGGTTAATGAGCAACTGACAAGCAGCAGCAAAAAAAATGTGAGCTTTCCTCAGTTTGAAGGTCCCTATAGGTGGAGCCTTCAATATCAGTTTATTCCCCACTGCTACTTGAAGCTTCGTTTAGAGTTAAGTTCAATATTAAAGGAGTATCGATACATACCTTTATATATGTATTTGTTTGTATGCAATGAAGCATTTGTGAGTTTTAATGTGTTTTCTTCCCTGAATTGTCTTTTGTGTGTGTAGTTGAGCACTTTAGAGTCGAAAGCCCCATATTAGATTAAAGGAAAAGTTTATTCAAATATTCCAAAGTTTTGAGTATAAAGTTTGAGTTGAGATTTCTGGCAAAAATCGTAATTTGAAGGTAGTGCAAAGATAAAACAGGGCTTGCCTTTGTTTGAGATGAACCAATCCTTGTACCACCCCTTGCAGACTAGTAGGGAATAACGCTCATCATCAGCTTCCAAGCTGATTGGGATTAATACATACAAGTTAGTATTCTAAAATTCTGAGAAAAAGAAATTACTTGAAATTCAGAAGGATTCAAGGAAAACGAAAAGACATAAACACAAGGTCTAGATGGTTCCAATGGATAAAAAGCGGTTTCTTATTAAGAGATGAATTAAATATTAAAGGAAATCTCCTTTCCAAAGGCACTGGAATTTGAATTTGAGACAATCTTGAGATGTAAAGTGCAGTGTAATTTAACAGGTTACTTTTGAATCACTAGGATGCTATCTAAGATAAAGAATGTGTCGATAAACATATGGAAATTATAACTTGGATACAAATCGTTACACATGAAAAAGAGGTTGTTTTAATTTTGATAGTGTAAATTACAGTTCTTACAAAGTTTAAAAATTTGAGGTTTTGGTTCTTGATAAAGTTCTCAAAAGGGAATCTTCATTTTAAAAGGTCTGACAACAATTGGCACTAATTCAAATGCTGCAATCTTTTGTGTTTGAAAGTCTGTTCCCAAAATATGAGGCTAAGCTCAAGACCTTGGCAAAGTTTGGCAGAAATCCAATTTTTGGCCGAATTAATGAATCTGGGATAATTCTAAAAGAAAAGGGTCAGACACAATTCAGTGGGTTACTTTTAAGACAATAAAATCTTTGAGAAGAAGATAAGGAAGCAAAACATGTCAGTGCTTGATTTCTGTTTTAAAACTGTTATGAGAATACTTTATTGGATTGTAAAGTCTCTCCAGACAACCTGAACAAAATAAGATGGTAGCTGTTGCATGTGTAAACTGGTATAAGGAAAGTAGGAGAATGAGTTAGGGAAAGAGGACATAATGTACAAACTGTTTTAAGGGAAATGAATTTGATAATCTGGCCATCAACTGTTGCATTGGAACTGCACAGGGGAGATAAGCAAAAAGCTAGAAACAGAGATCCCCGTTGAAATGGAATAGTTAATATGGCCTAAAGAGTAAGGGAACATTTTAAACAATCAAGACAATAGAGAAACTGAACTCAAGAGAATCTTAGGATAATCATGGTCAGGAAAGAAAACTTAGAGGTAAAACTACGTGGAATCTGTAGTTCAGGAATTGAAATGGAAGGAGAAATAATACTTAACAACAATTTACCACAAGATGGATACGGGTAAAAGGAAAGCTGGAAAAAGGCTAAATAGATGTATTACTATATTACGTATATTAACGTGCCTGCAAGCTACAAAGAGTAAAGGGGAGGGGGTGGGATTTGCGTATGCCAGAAGCTACATATATTCAGACATAGGGCACTGTCCTTGCAGACAGAAGGACCATGTCCACGCATTGTGCCTATTTCAGTTTGGGGGACAGCCATTCCCTGGTTCATTCCGCAGGACAATGTCTTGACCAATGAAAAGTCGCCTGCCTGGCCTGAATTTGAACAAAAGCTTAGCAGCTAACTGTTCCCTAGTACATTCTCCATGGTGATGTATCTACCAATCAGAGTCCACTTGCCAACCAATAAGCACTCTCTTCTCATGCAGTATAAATTTTTGCTTGTTTTACTATTGGTTTTCTTGCTAACTGTCCTGATGAGTGCAAGATGAAAAGCTTCACCAAGATGTCTCTCTTTTCAGCAATACTCAAGTTCTGAACCACCAAACGACTATAAATTATATTTAGTTAAATATTGGGAAGGCTGAAGCCATTGTTTTTGGTTCTCACTCCAACTACTGATCCCATCCCCCTCCCTGGCAATAGTTTGAGATTAAACCCGTCTGCTTGCAGCCTGAGGGTCAGATTTTCACTGAGTTGTAAGGACTCTGGAGCCACTCCCAGTCTCCCACTAAAGGATTATGTGAGTGTTTTTTATTCCTTCACAGGATGTGGGCTTCACTGGCTAGGTCAGCATTTATTGCCTATCCTTAGTTGCCCTTCAGAAGGTGGTGGTGAGATGCCTTCTTGAATCGCTGCAGGCCATGTGGTGCAGGTACATCCACAGTGCTGTTAGGAAGAGAGTTCCAGGATTTTGACCCAGTGACAGTGAAGGGATGGCGATATATTTCCAAGTCAGGATGGTGAATGACTTGGAGGGGAATTTTCAGGTGGTGGTGTTCCTATGAATGTGCTGCCCTTGGCCTTCTAGGTGGTAGTGGCCGTGGGTTTGGAAGGTGCTGCCTAAGGAGCCTTGGTGAGCTTCTGCAGTGCACCTTGTAGATAGTTCACACTGCACCACTGTTTGTTGGTGGTGGAGGGAATGAATGTGGAAGGGGTGCCAATAAAGCGGGTTGCTTTGTCCTAGATGGTGTCAAGCTTCTTGAGTGTTGTTGGAGCTATATTCATCCAGGCAAGGGGAGAGTATTCCATCACACTCCTGGCTTGTGCCTTGTAGATGGTGGACAGGCTTTGGGGAGTCAGATGAGTTATTCGCCACAGGATTCGTAGCCTCTGACCTGCTCTTGTAGCCATTGTGTTTATATGGCTAATCCAGTTCAGTTTCTGGTCAATGGTAATCCCCAGGATGTTGAGAGTGGAGGATTCAGCGATGGTAATGCCTTTGAATGTCAAGGGGCAAAGGTTAGATTCTCTCTTGTTGGAGATGGTCATTGTCTGGCACCTGTGTGGCGTCAATTTTACTTGTCACTTGTCAGCCCAAGCCTGGATATTGTCCAGGTCTTGCTGCATTAGGGCATGGGCTGCTTTAGTATCTGAGGAGTCGTGAATGGTGCTGAACATTGTTCGATCGTCAGCGAACATCCCCACTTTTGACCTTATGATGGAAGGAAAGTCATTGATGAAGCAGCTGAAGATGATTGAGCCTAGAACACTACCCTGAGAAACTCCTGCAGTGATGTCCTGAAACTGAGATGATTGACCTCCGACAACTACAACCATCTTCCTTTGTGTTAAGTATGACTCCCTGATTCCCACTGACTCCAGTTTTACTAGGGCTCCTTGATGCCACACTCAGTCGCATGCTGCCTTGATGCCAAGGTTAGTCACCCTCATCTCTTCTCTGGGGTTCAGCTGTTTTGTCCATTTTTGAAGCAAGGCTGTAATGAGATCAGAAGCTGAGTGACCCTGGCAGAGTCCAAACTGAGCATCAGTGAGCAGGTTATTGCTAAGCAAGTGCTGCTTGATAGCACTGTTGATGACCCCTTCCATCACTTTACTGATGATTGAGAATAGACTGATGCAGCGGTAATTCGCCGGGTTGGATTTGTCCTGTTTCTTGTGTACAGGACATACCTGGCATTTTTCCACATAGCTGGTTAGTGTTGTAGCTGTACTGAGCAGCTTGGCTAGGGGTGTGGCAAGTTCTGGAGCACATGTCTTCAGTACTGTTGCCGGAATATTGTCAAGGCCCTTAGCCTTTGCAGTATCCAGAGCTTTCAGCCGTTTCTTGATATCACGTGGAGTGAATCGAATTGGCTGAAAACTAGCATCTGTGATGCTGGGGACCTCTGGAGGAGGCTGAGATGGACCATCCAGTCGGCACCTATGGCTGAAGATTGTTGCAAATGCTTCAGCCTTATCTCTTGCACTGTTGTGGGCTCCTCCATCATTAAGGATGATGTCACTGTGTGAAAATAAGGGGTTGCCCGTTCAAGACAGAGAGGAGGCGAAATTTTTTCACTCAGAGTGTCATAAGTCTTTGGAACTCTCTTCCTGAAAAGGTTGTGGAAGCAGAGTCTAAATATTTTTAAGGCAGACGTGGATAGATTTTTGGTAAGCAAGAGCGTGATAGGTTATCTGAAGTAGGTGGGTGCAGGTTTCAAGCTATTATCAAATCAGCCATGATCTTATTAAATGGCAGAGCAGGCTCGAGTGGCTGAATAGCTTACTCCTACTCCTTGTTTGTATGTTATTATTTGTGGAGTCTCCTCCTCCAGTTATTGTTGAATTTTCCACCACCATTCACAACTGGATATGGCAGGATTCAGAGCTTAGATCTGATCCATTGGCTGTGGAATCGCTTGGCTCTGTCTATCATTTGCTGCTTATGCTGCTTGGCACACAAGTAGTCCTGTGTTGTAGCTTCACCATGTGCTGCTCCTGGCATGCCCTCCTGCACTCTTCATTGAACCAGGGTTGATCCCCTGGCTTGACGATAATGGTAGAGTGTGGGAAATGCCGGGCCATGAGGTTACAGATTCTGTTCGACAACAATGCTGCTGCTGATGGCCCACAGCCCTCATGGATGCCCAGTCTTGAGTTGCTAGATCTGCTTGAAATCTATCCCATTTAGCATGGTGGTAGTGACACACAACATGATGGAGGATATCGTCAGAGTAAAGACAGACTTTTTCTCCACAAGGACTGTACGATGATCACTCCCACCGATACTGTCATGGACAGATGCGTCTGCGGCAGGTAGGTTGGTGAGGATGAGGTCAAGTATGTTTTTCCCTCTTGTTGGTTCCCTCATCACCTGCTGCAGACCCAGTCTAGCAGCTATGACCTTTAGGATTCAGCCAGCTCGTTCTGCGGTGGTGCTACCACACCAATCTTGGTGATGGAAATTGAAGTCCCCCACCCAGAGTACATTCTGCGCCCTTGCAACACTCAGTGCTTCCTCCAAGTGGTGTTCAACATGAAAGAGCACTGAGTCATCAACTGAAGGAGGTATGGTTCGTGGTAACCAGTAGGAGGTTTCCTTGCCCATGAGACTTCATGGGGTCCAGAGGTGATGTTGAGGACTCTAATGCAATTCCCTCCCGACTGTGTACTACTGTATCAGCCCCTCTGCCGAGTCTGTCCTGCCGTTTGACAGGACATACCCAGGGATGGTGATGGTGGTGTCTGGGACATGAACTTTAAAGTATGATTCCATGAGGATGACTATGTCAGCTCTCCAAATTTTGGCACAAGCCCCCAGATGTTAGTAAGAAGGACTTGCAGGGTTGACAGGGTTGGGTTTGCCATTGTGCCAGGTTGTCGATCCGGTTTCATTCCTCTTTATTGATTTTGTAACAGTTTTGACACAACTGAATGGCTTGCTAGGCCATTTCAGAGGGCATTTAAGAGTCAACCACATTACTGCAGATCTGGAGTCAGTTGTAGGCCAGACCAGGTGAGGACAGCAGATTTCCTTCCCTAAAGGGAATTAATGAACCAGATGAGTTTTTCTCTTCTCCCCACCACCGCCCCCCCCACCCACCACCCCCCACCTTCCACCTTAAACCCCTCTCCTATTTTTACTTAGTTCTGTTGAAGGGTCATGAGGACTCGAAACTCAACTTTGTTCTTCTCCGCCAATGCTGAGTTTTTCCAGGTAATTCTGTTTTTGTTTTGGGTTCTTCCAACAGTTGACAATGGTTTCATGGTTGTCATTAGACTTTTTAATTCCATAATTTTTTGTTGAATTCAAATTCACCTGCATAGTGGGATTCAAACCTGGGTCCCAGAGCATTACCCTGGGTCTCCGGATTACTAATTCCAGTAACGATACTACTATGCCACCACCTCCCCTGCTATACAGGCGCAGAGAAGATTGACAATGTTACGATGTTATAATAATCTATTTTATCTGTGATCTCTTTTGTCAATGGCTCAATGTTTATTTGCACAAGCTAAGGAGATGGTGAGTACTTAGAGTTTCTGTAATTGATATGTTAAAAGTCTGGCTGATTGACACTTCTATTTTTTTAAAAAAATATGAATAGCTGTTTTTAAGCAGTTCCATGCATGGCATTGTTACTAAAAGCTTCATTGGTTCTGTACACAGCATATATTGGGTGAATGGGCATGGAAGTTCTATGATTTGGCATGGAGGGTATGAGGAGGCCATTGGGGGTGATGGGGGATGGGGACATGAATTGGCATGGGAGATATAAGGGGCAATGGGGGTGGGTTGGGGCATGAGTTGGCACTGAATTAGCATGGACAGGGATAGATGAGACCTTTGCAACTTACCTTTCAAAGGATTCCTGAATCCAGACTATGGTTCATGATTTTTCTAAGGGTCTGTGAACCATGAGTCATGGAAAAGCTGGCCCAACTCCATGAAAATTGTAGAGACTAGGAGACGCCTACTCCTGCAATGGAGCTGGCCCGGTCAGGTGTTGCATGGTATGGGCTTGCTACCTGTACCCTTATTTTGCTCCACTGAGAATTGGGTCAGGGATCAAGAATTGAGTCCCACCGTCCATTTTTAAATGGCAATCGGCTGCCGCTGCGGCTGTCTCCGATCTACGTTTGGGGCGATGGACCTGACTCCATCCCGCATCGGCCCCAAGAAAAATTGGGTCTGACAGGGCACTTTCTATGGAGGCGGGCCTGCCGAACCAAGGAATTTCCTAACTCAAGCTATCCGCCTCGGTTGTGAAAATCTGGCCGTTAGTGTCGCATTTGATCCAGAAATGAGCTTCCAGCCTCATAGTAATACCATCTGTAAGGCTGCCTTTTTCCACATTTGCAACGTCACTCGACTTCGTCCCAGTCTCAGCTCATCTGGTGCTGAAACCCTCATTCTCATCCTTGTTTTCAAATCTTTTGAAAATCTTCCTTCTCCTTATCTTTGTATTCTCCTCCAGCCCTAATGAGCTCCTCTAGTTCTGGCCTCGTGTGCATTCCAAATCATAATCACTGCACCATTAGTGGCCGTGCCTTCAGTTGTCAATGCCCCAAGCGCTGAAATTTCCTTCCTTAACCTCTCTGCCTCGCTTTCCTCCTTTAAGATGCTCCTTAAAACCTAGCTCTTTGACCAAGATTTTGGTCATCTGGCCTAATATCTTATGTGGCTCGGTGTCATATTTGTTTTCTAAAGCTCCTGTGAAGCATTTTAAAGATGACATACAAATATAGTTTGTTGCTGTTGATTTAGCACCGTTCATAGGATGTCTCAAAGCACTTCTTTATATTCAGTGAAGCACTTTTGAAGGGCAGGGAACACAACAGGCAATTTGCATACAGCAAGCTCCCACATACAGCAGTGTGATAATGACCAGATTATCTTATTTTTGTGATATTGGTTGAGGGATAAATATTGACCAGGGTGCTAGGGATAAAACCCCCGCTCTTCTCAAAATAGTACCACATACATTAGAGGGCAGTTGGGGCCCAGTTTATCCAAAAGACAGCGCCTCCAACAGTGCTGCACTGGAGTGTCGGCCTAGATTTTTGTTGATTCAGAGGCGAGAGTGCTACCAACTGAGTCACGGTTAACACTTCTATTTCATTTTTATGCTCTTTCCCCAGGTAACAGCTCATCAGCTTGTTGCTCCTTTTTTTTGTGTGGAAGAGTCAGTGTATACACTGTCCACAGACAATCAATATAGACAATGGACAATCTATGGATTGTCTATGGACAATCTTGCCAGCAAACTGGGAGAGGGGGCCAGCTCTCCTAGCAGGTTATGACATCCTCCTCGCCTGCCTGATCTCAGCTGCTGGCCATAGGCCACTCTGCGGAGGGGTTCATCCTACATGATGGTAGCCTAGCAGCTGTAGCCATTTTTTAATTCAAAGGTTGGGTTGGGTACTCTTATGGGCAAGCTGCAGCTCCTACCAAGCTGGAGGGCCTCCTATTTGCAAGCCTGCCCATCATCCTTGATTAGACGGTGAGGCCGCTCTCTGACCACTAATTGGTCAATTCAGGGAAAAGTCATTGCTGGGTGAGTGTTCCCCACACAGTGCGGGGTTATGACCCCCATTTAACCCCGATGTTAGGTTCCTGACCCAAAACCCCAAGTACTGCCCATATTTTCACACAACAATTTGGAACTGCCAACTACTTGCTGCAAGTGCATAGAGCTAGGGAACCTTACAACTAAGGATCCCCAACTTTGCAGTCGACTCAAGTATTTCATAGCCTCAGATTTTGTTAATCTGTATCAAATACACTGGTACTGGGAGAAAGCGTGAGGTTCTTTAGTTATGTGAGGAGACTAGAGAAGCTGGGATTGTTCTCCTTGGAGCAGTGAAGGTTAGGGCAAGATTTAACAGAGAATTCAATGTTATGAAAGGTTCTGATGGAGGAGATGGGGAGAAACTGTTACCATGAGTAGGTAATAAGAGAACACGGATTTCTGACAAGAACCAGGTTGTGGTGGTGGGTAGAAAAGAAGAGGTTTTATTTTTATACAATGATTTGTTATGATCCGGAATTCACAATCTGAAAAGGGAGGTGGAAGCAGATTCAATCCAGCCATAGACCCATTACAACGCAGAAGGGGGGGAGCCATTTGGCCTATCGAGTCCATGCCAGATCAATGTAGAGCAATGCAGTCAGTCCCATTCCCATGCTTCATCCCTGTGGCCCTGCAAGTTTATTTCCCTCAAGTGCTCATGCAGTTTCCTTTTGAAATCATTAATCGTCTCCACTTCCACTACCCTTTCTGGGGAGGCGGTGGTGTAGTGGTATTGACACTGAAATGGTAATCGAGAGACTGAGGGTAATACTCTGGGGACCCGGGTTCAAATCCTGCCACAGCAGATGTTGGAATTTGAATTCAATAAATATCTGGAATTAAAAGTCTAATGATGACATGAAACCATTGCCAGTTGTCGTAAAAACCCATCTGGTTTACTAATGCCCCTTTAGGGAAGGAAATCTGCTGTCCTCACCTGGTCTGGCCTACATGTGACTCCAAACCCACAGCAATGTGGCTGACTCTTAAAAATGCCCTCTGAACAAGGGCAATTATGGATGGGCAATAAATGCTAGCCCAGCCAGCGATGCCCACATCCCACGAATGAATTTTTAAAAACCCTCTTGTAGGCAGCGAGTTCCAGGTTATTGCCACTTGCTGTGTACAAAAGTTCTTCCTCACATTTCTCATGTATCTCTTGCCCCAAAACCTTTGACCCCCTAGACCTTGCAACATCAGCTCATAAAAATGGTTTTCTTTGTCTAACTTATCTAACTTGTCTTGTACACCTCTATCTGATCACCCCCCAAACTACTTTGCTCCAGGTGAACAGCCTCAGCTTCTCCAACCTAACCTTGCAGCTAAAATTCCTCATCCCTGAAACCATTTTGGTAAGTCTCATCAAGGACTCTCACATCCTGCCCAAAGTGTGGTGACCAGAACTGGTAACTTTCAAAACAGTATTGGATAAACACATGAAAAGGGAAAAAAAATTGCAGGCCTATAGGGAAAGAGGAGAAGAATACAGCTAATTGAATAGCCCACTAAAAGGCAACAAAAGCACAATGGGCCAAATGTAACTCTTTCAGCCCAACAAGATTCTAAGTTAGAAACACAATTCAAGGAAACAAGGACTAATAATGGCACCTCCATGAAAACTTGTTGCCTTACCTGATTTGGCCTGTAGCTGGTTGGTAAGCCACCTAGGAAGAGGGGCCCTGTGCGTTGATTGACGAGACGAGACCAAGTGTTGCTGGGTGCGCTGTTTGCTATGGTAACCCCAAACACCGTTACCACAGCATCACAAGGTACCAGGTCTTGCCTGTATAAAAGGTTACACCATAATGTGTGAAACATGTCGATATATAAAACACACCTATCAATAAAATTAACTCAATCTACAAATGTAAATGTCTGCGAGGGACCATGTTTTACATACCAAAGGTCACTGTGTCCAAAACATATGTGTTGACTTTATTTGAATACGCAAGGAATTTATTCATGTCAAATGTAATGACCAAAGTTAATGCAGATAGTTCTTTCAAACAAGTCAGCATACTTATATTCAAGTTGCATGCAATCTAAATCATCATTTGTTCTGTTTAAACTACCGATATCTCGGAAGCAATGATAATATTGTGCGATGCAGCATGGATTTACAAAGTCAACAAATGTATTCAGCAAGTTGAGGCACTTCATATTTTTATAATTGGTCCTTATCAGATTAACACAATTTATGTTCTACGTCTGTTTTGTCTCTCAAGCACAAATTGAAACTTGAAGTCCAATAGTAATTTTCAAAAGGGAACTGGATTAATACTTAAATAAATAAAGGGCAAACATGTTGCTGGATTATGGGGAAAGAGCAGGGGAAGTGAGGCAAATCTGTATAACTTTCACAAAGCTGGCAAATGCAGGATGGGCTGAATGGTCTCCTTCTGTACTGTGGATTTCTATGATTGTATGTAGACACACATGTTGCATACCTTTCTGTGCGGCAATCGTACGCTGACATGCAGCTCAGACATGCTGCACCATGCAATGGTAGGGATAGTGATTAGCAATCATGATTCCCAGCATGGTGACTCTCAATTTCAGCTGTGTTTGGGAAGGCAACAAACCGCTTCCTCAAAGAGAAGGAGGCAAACCAAAGCACATTGCTCCAGGCTACTCTGTGACCCAGTTATTGCAGCATGCTGGGGAAAGTATCTGTCCACAACCCACATTTGCACACAGCAATCGGGGAGCCGGCCCCAATCCTGAGCAATAACTTGTTTTTTAAAATTGATTTTCTTTCATGAATGTGGCCGTCGCTGGCGAGGCCATGCATTTGTACCCATCCCTGATTGCCCTTGAACTGACTGCCTTGCTGGGCAATTTCAGAGGGCAGTTAAGAGTTAACCACATTGCTGTGCATCCAGAGTCACATGTAGGCCAGACCAGGTTAAGATGGCAGATTTCTTTCCCCAAAGGGCATTAGTGAACCAGATGGGTTTTTACAGCAATCAATGATAATTTTTCATAGTCACCATTACTGAGACTAGCTTTTAACACCAGATTTATAAATGCCATGCTGGGCTTTGAACACATGTCCCCAGAGCATTAGTCAAGCCTCTGGATTACTAGTCCAGTGACATTAGCACTATGCAACCATATCTCCTGTTTAAGCATCTCCCTTGGGGTTGCATCAAGAGTACATTCCTTGGGATGTTAAGGCAGGTCAGCACACACAATTCCTTCCACAGCGACTTTGAGGCTTTGGCCCACATTGGGAGTTTTCCAAGCAGGCATTTTTTTGCTCTGGATGTGAACGCCATCCCTTAGAGAGAGCAACAGAAGGAAAAGAATCAGAAAGGAACTCGTTTCCGCGCTCCAAAGGCAAGGATCCCCAGGGCACCACTTAGCAGTTAACTTGTGTGATTTTCTATTCTGCTTTCTATGGTAAATAGAATCGAGGAGCTTCTTACCTGATTTGAGTAACATACATTCTCCCATCATTGACTCTCACTGTCGTGTTAATATGATTTGTTTCTTCAGAAGACTCACATAAAAACTGGAACTGTTGAAAGAATAATTTTCTACTTTAAAGAAGCAAAGCCCCAGGATGAGGGAAGTTAAGAAGTAATAACAGTTATTAATTATGAATAGAACATTTTAATATGCATAACATACATATGGGACCTGCTAGACATAGTATGTACCCAGCAGTGCACACAAGTACCAAGTAGAAAAACATTGTGTATCATGCTTGTATTACTCAGAATTCCATAGAATTCACAGCATTCACAGAAACAGGCTGCTTGGCCCATCGGATCCACGCCAGCATTTATGCTCCACACGAGCCTCCTCTCACTTTATTATATATCACCCTATCAGCATATCCTTCTATTCTTTTCTCGCTCATGTTCTTGTGTAGTTTCCCCTTAAATTGTATATTGTATTCCCCTCAACAACGCCTTGTAGCAAATTCATATGAGCATTCAAGAAATAATCACTCTTTTCTGCACCAATATTTTATAATACATTTCTAATGTTATGAATCCATTTCACGATTAAACTAAGAGCCAATGGACATTTATTGAACAATTATAGTTAATTTTTAGTTATACTAGTTAGAAGTAACTATATATGAAGTCATACGAATTAGGAGCAGAAGGAGGCTACTCGACCCCTCGAGCCTGCTCTGCCATTCAATAAGATCATGGTTGATCTGAATGTAACCTCAACCCCACATTCCTGCCTACCCCTGATAACCTTTTACTCCCTTGTTAATCAAAAATCTATCTAGCTCTGCCTTAAAAATATTCAAAGACTCTGCTTCCACCACCTTTTGAGGAAGAGAAAATTTCTCCTCATCTCTGTCTTAAATGAGCAACCCCTTATTTTTAAACAGTGACGCCGGGTTCCAGTTTCTCCCACAAGAGGAAACATCTCTCCACATCCACCCTGTCAAGACCCCTCAGGATCTTAAAAGTTTCAATTAAGTCACCTCTTACTCTTCTAAATTCAAGTGGATACAAACCTAACGTGTCCAGCCTTTCCTCAAAGGACAACCCACCCATTCCTGGTATTAGTCTAGTAAACCTTCTCTGAACTGCTTCCAATGCATTCACATCTTGCTTTAAATAAGGAAATCAGTACTCTACACAATATTCCAGATGTGGTCTCACCAATGCCCTGTGCATCTGAAGCACAACCTCCCTACTTTTGTATTCAATTCCCCTCACAATAAATGATAACATTCTATTATCTTTCCTAATTACCTGCTGTACTTGCATACTAACCTTTTGTCATTCATGCACTAGGACACCCAGATCCCTCTGAATCTCAGAGCTCTGCAATCTCTCACTTTTCAGATAATAAGCTCCTTTTTTATTCTTCCTGCTAAAATGAACGATTTCACATTTGCCCACATTATACTCCATTTGCCAGATCTTTGCCCACTCACTTAACCTATCTATGTCACTTTGTAGCCTCCTTCCACACTCATCACAATTTACTTTCCTAGCTATCTTTGTGTCGTCAGCAAATTTAACAACCACTCCTTTGGTCCCTTTGTCCAAGTCATTAAATAAATTGTAAGAATTTGAGGCCCCAGCACCGATCCCTGTGGCACACACTCATCACATCCTGGCAACCAGAACAAGACCCATGTATGCCAACTTTCTGCTTCCTGTTAGCTAACCAATCTTCTATCCATACCAGTATGTTACCCCATACACCATGAGCTTTTATTTTCTGAAATAACATTTGATGTGGCATTTTATCAAGTGCCTCCTGGAAATCTAAGTACAGTACATCCACTGGTTCCCCTTTATCCACAGCATGTGTCTCCTTCAAAGAACTCCAATAAATTGAGTTTTAAAAATTTATTCACGGGATGTGGGCGTCGCTGGTCGGGCCAGCATTTATTGCCCATCCCTAAGTGCCCTTAAGAAGATGGTGGTGAGCTACCGTCTTGAACCGCTCAATCCACGTGGTGTAGGTACATGCATAGTGCTGTGAGGAAAGGAGTTCCAGGATTTTGACCCAGCTACAGTGAAGGGACAATGATATATTTCCAAGTCAGGATGGTGAGTGACTTGGAGGGGAACTGCCAGGCGGTTGTGTTCCCATCTATCTGCAGCCTTTGTCCTTCTAAATGGTAGTGGTCATGGGTTTGGAATGTGCTGTCTTGGTGAATTCCTGCAGTGCATCTTGTAGTTGGTACACACTGCTACTACTGTGCATCAGTTAAACATGACTTTCCTTTCACAAAACCATGTTGACTCTCCTGATTGCCTTGAATTTTTCTAAGTGCCCTGCTACAACATCTTTAATAATAACTTCTAACATTTTCCCTATGACAGACACATCTGCAGTAACTGATTGCGGTTGCAGAAACTTGAGCTCCAAGCTATTGAGCTGGAGGCTGAGCTGCAGACACTGCAGCATATCAGGGAGGGGAAAGTTACCTGTGCACTTTCTTCCAGGAGGCAGAGAACCTCTTAGGATGGAGTCTTCTGATTTGTTCAGTGGTCAAGGACAGGATGGTGTAACTGCAAGTGAGGCAGGGAAGGGGACCCAGAGGGCAGGCATGCAGGAATCTTGGCCCTTGTAATTGTCCAATAGGTTTGAGGCTCTTTCAACTTGTTTTGATGAGAGTAGGGCCTGCAGACTGGATGAGCTAACTGGTAATGACACCGTGGTACAGGAAGTGATTCAAGCAGGGGAAGATACAAGGAATATAGTGGTTCTGGGGGCCAGTATAGTCAGAGGAATTGACGCCGTTCTCTGCAGCAAAGAGCGAGTCCAGACGGCTGTGTTGCCTGCCCAGTGCCAGGGCTTCGAACATCTGCTCAGGGCTGGAGGAACTTGCAGTGGGAGGGGGAGGACCTAGGCATTGTGGTCCATGGATGATGTCCATCAGGACCCAGACACTTGTCAGCCCACAGCTCCAACACTTTACTCAGTACCACTTCTCCAGTGATTGTAATTTTCCTGAGTTCCTCCCTCCCTTCCATTTCCTGATTTATAGCTGCTTCTGGGATGTTACTTGTGTCCTCTACAGTGAAGGCTAATGCAAAATATCTGTTCAATTCATCTGCCATTTCCTTGTTTTCCATTATCAATTCTCCAGGCTCAATTTCTAAATGACCAACGCTCACCGCATAACTCGTTTCTTTTTTAAAATATTTATAGAAACTCTTACTATCTGTTTTTATATTACTAGCTAGCTTTCTCTTGTACTCTAATTTTTCCCTCATTAATCTTTTAGTCATCCTTTGCTGTTCCTTATATTCTGTCCAATCTTCTGGCCTGCCGCTTATCTTTGCACAATTATATACTTTTTCTTTACATTTGATACTATCTTTAACCTTTCCAGTTAACCACAGATGGTGTGTCCATCCCTTGGACTTTTGCTTACTCAGTGCAATGCATCTATTGTGTATTCTGAAATATCCCTTTAAATGTCTGCCACTGAACTTCTATTGACCTATCCATTAACCTCATTTGCCAGTTCACTTTAGCTAGCTCCGCTTTCAGGCCCTCATAATTGCCTTTATTTAAGTTTAAAATACTACGCCAGGATTTTACATTGGTCGGGTGGGCACGGCAGGAGCATTTGGGAACCCGACCGCTGCCTGCGATCAGCTCCGCACCATTTTACACAGATGGGCCAATTAAGGCCCACCCAGTCTAATACGTGACTCAGGCATCAGAGAGAAGTGGCTCTCTCGTTTCTGACGAGTGTCTCGCTGCCCTCCTAGAGGAGGTGGCAACACGCGGGATATACATGTCCCCAGGGACGGGAGGAGGAGGCCCCCCACACCCCCCCACCTCACCAAATATGCCTGGGAGGAGGTGGCATCCAGGGTCAGCTGTCATGATGTGGTGAGGCGCACATGGGTGCAGTGCCGTAAGTGCTTCAGTGAACTCCTGCGATCGGGAAGGGTGAGTACCGTGTTGGCATGGGTCACTTAGCACAGTAGTTAGGAGCGCCCACACCAACCCCACCCCACACCGGACCTCAGATTTCTTAGTGTGCGAGTGAGTGGCAAATGTCAATGAGGCAGCGTCTGGGCCAGGAGGTGAGCCCTGGCTACTTGGACTGAGAGTCTTGCGGCTCTAGGGTCACAAATCGGCTGAGCCCTGTGAGGTGTTCCTCAGGCTGCAATGGTAATGCAGGTACAGGGTAGACGAATCAATGCTCCTCTCTCCTTTCAGGAGAAGACATCCCACAATAATGCTGAAAGGTTATGGACTGGCGGAGGACTGGCCCACCTTCTAATCTTTTCCAGATACAAGAAGGAGGCCCTGGAGCTGGAGAGGCACCATGCGCCTAGGTCAGCTGGCTGTGGTGAGGTTGGGGTGCCACAGGGAGGTAAGAGTGCAGTGTACTGAGGTCAGAATGTCTGTCATAGCAATAATTTCAGTGTTCTCCCTATATTGATGTGAGCCTCGAACGTGGAATCCCCATTGATAATGGAAAGACGAGGGCATCCTGATCTGCGGGCCAGGCATACACAGTAACAGTGTAACTGCTTCAAGTAATGACATGTCTTTGTTCTTCCTTTCAGGCTCACCAGCAGCCCATCGGGGTCTATCACTGAAGGCCACCACTCACCCCAGAGGAGACAGACAAGAGAAACACACCAGGGTCACACGCTCTCAGCCAGGCAGGCACCAGTGCAGCTACCAGCACCTCGGTGGGCATTAGATCGTTGAATAGTATCTCGGTGCACAGCGGTGAGGGCACTTCACACTCGCTTGAGGTGCAGGCGGAGGCAGAGAGTGCCCAGGGCACCGGCAGTCGGAGGACTGCTGGGGACCAGGAACATGCTCGGTCGGAGGTTGATGATGGGCCTCTGCAGTTGTCCCTGAAGCAGCAGATGCTGGAAGTCCAGCACGGTGTGCGGGAGGATCTAGCGGAGATACATGAGGGAATGTGTGCCATGGTCTCCGCTGTGGAGGAGTCCATGCGGAGCATGAGCAATGCATTGGCCCTCATGGCTGAGCCCACTGCCTCCTGCATGGAGAGAGTGGCAACTCTCATGGAGAGGCTGCTCCAGAAGCTCAATCAGGGATTCCTGGGGATGTGCTTGGACCTGCAAACCCTCACACCAGCAATGATCTCAGGTGGTCACTGTCAGTCTGGGAGATGGATTGGGCACCCAGTATCCCAGCTAGTTGCCCGTCTATCAGTGGTGAACAGGGAGGCCCAAATCGACCACTAACGTTGGTGCACGAGCTGCTTGTCGTCTCTGCGGGCTCCTCCTAGGATGCTCTGGGTGACGGCAGCAGCTCCCCCGCCTCTGCCAGTGAACGTGGCATCTGATGGCAATTGGGGAGATGAGAGCCCTGCCACTGGCCACTCCCTCCCAGGTGGGGCCAGCACAGGCTCCGTGAGCCAGAGGACGACCGCCAAGGTTATCAAGACCAACAAGACAGCAGAGTGAGCAGGCTGTCTCCAATGACAGTGCCAGTGAGGGGGGAGCACCTAGACGTAGCACCCAAAAACGCAAAGTTAAAACACCTTAGGCACAACACGGGCTTATCACTGGTGATGTTTTTTCCCTCCACTTTTAAGTTAGTCAGTAGTAGGTGTGATGGAGAACACCTTTCCATTTAATTTGTTTTGTGTGCCAGGCACCACATCATTAAATTTGTTTGTATTCAACAAGCCTCAGGGTACTTCATTAGTGCTGCAGGTGATGGGTAACCCATGATGTTATGAGTGTTTGTCATTGAACTTTATTGAAATGGCACATAGTGCATGTTGTTCGCCAAGCAAAAATGTTCCTGTCAGGTATTGAGTGTGGAGCCTGCAGCCCTGACAAGTGGTGGTGGCTCATCTTTGGTAGGCCAGCTGAAGGAGGGTTGGATCAAAGCCTCCCGGGTGTCCCTTCCTCCTTGGAGGTTACCCAGGTCAGCGTCTATCCCCTCAGCGTTCTCCTGAACGTGCTCGTGCTCGGACTGGACTCATCGTCTGCCGCCAGAGCAGCTGCATCAAGATCATCTTCCTCCACTGCATCCCCCCTTTCCAGCGTCAGATTGTGGAAAGCGCAGCATTCAACCACTATCAGTGACATACAATCTGGGGGCTATTGGGGTGCACCCCCGAATGATCCAAGCATCAGAAGCATATCTTGAGAAGACTGATGATTCTCTCTACCATCGCCCTTGTGGAGGCATAGCTCCTAAAGTACCGCTGCTCAGCTTCTGGTCTTGGATGGCAGAGAGGTGTCATGATTTGCCTTTTGAGGGGATAGCCCTTGTCACCCAGCAGCTGGGCTGGAGCACTGAAGAGCCTCGGCACCTGGGGGTGTCTGAGGACGTAAGCATCATGGGAGCTGCCTGGGTACCTTGCAGAGTCTGCATCCTCTGGTCACACACTATCTGCACGTTCATTGAGTGGAATCCCTTCCTGTTGACGAAGGCACCCGGTTTACCCACTAGCGCCTTGATGGCCACATGTGTGCAGTTGATTGCACCCTTGATGGGGGGAACCCAACAATTGCTGCAAAGCCTCTGGCTCGCTCTACCTGGCTAGCCTCATCCATGTGGTAGTGAATGAAAGTCAATGCACGTCTGAACAAAGCATCTGTCACCAGCTTGACACAACTGTGGACAGCTGATTGGGAGATTCTAGAAAGATCACCCACTGACCCCTGGAAAGAGCCAGAGGCGTAGAGGTTGAGGGCCACTGTGACCTTCAGCGCCACTGGCATGGGGTGTCCACCCACACTGTTGGAGCTGATCTTAGGGCTGATCATCCAACAGATGGAGGTCACTGTCTCCCTTGCACCTCAGACATATTGAGGTAGCTGCATCGCCGTCTGTAAACCCTGCCAGCAGGATAGTGGTGTCTTCTGCGGCCCCTTTCGCCTTGGATTACCTGTTGGCCCAGCACCCCTTGTGCCTGCGCCTGTCCTCCCACAGGTCACTCCCATGGAGGCTGAATAGGGACACTTGGCCTCCACCCCCTTTTGGCCCTCTCTTCCTCAGAGGAGGAGATGCCTCCAGTGTAGATCACAATCCCCATTCCCAGGGTAAGGGAAGGCTGTCTGATATCTGGAAGGCCCCAAGTGTTATGACTCCACTGGAATCCTGAACTGAAGCCTGTTATTTCTGTCAAAGCAGCTCTCAAGTGAAATGAAGTTGTCCCGTTCACACAAGCAAGCAGCAGTAAGTTATAATCTAAAGTACTAACAACTCGCATTAGCGAGCCCACTCACCCCTCTTATCCCGACTGTGGATGAGCTTTTTGAAAATGTGACCCACCCACCTGCCCTTTGTGCCTGTGCGATTCACTGAAAATTACATGGGCTGCGTAAAGTCAAAGACAACTGGTGCCTCAAAGGCCTTAACTGGCCCGTTAATTAATGGCAAGCGTGCCTCCGAACTCATCGCGTGCCTGCCTACCGAAATATCGCGATGGTGCGCAGTGACATCAGGATGCACGCCTGATGTCATCATGCGTCATTTTATGTTCTGGCGTGTCAGGCTCGTGTCCACACGCTGAATGTAAAATTCTGCCCCAGTCTTGGACGCACTTGTTTCTCCCTCAAAATGAATGTAAAATTCAATCTTATTACGATTGCTACTACCTCGGGGTGCTTTCACTAGGAGGTTAACAATTAATCCTACGTTGTTGCTCAATACCAGGTCTAGTATAGCCTACTCTTTGCTTGGCTCCAGAATGTGCGGTTCTAAGAAACTATCTCAGTCTATGAACTCCTCATCTACGCTACCTTTACCCATCTGATTTTTCCAGTCTATATGTAAATTAAAATCCCTCATGATTACTGCCGTTCCTTTCTGGCAAGCTCCAATTATCTCTTCTTTTATACTCTGTCCTACCATGTGGTTACAGTTAGGGGGCCTGTACACGACTCCCACAAGTGACTTCTTGCCTTTACCATTTCTCATCTCAACCCAAATCGCTTCTATATCCTGGTTGCCTGAAGGTAGGTCATCCCTCTCTAATGTGCCAATACCATCATTAATTAATACAGCCACCCCTCCACCTTTTCCTAACTTCCTGTCCTTCCTAAATGTTATATACCCTTCAATATCCGGTCCCAATCTGTGTCATCCTGTAGCCATGTCTCTGTAATGGCTGTCAGATCGTACTTATTTATTTCTATTTGTACTATCAGATCATCTGTTTTGTTTTAAATGTTATGTGCGTTTAGATACAGATCCTTTAGTTTTGTCCTTTTAGTATTTTTATAGCATCTAGCCCTATCTGCTGATTTACTCTTAGATCTGTACTCTCTGTCCCTTCCTGTCAGTTTGTTTATCATTTCCCATATTAATACCTGTCTCTCTTGCCTTACAACTGCCATAATTTGGGCCAGCTTTTGGAGGAACACTCCATCCGGTGGTGTCAATGTGTGCTGGTTTATACCTTTTATCAAATTGATCATCCAAATTTATTGAAAAAGAACATGCAGCTTATATCTGTAAAGAAACTAATCTTGATTAACACTCTCAGTTAAGTTTCTTGAAAGGGTGCAAACATCTCAGTTGTGCAAAATCAAGCAGGCTGTGTCAGCTGAAAAGGTTTGCATGTCGGATGTTTTGTTTTTAGGAATTTTATTAAAGGTTGATGTCAGGAGTACAGGTGGTTTTACTTGTGGCTCACAATGGTGGCCTGATGTATGAGAGCAGTCATGTGACAGCAATACACTCCAAAGCACCTGTGGAGTCTTGAAGAAGCACGTTTTACCTTGGTTACAATGTTTGCTGCTGGTTGTATTTGATTTTAGGATGTGAATTGAGTTGGGTATTTATAACTGCTGTGCACTAGGATGGGGAAGGTTACTGATAACCTCAATGGTGCTTAAGCTGCACCATTGTTAACAATGCCCGGTGTTAATAACAATAAAAAAAAAATGTTTCTAACCCTGACCACTAACCCCAACACTAACCTCGCATAGTGATAACGTTACTGGACTGGCACTCCAAAGGTCCAGACCAAGGTTCTGGGGACATGACTTCAAATCCTACCACAGTAGCTGGGAGATTTTAAATTCAATTAAGTAAAAGCTAGGCTCAGTAATGGTGACCACGGAATTACTTGACTGTTGTAAAAACCCATCTGGTTCACTAACGTCCTTCAGGAAAGGAAATCCTTGCCTTGTCTGCACTATATGAGACTCCAGACCCACAGCAATGTGGTTGACTCTTGACTGCCCTCTCAAATTGCTGCAGCAACAACAGCACTGTGGGTGTACCTAGACCACATGGACTGCGGCGGTTCAAGAAGACAGCTCACCACCATCTTCTCAAGGGCAACAAATCCTGTCCTTGCCAGCATTACTCACATCTCATGAACAAGTACCAAAAAGCACTATTCCTAAACAAATATTAACATTAGCCGCAAACCTTGCCAACAACTAATCCTAACCACAACCATTGCCAACTAATGTCAACCATTTGGACTGGACATCTGTCTCCTTTGCACCAAGCCTTTCCCAGCCTTTTTGATGTTGTAAAAATCATAGAATGTTTACAGTATAGAAGGAGGCCATTTGGCCTTTCATGTCCATGCTGGCCCTCTGTAAACTAATCCCACTCCCCACCCTTTTTCTATAGCCCTGTGAGTTTCTTATCTTCAGATGTTTATCCATTTTGTTTTTGAAAGCCACAATATTGAATGTGCCTTCACCAACCTCTCAGGCAGCAGATTCCAGATCATAACCACTTACTGCATAAACATTTTTTCCTCATGTTACCTTTGATTCTTTTGCCAATCAATTTATATCATTACAAGATATCAGCTGGTGACATGAGGCCAGAAACAACTTGTTCATTGGCTTTACTTCACACTGGGTGAACACAGGACAACAGTCATCTCCTGTAAAGTGCCTTGGGATATGTTACATTTGCTACATTAATCCAAGTTATTAACTTATTAAAACAAATTGTTTCATGCAAGTCTTTTTAAAATAAACACATCGGTGCCACTTGCCTTCCCAGAGTAAACTAAAAATAACAAAGGTGCTACCTTTCCCCACATCACTCAGCAGCCTGGGTTGAATTAAACAAAATAACTAGCCTTCTGAGCCTGGTCAAAGTTTCGCCTCACAGATTTCTGTTTGATAAAGCCTGGCTGACTTTACGGCCTTTGTTAGGCTGCACTGACCACCTCAGTCTTTGCTTCCATTCTTAAGTCCTCTAACTCACAGCCAGAATGAAATCCCTGTGGGATGGCCTGCAATGCAACCCCTGATCTGCTCCGAGGATCACAGACTTCTCAACACAAAGGGCACAAGGTGTATTTTTTCTCATCATACAAGGACAAGCAAAGAGTACTTACTGTTTATCGTTTGAGAGAGAATGAACAGTATTTCACCTTTGTGTTTATTTTAAAAAGACTTGCATGAAACAATTTATTTAATAAGTTAATAAATTGGATTAATATAGCAAATGTAACATATCCCAAGGCACTTTACGGGAGCATAATTGGGCAAATTTTAACATGAAGCCGCATAAGCCACACACCTGGCCATAAAGTAGTGAAACAGCGAGAGAGAGGGGGACAGACATAAAAGTTTAGGGAGGGACTTTCAGAGTTTAGGCCCAGGGTGCAGAAGGCTTGGCATTTACTGGTGGAGTGTGGGAAACTGGGAATGTGCAAGAGGCCAGAATTGGAAGAGCAGAGAGATTTCAGAAGATTGTAGGGCTGAAGGAGATTTCAAAGAGATTTGAAAACATGTATGAAAATACTTAAATCTAGGTGCCACTGAAGTGTGAGCGAATGCAGGTTAATGAGCTACATTTAACGGTAATCCTCTCCACACCCAATCCCAAAATGAAAGTGGGAAAGAGGTCCAAGAAAAGATTCTTGAAATGGGACAGATAGGAATATTGAATATGGACCATTTCTCTCTGCTAGTCATTCAGGGGCTGTGAAGTAAAGTATGATGGCACCATTGCCATGACACCTTATTCTCACTTATTTCTCACAGATCAGAAATTGTACTTCATTCCCTCTAGATTGGCATTGGAAAATATTACAATGGACAGTGGAGTTGCACTTATGAGGGGAGTTGGATCATCGCTTGAAGATAACTTGCAAAGTTGTTAACAGATTTTGAAGTTGATAAAACTCAAATATGTTACACAAGGAGAGTAGCACTGAACTGCACCTCCCAGAGAGAGTTTCTAAATACTGGGATGAAGTTGTTAATCAGGTTTACAGTGGACATTTCAGAAACTCAGAAACTATGTTGAATGTAGCACTGAATAAAAGTCTCTGGTGAAAAGAAAACTGATGTGTTTCACTCAGCTTTTCTCTTGATGGACTCATTAAAAGCCTGATACTTCCAGGTCAGCCCCTTCAAGAATGTTAACTCACAACCATTAGAAACTCCCCACCACAGCAGGATTAATTGAATGATATCTTAGGGGAGTGCAGGCACTTTCTGTGCAAACAAAATTAAACTGGGAATGTGTATGTTAGCTTTATCCCAGTTATTTTTATGTCAGTAAAATGTTATATCAACTGAATAATGTTTATTACATCCAGTGTTTGCTTGTTAAGTGGGTCACTACCTACCAGATGAAACTTCTGTTTAAAAAGACTAAAACTTTTTCTCAGGTCATCTTTTTATCAAGAAACTTCCAGCATTTATTCCATTGTCAATCCTGCTTCATCTTAAGGAAGAAAGAAGGAATACCTGTGATGTTGTCGAGGTGCATAGAAAGAGGAAGGGAGAGAGGGGATGTGAAGGAGGGAGGGGGAGGGTCGGTGGGAGGGTGGGAGAGGCATAGGGAGAAAGGGGAGGGAAGGAGAGAGGAGGTTGGAGAGAAGAGAGGGAGGGAGATTGAGAGAAGAGGCAGGGGAGGTAAATTGAGTGGGAGGAGGGATGGTGAGAGGGAAAAGAGAGGGGAGGGAGAGAGAGGGGAATTAAGGGAGGGGGAACAGAGAGGGGGAGAGAAAGGGGAGGGAGGGAGAGATGAGAGGAGAGGAGATCGAGAGAATGAAGGGGAGGGAGAGAAAGAGGGGGAGGGAGGGGAGAGGAGAGGGGGCAGCAAAAGGGAAGAGGGGAGGGTGCAGAAAGTGAGAAGAGAGAGGAAGAGAGAGGCAGGGAAGCAAGAAGACAAAGACAGTGTGCAGAAGAGATGCAGAGAACAAAGAAGAAGCTGGAGCAAATATCACAATGGATTGGAAAACGGGGCTGGGGGTTGCGGGAGGAGAGTGGGTGATAAAGGAGACAAATTTCACAATGAATACATGACGGCAGTGGGTGGGGACCAGAGTGCAAGAGTAGAGTGGGGGAGAACAGAGTGCTAGCACCAATGGAACAGAGGGCTAATGTTTTTGCAGAGATAGGTGAAGCAAGCAAAATAGGCAGAGGGCTTGTTTGTTCTCTTGCTCATAGTCTCACTTAAAAGCACCTCTTACTGGCCTGATGGACTACATGGGACTGATGGTGGATTTGTGCACCGTCAGCTAGCACACCAGGCTGTAGCCCTGGTAAAAAGTGATAACACAACAGGTAATGTTTAAAAAAAGGCTCAGTTTTCTGAGACATAATGGGCTGTAACTTCTGAGCTCCACAGCATTGGATTGGGACTTACCCCAAAGATGCGCTGGGGAATCCCTCTCGGAACTTCACAGGTAAGGGTTTGCATGACAATTGTCCAGAAGTGCACACTTCCGCTGGAGAATTGCGGTGCACTGGGAACCATCCAAGAATTGCGATTTAAATCGCAAACTTCGGATGGCTCTGACAGTGATGCACCAATAGTTACTCAGAAAAAGTTAGAATTAAAACCTCTTCTAACTTCTGGGTAACAATTGGAAAGACGCAGATGAATCCCCCCACGAGACTCCCCCAATGCCCCCAATACCTTAGGGGACTTCCCCACCCCTGACCAAACCACACCCCCCACCCCCCTCGCCCCCCGCAAAGTATTCTCCAACCCCCAATCCCCTATGGGATTCCCCCGACCCGCACGGAACTCCTCATCAGAGCTCCCCATCCCCAGCGAGCCCGGTTCCCACTCCATGACCCAATCGGGCCCCCAATCCCCGAGGTCCGACCAGACCCCCACCGCCACCCCCCCCCACCAAAGTTCCAAACCCCACCATCCCAAATGTCCGACACCCACCGCCCCTTCCCGATGTCTGAAACCCTCTCCCTATCCCCACCTGATCTCCGAACAATGCCACCCCCCAAATCCTATCCACTTATCTTCTCCCTGGCCTGTCAATTTCAATTTAATTTAACTCAATCTAAACTTACCTGCTTTCCGGCAGCCGGCCTGTATGAGAAAGTCGGGCAAGACAGGCACGGAAGAAATTTGGTGTAGGTAAGTGGGCACAGAGTGGCAGTCCGACGCTGATTGCCACTCCAAGGAAGTTACGGCCCAACGGTTCCAGACCCCCAAAAAGTAAACCTCATGCACCACATACTGAATACACACTTCTCAAAGTGCCACTGAAACACTGCTCACTGCCGCTGGTTAGTATAAGCCCATTGTAACAACTGCTGAGAATTAATTGGCCTGGAATTTACAAGTAGTGGAATAGAGGTGGAGCAGTATTTTGAAATTTAGTTTAAAATAATGATCACAACTGTATATTGATCTCGAGGATTGCACAGTTATTTATGGCACTCCAAGGAGAACTGAACAGAAATAGCTTTATTGGCACAATTGTTTACGATGAACAGACTTCCTTCTTATTTACATTCACTCTTATTTGATTGTGAGGTCTCACTGATTCCCAGCGTGCGACCCCTTATATACATTAGCTTCCTATGTACAAAGGCAAGGTTGCCAGAAAAAAATAAAATAAAAGCAGGAGCTTCGATTAAATAGAGATTGAATTAACTACACCAGTAATTCTGAGAAGTGTAAAATGTAAGTATAGTAATTATTTGCTTAATGTCGTAGTTGCTGTAAGGTTCAGTTGTTCTGCGTTTGATTATGAGAGACTGGTAATTGATGTATGCTCACTGTGTTTGCTTGGTTAAGCCTGGGTGTGGACTCAGAGCAACGTAAACAGACACCACAATGTCCAAAGCTGAGCTGTAAGCATAAGTTTTTTTTTATTCGTTCATGGGCATTGCTGCTATGCCGATCCTTAATCACCCCTGTTCAGAGGGCATTTAAGAGTCAACCACATTGCTGCGGGTCTGAAGTCACATGCAGGCCAGACTGGGTAAGGGTGGCAGATTTCCTTCCCTAAAGGACATTTGTGAACCAGATGGGTTTTGAAAACAATCAATGATAGTCATAGAGGCCCATCTAGTTCATTAATCAGAAACGTGATGGAACACTCCCCACTAGGCAGGAAACTTGATATGTACTTGCACCAAAAGAAATGATAGAGAGGATCATTGTCAATAACTGCCGTGAGAGTCTCTTTAGACTATACCTGCAAGA
Organism: Carcharodon carcharias; assembly: GCF_017639515.1. Classification (NCBI taxonomy): domain Eukaryota; kingdom Metazoa; phylum Chordata; class Chondrichthyes; order Lamniformes; family Lamnidae; genus Carcharodon; species Carcharodon carcharias. Next base: position 78,351,000 of record NC_054471.1, read on the forward strand.
AGCCTCGCTCAATAAAGAGTTTAATGAAAAATTCAGCTACGCCGTAGTTCTGTTGTGCGTAGATAAGTGTTCCGTAAGAGCTGTAAGTTTGAAATCGAACTAAGATGTTGTTCCTGGGCAGTAAATGGAAACCCAAAAATTCCAAGAGTGAATTCCCGTAATATTGAGCATAACTGAAATGGTAATCTGTGGAGGACAAGAGAGAGAGAGAGAATCAGTCAAACAAGTTATTCACTGTTTTTCATGAGAAACTAAAGGAAATAATGGAGCCATCATTGTAAAAGGACTCCAGATATTTCAACTATCTGTTTCACTGCAACTTGTTTTGGGCACCAAAGATTATAACAGAAGAAAAACATGACTGGAGTACTGGAGTTGCCAGAGGACCAAGGTCCATCCAGTTCCCCTTCTACCATCCAGCCAGTGACATGATATAATGATAATGGAGATGTTGACTAATGATGACAAACAACCTTTATCAATGAGGCTATAACAGACGCAGACATGAGATGTGGAAAACTCCAGCGTTGGAAAGCTTTGGGGACCTGGGAAAACTCAACCTGCACACTTTTCCGCCTTCCAAAATGCAACCTGAGCCATGATGTGCCTTTGCCCATGAACTCTGCATTCTCTCACAGGGGCCGGGTTAACAGTGCATCTTGTGAACTGCGATGGAGAGCCTAAGAAGTGTGGGTGCAGAGGCAGACCGGTTAGAAGGCCTGCCTTAGTTCTCCAAAACAGCAGACCAGCTGCCAATGGTCCCCTAAATCTCACCCCTAACCCACCACCGCATGGCATCCCATGAGCCATAGCAATTGAATTTATTTTAAAATACTGGGGAAAACTCTAACAATCTAATGAAACCCTGAATTCAATCACACTATCATTGATACTGGAAAAAAAAAAGCAGCATAAAAAAATTGCAATCATTTAAGTGCCTATTAAGTTTGTAAATAAACAAGAACCAGATCAAAGGAATATACTTTTATTACAGCCTCTTAAAAGTATCAGTCATTCTTGGATCAACAGACCACCTGCTGAGCTGAAGTCATTATTAACTTTTGAAACCCAGCCAAACATTTATAATGGCTGCAGCTACATTGCCTGAAACTGGCAGAACAGAATAGTGTCCCATTTCCATTTATAAGCAAAGTGCTTGTCAATCAATGGAGGGGAGCAGGTACAGAGTTTTTTTCAACTTGAAAAGGCAGGGTTTTTTTAAATGGCCACAGCTGTCAGTTGATTTAAATTACAGCATAAAACATGACCACAGAGGCTGACAGGACAATTTTTTTTACATTTTTTAATGCATTGTTGCACTTTTGACAACTGTAAAATTATTGTAATGCACAGCAACAATTACACAATGCTGGTCAATGTTCAACGGTACAATGTAGATCCCTATGATGAATCACTGCGTTAAAAAAATCCATATTGTAATAAATCATTTCATTGTGTCATTTGAAGGTGTCAAAACATTTTGCGCTTACAGTACTTGTCAAAATGTTTTCGACTCCTCAATAGGCTTTCACCAGTGGTCACAATCTCTCCAAGGAGATGTAGCTTTTTTTAGGGCTTCCAAAACCCTGCACCACCATGAAAACTGTGCACGGGAGGAAACACGTTTTTCCCTGTGGTCCTGACAATGGCATCCCCCGACTTCGGAAAAGATGTATGTGTGTTTTGCACACCAGGTCTTCTTGGCCCTTGAAAAGGCCACGTGAGAATGGCACAGGGTCGGGAAAGCAAAGGAAAATTGCTTTTTAATCTGAGAAAGAAACTAAGTGCAGCATTTTGCACCACTATTCCTGCCTCCATTTGGAAACAGAAATCCTGCCCCATAGGTCCAAAGTCACTGGTTCTTCTCAAGTTTGCTACACTTACCACAGGTCAAGACTCAAATTACTGATATATTGTATTCCAAAATGTTAATTTATGAAAGAATTGTAATTTGCATTTGAATCAATACTAATTTCTCCTACCCTCTCGCTAAAGAGCCTGGTCCAAAGGTTAACCACTAATTCAAATAAATAATGTTTCTATAGATTTGCTTTACAGTTATCCCCTTCAAGCGAAGGTCTATTTCTCTTGTTCTACTGTTCTGAACAGACTAAAAGAGCTTGTCATGGTCTTCATTGTCTAGTCCCTTTATAATGATAAAAACACCAATCATATCACCTCAACATTTCTCTGGGAACAGCACCTCATCTTTCAATTAGACACTTCACAGCCTTCCAGACTCAACATTGAGTTCCACAATTTCAGATCATAACTGCTTACTCCATTCTCTCAGATAGCAGCTGTTAGTAGTAACCCTGCTACTGTCACAACTTCCTGCAGACACATCTTTTATTTTTTTAACTTGTTCCATGATCACTTCCTTGTGCCTTGCACCATCATCCCTTTTGTTATTTAATCTCTCCATCCTTCCATCCTTGTACACACCTCCCCTCTTGTCCTTTCCTCCCCTTTCCCCTGCCTCTGTACATGCTTAAAATCTGTACAACTCTAACTTTTCCCAGTTTGAGTGAAATGTCCTCGGTCTGAAATGTTAACTCTGTTTCTCCCTCCACAGGTGCTGCCAGGCATTTTGAGTATTTCCAGCATTTTCTGTTTTTAAATCTTAGCCCCTCTCAAGCCTCTCTTCTCCAGAGAGAAAATGCCCAATTCAACTTCACCACTCCCACAAATCCAATCCCTCCATCCTTCTTGGTCATTCTGGTTATTACCTTCTGTATCCTTTCAATAACTGCAATATCCTTCTTGTACCGAGGTGAATAGAACTATGCACAACACTCTAAGTGCGGCCGTGCCAATGATTTATAGAGTGGCTGGATTAACTCATTATTCAGCTCAATATTTATATTTTAATACATCCTAACATTTGATTTGTTTGACTCGCTACCATGGAGCATTGTTGCAATATCTTCAAATTATTGCCAATCAGTATTCCCAGACTTCTTTCATTTTCCATATACATTACTTTCTTTCCACTTAAGTAATTGTCCCTTCCTGGATTTTTTCCCCTATGTTGAACACTTTGCCATTTGTTACATTGAACTTCATCTGCCACCTGCCTGCCCAATTCCTAAATATATTCAAATATTCTTGTAATTGTTCTTTGTATCCTTTGCAAATTTAGCCACTGTGCTTGTGGCTCCTGGGTCCAGATAATTTATTACTGATATTGTGCCCAGAAAGTGCTAGAAATCATAAAAAATGTACAATTATCATAAATAAACACAAACAACCACTTGCATTTATACAGCCCTTCATGTAGAAAAACACCCTGAGGTGCTTCAGGGAGTGTAATCAGCCAAAACTAGATATTGAGCCAAAGAAGGAGATATTAGAACAGGTCAAAGAGGTAGGTTTTAAGGAATTCCTTCAAGGAGGAGAGAAAGAAGGAAAGAAGAGATGCTTAGGGAGGGAATTCCAGAGCTTAGAGCCCAGGTAACTGAAGCCATGGCTGCCAATAATGGTGTGAAGGAACTGGCAAATGTACATGAAGTAGGATTGGAGGAATACAGAGAACTTGGAGGTTTGTCAGGCTGGAGGATTTTACAGAGGGAAGGAGGGGTGAGACATGGAGTGATTTGAACATGACCCACATCAGCTGTTTTTAGCCAGCCAGCCATGTGTAATACGCCTAATGTGCAGCATCACAAGAAACCAACAGGGTTTGTATATTTGCCAGTTTGTTATATATTTATATATCTGATTTACCTCTGAGCAATGCAGAGATGAGACCAGTTCTATGTCTACAAAAGGTTTATTTACAGTGCTTTATAATATCTCAGCAATCACAGGATTTCCACACAAGCACGTTCACAGCTCAGGTTTCTCAGGTCTTTCTGGAAGCTTCTGTTTACTTTAGTTCTCAGAGGCTATTCCCAGGCTTAATCAATCAAGCAAGTGTACATAGATCAGCCAACAGACTAATGTAATTAAACACAGATTAATTAAACAATTGAACACAACAGACAGCCCATTTACTGGGTCGGAATCATGCAGTTAATGCAGTGATCCTGCACAACCGATAGGATGAACACCATTTCTTGGACCAGTTCAGTATAGCACCCTGCTGGGTGGACAGCACTGATAAGCTGATTTCCTCAACCATTTTCACAAAACTTTATGCATCTTATTCCAATCTCAGCAGTGTAAATTTTCAGACCCAGTTTGGGTAGTATTTACTGCTTTAGTACAGATCTTGAGAACTTACTGGAGTGGTAATTATCAAAAAGATGCATTGCCAAGAAAAGTACTGAATGTCAAAAATCTGACATTAAAACAGAAGATGCTGAAAAGCACAAAAGAAAGAAAGACAGATTTCCATTAATATAATGCCTTACAGAACCTCAGGATAACCCCAAACTTTACTGCCAAAGAAGTACTTTTGAAGTGTAGTCACTATAACATCCAAAATGTGGCAGCCAACCTGCTTGCAGCAAGCTCTGACAAACAGTGATATGATAATCTGGTTTTAGTGATGATATTGATTGAGGGATAAATATTGGCCATGATACCGTGGAGAACCTGCCTGCTCTTCCATTAAATAGTGTCAAGATTTTCTACATCCACCCGAGAGGGCAGATGGGGTTTAATTTCTCATCCAAAAGATGGCATCTCTGACAGAGTGGCACTCCCTCAGTCCTGTACTGGGAGTGTCAGCCTGAATTATGTGCCCAGCTCTCTGAAGTGGGATCTTAACTCACAACTTCTGACTCAGAGGCGAGAGTGATACCACTAAGTCACAGTTGACACTGTGGTTGAAGTTTGATCAACACCGGAGACCAGAAGCTAGGTTAATGCTTCACATGTAGATCTTCATCAAAAGTGGCATAGTCAATTTAGACTGGCAATACTGACTTCTAATGCCAGCAGATGATTATGTAGACCAATGCTTTTATTGATTGACATTATACTATTGTAAAAATTTCCTGTGTTCAAAAGCTGCCCCCAACAAGTTACAAATGGAGAGCTGTACAATTCAAATTGAGGTTGTAAAGTTAAGCTGACAGATTTGAGATGGAGGTCATTTACTCTGTGTTGTACGAAGATGGCCTCAACTAATCAACATCATATTGTTAATGCCTTATTTATTTTCTGAACATTTAATAGGTCAATAAAATGGTTTCTGGCATGTCAATATGCTCCAGACAAATTGTCCAACATGAATACAGTACACTTTCAAACAGTCAATTGACCTATGAGGCACTCTTGGTGTATGGAATATCAACTGAGTGATAATTATTGCATATATAAACCAAAAATGAATACTTTTTTGTTTGGTTTTTGCTCTAATCATGTAGGATTTTCTGAACATAAATTTAAACGTTCCTTTAGCCAATAGATTGTAGTGGGATCATACCAACCTTATCCTTACAAAAACATAAGAACATAGGGCTAAATAGTACACTCGGGGTGCGGGTGCACACCCGTGTGTAAAATGATGCGCGATGACGTCGGGTGTGTGTGCACTCTCACGATATTTCGTTTGGTGGGCACGCACTGAAATTGGCTGCGTGCCCACCGATAATTAAAAGGCCTATTAAGGCCATTAACAATCAAATTAAATCCAAATTTACACTGCCCATCCAACCTAATGGTTAGGAAACTTGATCCATGGAAGTGCAGAATGGCTCGTTCTGTTCCCGGGTCCTATAGGCAGGATTCTGCCCTTGGCGGGGCTGCTTGACAGGGGCGGTTGGGAAGCCTGCGATTGGCTCCGCACCAGGATTAGTGAACCAGGTGGGTTTTACGACAATTGGCAATGTTTTTGTGGTCATCATCAGACTTTTAATTCCAGATTTTTATTGAATTCAAATTTCACCATCTGCCGTGGTGGGATTCAAACCCAGCTCCCTATAGAGCATTACCGTGGGTCTCTGGAATGTGGTTCCTGGAATGAGTGGGATATGGTTTTCTAAAGCAAATAAACATGAAATAAAAACTTTATTTTTGAATTAAAAGCATGTCCCAGCTCATGTGACAGAGTCACATGAGGGGACATGTTTTATTAAATTTTTATTGTCTTCATTTTTTTTACACAGTGCTTCAATCTCCCTGAGGCATGGAACTGCGTGCGAGGCCCTGCTCTTCCTCCTCCCCCCCCTGCCTGCACAGGCAGCACTCAGCGCTGTTGCTCACTATTCACGCAGGGCGGGCCTTAATTGGCCCCCCCCCACCCCCCTGTGAAATCCCAGCACGGAGCCAATCGCAGGCTGTGGTCAGCTTCCCGAACGCCCCCGCCAAGGGCAAAAGCTTGCCCATAGGACCCGGGAATAGGAATGGGCCATTCTGCACTTCCGGCCCATTCCACTGTTCAATTAGATTGCGGCTAATAGGTTTTCTAACTCAATTTGCTTACCCTGGCTCCTTAATGCCCCTGCCTAACAAAAATCTATTTTTTTTTTATTCGTTCATGAGATGCGGTCATCAGTGGCTAGCCCAGCATTTATTGCCCATCCCTAATTGCCCTTGTTCAGAGGGCAGAAAAGAGTCAACCACATTGCTGTGGGTCTGGAGTCACATGTCGGCCAGACATGTGTAAGAACAGCAGATTTTCTTCCCTAAAGGACATTAGTGAACCAGGTGGGTTTTTACGACAATTGGCAATGGTTTGTTGTCTTCAGACTTCTAATTCCAGATTTTTATTGAATTCAAATTTCACCATCTGCCATGGTGGAATTTAAACCCAGCTCCCTAGAGCATTACCCTGGGTCTCTGGAATATTAGTCCAGTGATAATACCACTATGCCACCGCGCCTCCAAGTTTTGAAATTTTCAATTGACCTCCCCCAGCCTAACTGCTTTCTCGGGGAGAGATTTCCAGATTTCCATTATCCCTTGTGTGAAGAAGCACTTCCAGTCATCAGCCCTGAGTGGGCTGGCTCTGATATTATGGTTGTAGCCCCTTGTTGTGGAAACCCCAGAAGCAATAGTTTCTTTCTTTCTACCTTATCGATTCCTTTAATCATCTTAAACAACTCAATTAGATTGTGCTCTAATCTTCTATTCACAAGGGAATCCAAGCCTCTATAATGTTTTGTTTAAAAACCCACATATCTGATGGGAAACTTAAAATATTAAAGTGTTAATCCCAAGTTAGCACTATAAAATGGCACCTTAACATAAAAGCTTGACACGAAAATGTCTGCTAACTTGAATTATTGCTGATATGTATAAAGTAAATATGATGCCCTTCAGTCTGTGAAAATTGGGAAACAGCCAGAATAGCCATCTGCCTGTCTGGAGTCCAAAGCTTTATGAATGAGGCATTAATAAACTGAGGTCACTCCTCAGATAAGGTGGTGTCTCTCACCAAAACAGTAAACAATGAAAGGCATTTTGAAACTCAGCTGAATTTCTTAAACAGACCCATATTTAGAAGAAGTCAGCCATTTTTTTATCCTAGCTAAACCGACATTAAAAATATTCACTATTAGCTGAGACAAGTCAGTTAGCAGTCAGCCATTTTTGAAGCGCACAAGGGGTTGAGTTCCTTGTCGAATTTTCTCTTGGCCAAAACAGAGATACTTCAAAATCTAATATAACCATATTGGATTTGTGAGTATAATTTTCTTGTAACATTTATTTGAAGATCCAAGATTTGCTGATAAGGTGGAATTAAAAAATTGCATCGGCAGAATTTTACACTGATCGGGTGGGCACTTGCCCAACCTGATCAGATGTGAAATCGTATGAGATGACATGAGGCAAGCGTCCCGTCATCCCATGCTCACGTGATATTTCAGTCAGCGGGCGCGCACGGGTGCCGGAGCCATGCCCACCATTAATTAAGAGGCCAGTTAAGGTCATTAAAAAGGTAATTGATGCTGATTTTACGTTGCCCATGCAATTTTGCGCTCATAGCATGGGCAAAACAGGCAGACGGCCAGCCCACAATTTGCAAAACCTCATCCACGGGCAGGGTAAAAGGGGTCAGCAGCATTGTCAATGTGAGTAGTTTGCTGCTGGTTACTTATTGTTACTTGGCAGCTTAATCTTTGTTCAGGGCTTCATTGTTAGCATTTACAGCCTTCATTTCTGGTCTCCTTGGTGTCTCCAAGGACCACGGAGGATTCAGACCATGTGGACCCTTCCAGCCTTCTGTTTCCCTGGTAATAGGGATTGTGGTCTCTGCTGGAGGCACCTGCTCTGAGGAGAGAGAGAGGGCCAGAAAGGAGAGGAGGCCAGGGTGTCCCAATACAGCTTTCAGGGGAACGACCTGTGGGAGGAGAAGCGCAGCTACAAGGGATGCAGGCCAAGCAGTCAGTCCAGGCAGTAGAGGCCTCAGAAGTTACCACTATCCTGTTGCCAGGGTTTACAGGCGGCAATGCAGCTACCTCAATATGTCCGAGGTGGCAATGGTCAAGGAGGCTCCGCCTCTCAAGGAAGACAGTGACCTCCACTTTCCAGATGATTGGGCCTGAGATCAGTTCCGACTGTGTGGCATATGCCAGGGCCTCTGAAGGTCACAGTGGCCCTCAACCTCTCTGCCTCCAGCTCTTTCTGGGAGTCGGTGGGTGATCTTTGTGGGGTCTCTCAATCAGCTGTCCACAGTTGCGTCAAGCTGGTGACAGAAGCTCTGTTCAGGCAAGCATTGACTTTCATTCATTTCCGTACAGACAAGACCAGTCAGGCTGAGTGAGTCAAAGGCTTTACAGTGATTGCTGGGTTCCCCCACATCCCAGATGAACGTGCAGATAGTGTGTGACCACAGGATACAGATTCTGCAAGTCTGTGCTAGGTACCCTGGCAGCTCCCATGACACTTACATCCTCACACACTCCATGGTGCCGAGGCTCTTCACAGCTCCAGCCCAACTGGATGGATGGCTGCTGGGTAACAAGGGCTATCTGTTGAAAAGGTGGCTTATGACATCCCTCTGCCATCCAAGAACAGAGGCAGAGCAGCAGTATAACAGGAACCATGCCTCCAGAAGGGGAGTGATAGAGAGGACCATAGGTCTTCTGAAGATTTGCTTCCGATGCCTGGACTGTTCAGGGGGAGCACTGCAACACCTCCCCAGAGTGGGTGTCAGTGTTAGTGGTTGCATACTGTGCTCTCCACAATCTGGCACTGGCAAGAGGGGCACACTGGAGGAAGAGCATCTTGACACAGCTCCACAGGCCACAGATGATGAATCCAGTAGTGAGTCAGAAGAGGAGCATGGTGAGGAGAATGCTGAGCGTGTGGAGGCAGACCTCAGTAACATCCAGGGAGGCAGGGACACCAGCGACGCCTTGATCCAACACTCCTTCAGCTAGGCTGCCAAAGATCTGCTTCCATCTCGTGTCAGGGCTGCTGCCTCCATCTCGGATGTCTGAAATTACCCTTTCCTTTGACCCCAAAGTCCATTCAGTGCCCGCGCAATAAAATTTAGAGCCACTATTGTCCAGCATTACATACAGGTGTACCCTGAACCACATTAAATGAAAAAGATGAAGCATACTCAGGCCATTACAACAAAAGAAAATTTATCTCATTTTGACAATCCAAACAAATTAACAGAACCTTCTCTGGTCTTCAAGCCTAGACCAGTAAACATAAACAAAACATTGCACAATAGAAGATCACATGTGACCAGTCCCTCTTGTGCTCATGGTGCCTTAAACTTAAGTTTGCAAGTGCTACATCTTGGTGCTCCCCCCTCGCTAGCACCGGCACTGGAGGCAGCCAGCTGACTCTGCTGTCCTGATGGCCTTGATGACCATTGTCCTCTGGCCAGTGCAGCCTGTGCATCTCTCCAGTCGTTGCAGCCTCATCAGTTGCCACAGTCACTGGCAAAGGGACAGAGGAGTTGCTACCATCATCCAGAGCGACCTGAGAGGAGCCCACAGAGGTGACATGCAGCTCGTGCACCAACGTAAGGTCGCTCTGGACTTCCCTACTTGTCATTGATGGACGGGCACCTAGCTGGGTGCCTCATCCATCTCCCACACTGACACTTACTACCTGGGGTCAGTGCCTGTGGGAGGGCTTGCAAGTCCAAGCACAACCCCAGGAGCCCCTTTCAATGGAGGAGGCAGTGCGCTTGGCTATGAGAGTCAATGCAGCGCTGATACTCCGCATGGACTCCGCATGGCTATCGGAAAAGGGCCAGGGAGTGCATTGCTCTTGCAGGCACCTGACATGGACACAAGAGGCCAAAAGACCTTCTTCAGTGGTGTAATCATTCTATGATTTTATGCACTGTTTTAGCTTTCACAGCTTTTAAATAGCATTTCTGAAGGGCAGGTTCACAGGCACTTAGGGGAGTCAATTCTGAGAGAACTGGTGTCAAAAAATATTTTCATAGAATGATTCAGCAGAGGAGGTGGCTATTTGGCCCATCTTGCTTGTGCTGGCTGTTTGAAAGGGTTAGCCAATTAGTCTCACTTCCTTGCTCATTCATCAAAGCCTTGTAATGTTTTTTTTCTTCCAATTGTTGGAAGTTATGATTGAATCTGCTTCCATCACCCTTTCAGGCAGTGCGTTCCGGACCATGCCAACTTGCTGCATTCTATGTCAATTAGTTTAAAACTCACCCCTCTGTTTCCTGACACACCTACCAATGGAACACAGTTTCTCCCAATCTACTCAACTAAAACTGCATAACCTAACTTAAGATAGGTGAAATTCAGACCTTACTGGGTATGACAGATTAATCTCTGTGGTGATTGTGTATCCACATAGCCATCGCCCCAGGTTACACCAAAAGCTTACTCAAACTTTTAACTCCTTCAGGAAGACTTCCAAATGCAGCAGTTATAACCTCGTTTGAATTGCTTAACTGTAGCTGTGCTATTTATGATTTTCCCAGCAGGCCGACATACTCGTATCTCGGAAAGAAACGGGACTGAAAGTGTTCTGGTACATTGCTACAAACAATGCTCATTTTGAATTCTTCGCACATTAACAGCAGCTGGAGTGTGAAGGTCATTCTTGAGCAGATACCGAGGGAATTCAAAAATCTCATTCTGTATTGCTGATGGACAGTGAGGAGACTTCCTTCAACTAAGCGAAGTACGGTAACTGTTATTACAGAAAAATAGAATTATGTTAGTCTCCCAAAACTATTAAGTGGAATATTCTAGAATTACATAGAATATACTGCACAGAAACAGGCTATTCGGCCCAACAAGTATGCGTTGGTGTATATACCCTACATGAGTCTTTCCAATTCCATCAACCTCTTCACAGCCATTCACCATATATTTCTATCCCCTTTTCTCTCTTGTATTCATCTACTTTCCTCCTGAAAGTATCAAAGCATTTTGCCTCAACCACTTCATAAATTCCACATTCTAAACTTTCATTGAGTAAAGACAATTTCTCCTCATTGCCTTATTGGATTTTTAAGTAACTATCGTCTATTTATAACCTGAAAGTTCTGCATTCTCTCACAAATGGAAACATTGGCCAGGATTTTACCAGCCCAGAGAAGTGGGAGAGGGGCAGTAAAGTTGCAGGGAACGAGGTTGGATCAGCTCCCCAATGCATCCTTCCGCAAGGACATTTTACCGAGGGCTGGACCAGAAGCAGAGAGTCTCTCCACCCCAAAGAAGCAGGCAGCCAGTTTACATAATTGATGGCAGTGGTTGACGATTGATGGCGTGTGATGATGGTTTGCGTAGTGGTGTCAACTCTGTATTAAACATCACATGTGGCTTAGCAGCCCCACCCTGGCATGGCAGTCTCTGCTGTGTTTGCTGCAGAGGAAGACAGTGAGTTGAGAAGGTGCATGGTTCACTGGCCTCTGTTTTCCCTTGGCCCTCTTCTCGGCCAGCTGAGCTTTTCATTTCTGCTCGCCCCTTCCAATGCCCTTCCAAACAGTCAGCCTCCAGAGGTCACAGCCGTCAGCGACTGTCTCCCTGTTGTCTGTGTTAATGCCCACCATTTTCATATCTTGCTTTCAGGTTTTCTTGTTGCAGAGGTATAGATGCCCAGGAGGTTGTGACCCAATGGCCAGTTCACCATAAAGAAGGGCTTTGGGTTTGCAGCCGTAGTCCCTGCAATGAATGTGGATAGTCAGCACAGACAATGTTGTTAGCAATGAGTGAATGCTGATGGAGTTAACACACTCGACAACTGCTGAGATGGTGACCTGGTTTTGCCAAGAGATGCTGAGGATATGTCTGAGGCATAGGTCAAAAGAGGAATTTCCCAGATTTTGTTTTACTGAATGGGCCGCATGTTTCTTGGCCCTCTCTCAGGAGATTATGTGGCTGCTTGTGTGTGGGAAGCAATAGGGTCATGATCCTTCATTAGTGCATGCAGACAGATTCAATAGACCAGATGATCTTTTCCTGCCTTCTGTCTTCCTATTAACATACTTCCAGACCACTGAATAATCATCTAAACTTTCCAGTGTCTTTAAAAAAAATCCACATAATTCCTACAAATGTGGCAATAGATTGTCTGGACAGAACCAATAGATTATCTACCTGTCACTGTCTGCAATTATTACAACCCCAGATACCATTTTGAGATTGCTACTTGTTCAGAGTGGTCCAAGGCCAGCAAAGCCAAGTTATACTGCTGGTTGCACTTTGCCCCCTGCTCAGGGAAAAACAAAATTTCCCCTTAAAGTTAGAGCCCTGCTCATGAACAACTGCAGACTGATTAAATGTTAATGTTAACAAAAATCTGACACGATAACTAACATTGGAATGATTAAAAATAACTTTTAAACTACTCGAGTGGGAAATTAAAAATTTAGTTTCCCATTGAGTGAAGTAACTGAAACAACAAGGAAGAAAAGTTTGCATTTATCAAGTGCCTTTCATGATGTTAGGACATCCTAAAGTACTTTACAACCCATGAAGTACTTTTGAGGTGTAGTTAAAATAGAAGAAACACACTAACAATTTGTGCATAGCAAGCTCCCAAAAACAACAATGTGCGAATGACCAGATAATCTATTTTCAAGATGTCAGTTGAGGGATAAATATTGGTTAGGACACCTGGTCCCCACGGAGTGTCTGGATAATGCCTCATCTGAAAATTGGCAAACCTGAAAGTGCAGCACTCCCTCAGTACTGCACAGTGTAGCAAGGCTATTTTCTGGAGACCGTCTGTCAATAGTTGCCTAAATTCAATTGGGCAACTTCATAGTCAAATTACAGAGCGATTTGTGTCAATACAATACCAACATTATTGTACATCAATGCCATGTGTGATAAGTTGTTAACAGGGAGTATGTTCAGTATACTGCTGGAGTAGTTCTAATTGTATTTTTGTATGTCTGTCAACTTCCTTTAAGAGCACCTTTGGTCGGACTATCTGCAATGTGGCTTCATTCGCTTTATTATAAAAATCACCCGTTACAATTTCATCCCCATATAGAATTTGCAGCAACTTCTAAAGGGCAACCAGGGATGGGCAACATGTGCCAGATTTGCCACTGATATTCCACATCCTGAGAATGAACAGAAACAAAGAGAGTTAGGGCATATCGAAGGAAGGCTATTCAACCCATTGTGTCATGCCAGATATCTGTCTATGCATTTAATAATTTGTTTATTCATTCATGAGATGTGGGCATCACTGGCTAGGCCAGCATTTATTGCCCATCCCTAATTGCCTTTGAGAAGGTGGTAATGATCTGCCTTCTTGAACCGCTGCAGTCCAGCGGTACACCCACAGTGCTGTTAGGGAGAGAGTTCCAGTATTAAAAGTGGTTGTATTTTAGTTGCTTTTTGTACGTGGCCTGTGAATCAGGCTCATGTATATCAAAAATTAAGCATTGGTTCAGAGGCATACCTGTTATACACGACAATAAGCTTGTGGTGTATAAGTTAGATGCCAAGGTCTGAAATGGGTTGAGTGAAGTGAAAACTCCCAGCGCCAGAGTCAGGTCCTCATTGTGGAGTCAGGCTTCATTGACATGGTATGTTCGTGCAAAGAAAATCCACTTCACGCTGACATTACAGCTTATAGTGTGAGGATACCCTTGGTTTATTCGCTTAATACCAGAAATGGTTTTAATAAGATAACTTCCTGATATCTGTAAAACAAAGACAAGGTGTGCATCTGTTCCTCCAAAAGAGCTATTGTTGCAATTTTCATCTTCTGCTGCAAAAGAATGAACTGATTTTGGTTATGGTTAATGGTTGTTAATGCAAATCTTAGAAGCTCTGAACTTTACTTTGTCCAATCTTGTCCAGCAATAAATCAGAAAACGGGAGGAGAAAACCAACTCACTGTGGCATAACCTGTAATGATGCTCACTTCACACTTCTCAGGCAGTGAAGTCAGCACGGAATTGTGAGACTTTAGTTATCCAACTGCAGAGAATGCAAAACCTTGAATCCCACCCTTACCTTGCAGACACCCCTCCCATTCCCCGATGAAGTCTTTTTAACAGAGTAGGACAAAGAGGTGCCATTACAGAGCTTGACTGACACATGTGATGCTCAGTATGTCACACACCCACATGCAGCCCCAACCAAACCCAACTGTGGTTTCTTCATCTGACCCCATCTAAATTCTGCTGGCAGTCCTGGTCCATCCTGACTTCCTCTGGTTACTGTGATCCAACTCAATATCCACCAGCATTCCCAACTGCAATCCCACAGCCAACTCTGATTTCAAGCAAATGAAGCATTCCCATAAAGTCATCTATTTTTAATACATGAAGGGTAGGTATATGTCAGATAAAGACATGGTGGCGTGAATACGTGCTGCTTTTTAATTTCTATAATGCTGTTTGAGGTGGGAGAGAGGGGAATGTATGTGTAAATGCAATTTAATAAAACGACTGCAACAAGTTAAGTAAATGGTCTTGGGACTGACTTGTGCGTTAGGAATTCTGGTTGATTTTTCTGTACTCTCATTTCAGGGATACTGATGCAAAGTTGTAGCAATTTAGCTGAGATTAGCTGACCGGCAACAGACACATAGGCCTGAATTTTCTCGTCGGCGATTTGGGGGCGGGGCCCACTCGCCAATGGGAAAATGACGTGGGATGACGTCGGGAGGAACCCCCGACGTCATCCCAATCCCTTTAAATTTTTAGGAAGGCGGGCGGACAGCGAAATCAGCTGCCCATCTGCTGACCTGTCAATGGCCAATTAAGGCCATTGACAGGCTAATTAACATCATTAAACACCTGCCCGTCCAACCTTAAGGCTGGCGGGCAGGCCAGGAGCCCAAGTGGGCTTCGGATAAAGCATGAAACCTCATCCACTGGCAGGATGAGGATTCCTGTCCATTTTTAAAAAGTCTAATTAAGTTTATGTCATTTTTATTAACATGTCCCATCTCGTGTGACATTGTCACATGAGGAGGGCATGTTAATAATTTTTAAATTTTTCTATTTTTTGATTTTTCTTAACTGTCATTAATCTCCCTGAGACAGGATTTTGCCTCCGCGCACGAAAGAGGGCACTTTGACAGTTGGGGAATCCCTCCTTCCCCCGCACAGGAAGGACATAGCGCTTCCTGTCGGGCAGACCACTGGGTGGGCCTTAATTGGACCGCCCACTCAAAATGGCAGTGGGCCCTGTTTTGGCGGCAGGGGTTGGCTGTCTGCCCGCCGCCGAGCCGGTGGGGCCCGCCCACTATCCGAAGGCAAAATTCTGCCCACGTACACATTATTGATAAACTGCGTTGCTTTCCCTATGAAGGCATCAGGTTAAAAGGGTTAAATTACTTCTTACATTCTTAACATTAGTGCTCCCATCTAGGAATTTCTGAACGATCCCTCACATATTACATTTGCACCGCTACACGGAGTCAACTTAGTAACTGCTAATCACCTTCCTGTTCTCTTAGACAATAGGCTAAAAGACTGAGCCATTCTTCACAGTGACCTATGGAAGTAATCTAATCTTATTTCAAACCAGTGAGGTGAGATATAGTTCCCAACAGAGAACTCATTGATAGCAGAGACAATCTATTGTAAAGCTCAATCTGCAATGGACCTTCTTTTCTCAAAGCAGTGTCTCTTTTAAGTCTCAAAGACTGGAAATAGACCTGCTTTATCAGAACAAATCACACATATATTGCAACTGAGCAAAAGGTAGGCTGACACTGATTCGGGCTCACAAGTATTCTTACACCATGGCAACACCCTATAGTCAGCCATCAAGAGCTGTGTTAGCTTTTCAGTTCACTCTGAGGAATATCATGGAGCAGGGAAGGGCAGAAGGACATATCTAACTGCAGGATACATTTTGCCAAGTGACTGATTCACATTGCTTCCAGCAAGAAAACTAACCTGCCTGGAGCAATATTTAAAGACCCCAAAATTTAATAGATACAATTTCTCCTTGATTTTGTCCTACAATTATTTTATGCAGCACTGCAGCTTGTCAATCATGGCCCAGAATTTGCTGAGAAAATACTGGCCAGTTTAATGGCACTTACTATGGTTAACGTGTAAATTGTCAAACATCTTGGGGTGAGGAAGAGATACCTTGTGAAGTGCAAATCACCACTGGACTATTTGCCTCCTGAAAATGGCAGCTTGCCCTCAACCTCTCCATGAATTTCAAGAAATTGCTACATTTGAACATTAATTACCAGTTAAACTCACCACAGAAAGTTAGGACGGGTAATTAATGACATAAGGACACTTTAACATTAAGATTTATGTTCTTGCAATGCCTAAAGGCTGGAGTCTTATTCCTGCAGGGAGTAAATTGTTCTAAGAGGTTTTAAAAACTTTGGATTTTAAGATTTAATATTTTTGCTTACTTTTTCTTTGTTTCTTATTTTTATCTCCATCTGATCTTTCGTTTCTTTTTGTGCATGATTTGATTCTAAATCACCCATTTCCTTCTCAGCTGATCCACTTCTCCTTTATTCTGAAATCTCATCAGTTGAGGAGATGGATTATTGATCCCGCCCTTCACAAAGGTCTCAGATACCCTGTTGCCCTGGTCAAGCCATTATCAGCTCACATTTCTAACAAGTTATGGTGCAAAACAGAGCAGGATATGAGATGTCCTGATCCATCAAATTCTGGACCATTCTTTCGAGTGTTAGGGTTTTCTTTACAATAAGAAGCATACATTTTCTTGAACATTCAGTCATTCCCTTCTCCCTCTCTGCATCACACCGCTTGCCTGGTCAGCAGGAAGGGTACAAAGGTGTGCTTTGTTCGTTGGCTGCTAAAAGAGGAACAAGTGAGTTGAAGATGAATAGTATCTTATCAAATTTGCTCTCTTACATGAGAAAACACTTGGCCTCAATTTTGTGGCCTGGCCATAATGATAGGGCACTAAATGCCAAGCTGTCTGTGATCAGCTATTTCAATACAGACGAAGGCCTACAGAATTATACAGCAACCCGTGGGGGCCACTCGGACCAAAGCTGCGCCAGCTCCATAAAAGGTTAGTCTCAGTCACCCGTATTCTCTCACAATGCCCTGGAGTTGCTTTCCCCTTCAAATATTTATCTGATTCTGTTTTGAACCAGTTGAATCTGTTTTCATGGTCCCTTCAGGCTGTGCGTTCCTGACCTAGCAACTCAACTGCAGAAAAAAAGTTCTCCTCATCTCACCCTCTGGACCTTTTGCCAATCACCTTCAATCTGTGTCCCCTGGTTACCACCCCTCCCGTCATTGGAAACAGTGGGTGGGATTTTCCAGCCCTGACACCAGTGGGCATCACTGGGGGCAGGACGGGAAAATTTGGAGAGGCGTTAAAGTCAATGGCTCCCCAAATTTTCCAGTCCTGCCAGCAACGATGCCTGCCGGTTTTGGGGCTGGAAAATCCAGGCCGGTGTCTCCTCATCTACACTATCAAAATGCTTTATAATTTAATTAAACATCGACAGTTAAAAGTTAAAAACAAAAAAACTGTGGATGCTGGAAATCCAAAACAAAAACAAAAACAGAATTACCTGGAAAAACTCAGCAAGTCTGGCAGCATCGGCGGAGAAGAAAAGAGTTGACGTTTCGAGTCCTCATGACCCTTCGACAGAACTTGAGTTCGAGTCCAAGAAAGAGTTGAAATATAAGCTGGTTTAAGGTGTGTGTGTGGGGGGCGGAGAGAGAGAGAGAGAGAGAGAGAGGTGGAGCGGGGGTGTGGTTGTAGGGACAAACAAGCAGTGATAGAAGCAGATCATCAAAAGATGTCAACAACAATAGTACAAAAGAACACATAGGTGTTAAAGTTAAAGTTGGTGATATTATCTAAACGAATGTGCTAATTATGAATGGATGGTAGGGCACTCAAGGTATAGCTCTAGTGGGGGTGGGGAGAGCATAAAAGATGTAAAAAAAAAAAAAAATTTTTTTTCCTTTTCCTTTTTTTTATAATGGAAATAGGTGGGAAAAGGAAAATCTATATAATTCATTGGAAAAAAAAGAAAAGGAAGGGGGAAACAGAAAGGGGGTGGGGATGGGGGAGGGAGCTCACGACCTAAAGTCGTTGAATTCAATATTTAGTCCGGATGGCTGTAAAGTGCCTAGTTGGAAGATGAGGTGTTGTTCCTCCAGTTTGCGTTGGGCTTCACTGGAACAATGCAGCAAGCCAAGGACAGACATGTGGGCAAGAGAGCAGGGTGGAGTGTTAAAATGGCAAGCGATAGGGAGGTTTGGGTCATTCTTGCGGACAGACCGCAGGTATTCTGCAAAGCGGTCGCCCAGTTTACGTTTCGTTTCTCCAATGTAGAGGAGACCACATTGGGAGCAACGAATGCAGTAGACTAAGTTGGGGGAAATGCAAGTGAAATGCTGCTTCACTTGAAAGGAGTGTTTGGGTCCTTGGACGGTGAGGAGAGAGGAAGTGAAGGGGCAGGTGTTGCATCTTTTGCGTGGGCATGGGTTTGGTGCCATAGGAGGGGGTTGAGGAGTAGGGGGTGATGGAGGAGTGGACCAGGGTGTCCCGGAGGGAGCGATCCCTACGGAATGCCGATAGGGGAGGGTGAAGGGAAGATGTGTTTGGTGGTGGCATCATGCTGGAGTTGGCGGAAATGGCGGAGGATGATCCTTTGAATGCAGAGGCTGGTGGGGTGATAAGTGAGGACAAGGGGGACCCTATCATGTTTCTGGGAGGGAGGAGAAAGCGTGAGGGCGGATGCGCGGGAGATGGGCCGGACACGGTTGAGGGCCCTGTCAACGACCGTGGGTGGAAAACCTTGGTTAAGGAAGAAGGAGGACATGTCAGAGGAACTGTTTTTGAAGGTAGCATCATCAGAACAGATGCGACGGAGGCGAAGGAACTGAGAGAATGGGATGGAGTCCTTACAGGAAGTGGGGTGTGAGGAGCTGTAGTCGAGATAGCTGTGGGAGTCGGTGGGTTTGTAATGGATATTGGTGGACAGTCTATCACCAGAGATTGAGACAGAGAGGTCAAGGAAGGGAAGGGAAGTGTCATAGATGGACCACGTGAAAATGATGGAGGGGTGGAGATTGGAAGCAAAATTAATAAATTTTTCCAAGTCCCGACGAGAGCATGAAGCGGCACCGAAGTAATCATCGATGTACTGGAGAAAGAGTTGTGGAAGGGGGCCGGAGTAGGACTGCAACAAGGAATGTTCCACATACCCCATAAAGAGACAGGCATAGCTGGGGCCCATGCGGGTACCCATAGCCACACCTTTTATAAAAAGTTGACTATTTTATCTAAATACATCACTATTTAAAAATGTATTGGAAAATATGATCAGGAATGAACATTATCTTGGCTCAGGAATCCACAACTTTGAGTAGAAAAGTTGTGCTTTCAAGACCCATTCAAAGGCTTGGCCACACACTCCAGGTTTGAAACTCCGGGGCAGTGCTTGAGGCAGTGCTGCATTGCCAGAAATGCAGTCCTTTGGATGAGATATTAAACTGAGGTTCCATCGGGTCGCTCAGATGGACACTAAAGGGATAAATATGGGCCAGGACAACAGTGAGAACTCCCATGCTCTTCTCTGAAATAGTATCATGGGATCCTTTCTGTCCTCCTGCCTGAGGGAGCAGAAGGAGCCTCAGTTTAACAGTTCATCCAAAAGGCAGCACCCCCTCTGTACTGCACTGGAGTGTCAGTTTAAAGTCTGTACTCAAGCCTCTTGGGACTTGAATTCAGAATATTCTGACTGGCGAGAGTGCTTCCCACTGAGCAACTATTTGAAGAAGAGGATTGTTCTGGCCAACAGTTGTTCCTCGCTGCCACCCAAGAAAATTAATGATTAGCTGGTTATTTAACTTCATGTTGTTTGTAGGGGCATTACTGAAAGCAAAATGGCACCTGTATTTTCATAAAGTCATCATGCCTCAGAAAAATTTGCATTTTGCAAAGTGCTTTGTGATACACTGCAGAAATTCAATTTCATTGAAATCATTTTTAGATACCTAAAGAGGAACTATTTTAATCTTAACTTCAAATGTGCCAGCTGTGGTTCAGTTGTTAACACTCTTTGCCTCAAGTCAGAAGATTTTGAGTTCAACATCAGACGTTTGAACAACACAATCCAGGTTGACTCTCCAGTGTAATACTGAGGGGAGTGCCACACTGTCTTTAAAATGAGATGTTAAACCTAGGCCTTGTCTGCTCTCACAGGTGCTTGTAAAAGATCCAATGGCCATTAGTTCAAAAACAGCAGGAGAGATCTCCCTGGTTTCCTGGGCAATATTTATCCCTCAATCAACACCACAAAACGCAGATGATATGGTCATTTGCCCATTGCTGTGTGTGGGATCTTGCTGTGTGAAAATTGGCTTTATTGTTTCCTAATAGCAACAGTGGCTCCATTTCAAAAAAGGTACTGTTGTTTATTTTATAGATTTGATTTTCCTCAGCGCAATGCAGAAATGACACTAGTTCCTAAGTGGGCAGGAACTTTATTTATAGTGCTTTTAAAATGACTACTCTATGCTTCAGCTCTGGCTTCCAGCTCAACTTCTATTGGCTTCTGTGACGTCTGTTTACTTTCCTCTGAGTCAACACCCAGGCTTAACCAATTAAGCACAGTGCACATAGATCAATTACCAGACTCTCTTGATCAGACCCAGAACAACTGAACCTTTAAACACTATAGGTATCTCATCGACTGGAAAATATTTTTGGGCATTCTGAGGTTATGAAAGGCACTGCATGAAATACAAGTCTGTCACCATAGCTACCCCATTACCTCTCCCCATCTTAATATGCAGCAAGAATTTTTTGCTCTGATATCTGTGGTACATGCATTAGATTTGTAGCTTTTAGGAATGGTCAGTCCAGGGTAGAGCAGCTAATTAGAAGATTATATGGATAGGGCAATGCAGTTTCATAGTCCACCTCTCCTTCCAGCAATGGGAGCAGAAGAATTGAGGAGGCTATGGTGGAGGGGGTGGGGGGAAGAGAGAGAGGGGTGTTGAGAAAGAGGGGGAGAGAGATGAGGAGAGAGAGGGGTGGGAAAGAGAGGGGGAGAGAGAGAGAGGAGAGAGGGAGGGGGGAGAGAAAGAGGGGGAAAGAGAGAGGGGAGAAAGAGGGTGGGGGAGAGGGGGGAGAGAGAGGTGGGGAGAGAGAAGGGTGAGAGAGAAGGGCAAGAGAGAAGGGGAGAGAGAGGGGGGGAAAGAAAGACAGGGAGAGGGAGAAAGGGGGAGAGGGAGGGAGGAGGGGGGTGAAACCCAAAGAGATGGGATGGAGCCAAATGGTAACATCCATGCAGATATTCCAATCCCCACTCCTAGTGCCCAGAACTCCGTGCCTGGGTACCAATTTGCATCATCCACCCTATAAGCCTTTATTACTTTGTAAGTTCATGACCTTGCTGTATAAAGCATTGTTCTGAAGGATAGTCTTATAATACTATTATACAAACAATGACCCAGATAATTAGATCGTTACCCACAATTTAGCAAGATTAATGGCTGCTTGCTGCATAATCAAGCACCAAAATAGGCCAGCCTTTTAAAAGAAAATCATGTCAAGACAGCTTTAATAAATCACAAGAAATTACTGATACAGTGCGTGTGCTCTAAAGGAAAGTGTAGCCATTGTCGCATTGTAGTCAAAATTGTACCAGTAATTATCATAGTAGGCGAAATGTCACACACATTGCAGAATGGATATGTGTATGTTGGGGGTAAGGGGGTGGGTTTGCAAACAGTGTTGCAGTTAATATCCCTTCAATTCACATCTTCCAGCCAGTTCCCATTGTGACAAAACAGGATTACCATTGTGCCTTGCTTCAATGTACAAAAGACCTCTACTTTGGCCAATCCAATTGTAGATAAGACAATACATTGATAGTTTAAAATGGAAAATAGTCAGCTCCTTCTGAGAGAAATTATTCGGCTCGTGTGGGTTGGGGTTGTGGGGGTTGGTGGTTGGGACTGGGGTAATTTGATGTCAAATACTGTCGAATGACACATACCTTTGCATAGAGACTAACCTAGTTACTCTGCGTGAGCTCTTGAACAGAATTCTTTGCACATTAACTGTATTTCATTGACTTTTGATTTCAAAATGTGAAACATTTAGACACATAATAGTTGCCAAGGATTTTTCTCAGGAGCAAATGATTTGATATGCAAGTCGAGTGTCAAAAGGAAACAATTAAAAAGGATAATTAATGTATGAAGAAAGAACAGCTTTCAGTTGAGGTGAGAGTGACTGCCCCTGACATCAAGGCAGCATTTGACCAAGTGTGGCATCAAGGAGCCCTAGCAAAACTGGGGGGAAATTCTCTGCTGGTTGGAGCCATACCTAGCACAAAGGAAGATGATTGTGGTTATTGGAGGTCAATCATCTCAGTTGCAGGACAGGAGTTCCTCAGGGTAGTGTCCTAGGCCCAACCACCTTCAGCTGCTTCATCAATGACCTTCCTTCCATCATAAGGTCAGAGTGGAGATGTTTGCTATTGCTTGCACAACGTTCAGCATCAATCATGACTCCTCAGATACTGGACAACATTCAAGCTTGGGCTGATAAAAGGCAGTGGCATAATAGTATTGTCACTGGACTAGCATTCCACAGGCCCAGGGTAATGCCCCGGGGAGCCAGGTTTTAATTCCAACATGGCAGACTGTGACATTTTAATTAAAATAAAAAAAATCTGGAATTAAAAGTCTGATGATTGCCGATTGTCGTAAAAACCCACCTAGTTCACTAATATCCTTTTGGGAAGGAAATCTGCCATCCTTACCTGGTTCAGCCTACAGGTGACTCCAGACCCACAGCAATGTGGTTGACTCTTAAATTCCCTCTGAACAAGGGCAATTAGGGATGGGCAATAAATGCTGGCTTAGCCAGCAATGCCCACATCCCATGAACGAATGAGTAAAAACCTTTGCAGCACACGAGTGCCAGGCAATGGCCGTCTCCAACAAGAGAGAATTCAACCATCTCCTCTTGAAATTCAATGGCATTACCATCGCTGAATCCCCCATTATCAACACCCTGGGAGTTACCATTGACCAGAAACTGAACTGGACCAGCCACATAAATACTGTGGCTACAGGAGCAGGTCAGAGGCTGGGAATTCTGTGGAGAGTAACTCACCTCCTGACTCCCCAAAGCCTGTCTACCATCTACAAGGCACAAGTCAGGAGTGTGAAGAAACACTCTCCACTTGCCTGGATCAATGCAGCTCCAACATCACTCAAGAAGCTCAACACCATCCAGGACAAAGCAGCTTGTTTGACTGGCACCCCATACACCACCTCCAACATCTGCTCCCTCCACCACCAACACACATCTGCAGCAGTACGCAACATTTACAAGGTGCACTGCGGCCATTCACCAAGGCACATTTGAGCACCTTCCAAACCTATGACATCCACCACTAAGAAGGACAAGGGCAGCAGATGCATGGGAACAGCACCACCTGCAAGATCCCTCCTGCCACACGTAATCCTGACTTGGAAATATATCGCCGTTCCTTCATTGTCATTGGGGTCAAAATCCTGAAACTCTCTCCCTAATGGCACTGTGAGTATGCCAACACCACATGGAATACAGAGGTTCAAGAAGGCAGCTCACCACCACTTTCTCAAGGGCAATTAGGGATAGGCAATAAATGCTGGCCTACCCAGTGATGCCCAGGTCTCAGGAAAGAATTTTAAAAAAGCTTGCCTTTAATAATGCACCTTTCACAGCCTAAAGACCCTCCTTTTTAAAAAAAAAAATATAAAAAGAGCAAGAGAATAACTAGGGAAAGAGTAGGGTCAATTAGGGACAATAGAAGTAATCTGTGTGTGGACCCGGAAGACGTGGGTGCAGTCCTCAATGAATACTTTGCGTCGGTCTTCACAATGGAAAAGGACAACGCAGATATAGACATCAGAATGGAGGACTGTGAAATATTAGAGGAAATTAACATAGAGAGAGAGGAGGTACTAGCAGGTTTCGTGACCTTAAAAGTGGATAAATCCGCAGGCCTGGATGAGATGTATCCCAGGCTGAGGGAAGCAAGGGAAGAGATATAATTTTCAAATTCTTTCTGGCCACAGGTGAGGTGCCAGAGGACTGGAGGACTGCTAACGTTGTCCCATTATTAAAAAAAGGAGGAAGGGATAGACCAGGAAATTACAGGCCAGTCAGTCTAGCCTCAGTGGTGGGGAAGTTACTAGAAAGAATTCTGAGGGGCAGAATATATTTGAACTTGGAGAGACATGGATTAATCAGGGATAGTCAGCATGGATTTGTTAAGGGAAGGTCGTATTTGACAAATTTGATCGAATTTTTTGAGGAGGTAACCAGGAGTATTGATGAGGGTAATGTATTTGATGTGGTCTACATGGACTTTAGCAAGGCTGTTGATAAGGTCCCTCATGGCAGACTAGTCAAGAAAGTACAAGCCCATGGGATCTGAGGCAAAGTGGCACATTGGATCCAAAATTGGCTAAAAGGCAGGAAGCAGAGGGTGATGGTAGAGGGTGACTAGAAGTCTGTTTTCAGTGGGGTTCCACAGGGCTCGGTGTTGGGGCCCTTGCTGTTTCTGGTGTACATAAATGATTGGGACTTAAATGTAGGGGATATGATCAAGAAGTTTGCGGATGACACGAAAATTGGTAGGGTGGTAACTAGTGAGGAGGATAGCTGTAAACTGCAGGAGGATATCAATGGACTGATTAGGTGGGCAGAGCAGTGGCGAATGGAAGTCAAACTGGAAAAGTGTGAGATAATGCACTTGGGGAGGGCTAACAAGGCAAGGAATTACATTATGAATGGGAGGACCCTGGAAAGCACTGAAGATCAGAGGGATCTCAGTGTGCATATCTACAGATCCCTGATGATAGCAGGGCAGGTAGATAAGCTGATTAAGAAGGCATATGGGATACTTGCCTTTATTAGCCAAGGCGTAGAATACAAGAGCAGGGAGGTTATGCTGGAACTTTATAAAATGCTGGTTAGGCCACAACTAGGCTGCTGCGTGCAATCCTCGTCAGCACATTATAGGAAGGATGTGATTGCACTGGAGAGGGTGCAGACGAGATTCACCAGGATGCTGCCTGGGCTGGAGGGTCTGAGCTATGAGGAAAGATTGGATAGGCTGGGGTTGTTTTCCTTGGAGCAACGAAGGTTGAGAGGAGACCTGATAGAGGTGTATAAGATTATGAGGGGCATAGATATGGTGGATAGGTAGGCACTTTTTCCATTAATAGAGGGGTCAATATCCAGGGGGCATAGATTTAATGTAAGAGGTAGAAGGTAAGAGGGGAGTTGAGGAGAATTTCTTTCACCCAGAGGTTGGTGAGAGTCTGGAACTCATTGTCTGAAAGGGTGGTTGAGTCAAAAACTCTCGTAACATTTAAGAAGTATTTAGAAGTATTCACTTGCATTGCCATAGCCTCCGGGGCTATGGGCCAAGCACTGGAAAATGAGATTAGTGTAGTCCGATGTTTGTTGGTCGGCGTAGATACAATGGGCCGAACGGCCTCATTCTGTGCTGTAGACATCTATGTGGTCGTTGTTGTAATGTTGGAAAATGGCAGTCAATTTACATACAGCAAGATACCAACAACAAAAAAGTAATAATGGTCAGATGAACTGTTTTTAGTGATGTTGGTTGAGGGACAAGTATTGGTCAGGACACTGGGGACAAGTCCCTTGCTCTGCTGTTCAATAGTGCTGTGAATCTTTTACTCAAGAATGCTGACAAAACCTCAGGTGTGACGAAACCATATCGATCCATAAGGGCAATTTTCCAAATGTTCATAACCAACAGGTCCGAGGTTAGAACCATATAAAAGTTACAGCACAGAAGGAGGCCATTTGGCCCATCTTGTCCATGCCAGCCCGAGGACACCCAGGTACCCTTTCTAATCCCATCTTCCTGCACCAGGACCCATAGCCCTGCAGCTTACAGCACTTTAGGTGCAGATCCAGGTACTTTTTAAAAGAGTTTAAAGTTTCTGCCTCTACCACCAACTTGGGCAGCGAATTCCAGACACCCGCTACCCTCTGCGTAAAAAAGTTCTTCCTCATGTCCCCCCTACACCTTCTGCCACTTATCTTGAATCTATGTCCCCTGGTTGTAGAGTTCTCCACCAAGGGAAACAATTTTATCCTGTCCACTCTATCTATTCCCCTCATAATTTTGTACATTCATAACATCAGCCCAGTAAGTGCAGCTTACCATTCTGTCGCTTCCTAATTGGCTTCAATCATTCGTGCAGTGATGTGAAATGGGACTGCATGAGCAAACAGGCAAGCACATTCCAGTCTTTAAAAAGTCCCCTAAAAACTGTTGGCCCCTTTTCTTTCCTAGATATTTTAAAGTAGTGCGAAAACAAAATATGTTGGTGCTGATTATTCTGCCGTCTGCTTAATTTTTAAATGAGAAAAAAACATAAATATATTTGTCAGCCGAGGTCAGTGGTAGCGCACTTGTCTCTGTGTGAGACTGTTGGGGGGGTTGAAGCACTAATCCTTTGATTCGAACATAAAATCTAAGTTTACACTCCAGTGCAGTACTGAGAGAGTGCTGCACTGTCAAAGGTACCATTTTTTGGATGAAATGTTATAGCTAGGCCCTATCTTCCCTCTCAGGAGGATGTAAAAGAACCCATGGCACTATTTTGAAGAAGAACAGGGTAACTCCCCTCCTGTTGGGGCTGTCATGTTCACTACATTTACAACTGTTGCCACACTTTAAAAGTAATTAATTGGTTGTAAAGTCCTTTGGGGTGTCCTGAGGTTGTGAAAAGTGCCCTTTCAGTCAAAATTCTTTCCAAGGTGAGAATTTAGGCATCAATGAATGTGTCAAATAGCGTACTGTTCCACCATTTAGTGTGGACAGAAATGCAGGATGAGTAACTCACACAATCTATCATGCAAATTAACTGGTAATAGGGTAAATGTTAATCTTGAGGTACAGTCTATTTTAGGGGGAGGTGGTGGCACAGTGGCAACAATGTCACTGGACTGGTAATCCAGGCTAATGTTCTGGAGACACGAGTTCAAATCCCACCGCAGCAGCTGGTGGAATTTAAATTCAATTAATAAATAAATTCAATTAATTAATAAATCCAGAACTGAAAGATAGTCTCAGTAATGGGACTATGAAACTATCATCAATTGTTGTAAAAAACCCATCTAGTTCACTAAAGGAAATGTGCCATTCTTATCTGGTCCACCTACATGTGATTCCAGACCCAGAGCAATGTGGTTTACTCTTAACTGCCCTGTGAAATGGCCTAGCAAGCCATTAGGTTCTAGGGCAATTAAGGATGGACACCAATACTGGCCTTGCCAGTGATGCCCACACCCCGCTAAAAGAGTGAAAAAAAACACTCCTCACATTCACAGCAAGCACAGGGTTATAAATTTCAGCTGATTGGAGACGTGAGTCTGCCTATGCAAACTGTACTTTGTGAGCATAAATCAAGACAGCGCTCAAACAACAACACCCATTACTTATTCTACCCAGGCTCTTGGGGAGCATAGTGCAGCTCAAAGAGAAAAAACAATGAGAGAGAGGGAGAGAGAGAGAAACACACACAGATAGACAGGCAGGCTGAGCTAAGGGGATGGGAGAAAGGTGAAAGGCAATGTAAAGACTCAGGTTGCAATTCCAGTTTCACCCAGTGGCCTGCCAATCAAATGCCAGCAGCGCTGCATAACAAATGGCATGTTCCCAAATTGCTCTGTAATAGTGTAGGGTGTGGCTCCCATCCTGGCAGGATACTTAATAACTCTGAAAATAGCTTGGCTCTGGATTGCTGGTTAGGTGCACAGGGTCCCTTTAGTACCTAAACCCATTTACACTGAAAATAGAACTCAACAGAGCTCATTTTTGGTTTCCTCCGACAATCCACAGGCTTTTAAAACAAAACTTGCCATCACCTCATCGTTAATTCTTCATTCACCTATGATTTTTTTTTTTTAATCTTTTCATTTAGGGTTAGATAACTTTTCTTCCCCCCACTCCCCGAATATTTGAGTGCGTTGTTCATCCTGCAGCTGGCACTAAAAGCTGAAATATTTCCAAAAGCAGGTTATATAAAAATATTGGCTTCCTAAACAGTCAAGGTTCAAGTCCTAAGCTGATTAACAATCAGTTATAAATCCTCATGGACTCAACAATGGCTTAGTGGGTTGCACCCATGCATCTGAGTCAGAAGGTTGTGGATTCAAGACCTGCACCAGAAACTTGAGCACAATCTCTAGGCCGATATTTCTGTGCATTATTGAAGGAGTGCTGCACTGTCGGAGGTGCCATCATTTAGATGAGACGCTAAACCAAGGGCTTTTCTGCCCACTCAGGTTGCTGTAAAAGACCCCAGACCATTACTTTCAATAAGGACGGAGGATATCTCCACTGTGTTCAGACCAATGTTTATCACTCAATCAACATCATGAAAACAAATGGATGGAACAATAGATTTAAGGCAAGAGGTAGGAGACTAAGGCGAGTTGAGGAGAAATATTTTCACCCAGAGGGTGGTGGGAGTCTGGAACTCACTGGCTGAAAGGTTGGTTGAGTCAGAAACTCTTGTAACATTTAAGAAGTATTTAAATATTCACTTGTGTTGCTATAGCTTCCAGGCTATGGGCCGAGTGCTGGAAAATGGGATTAGTGTAGTCAGATCTTTGTTGACCAGCGCAGACACGATTGGACGAATGACCTCCTTCTGTGTTATAAGCGTCTATGGGCAGCATTTTCCCATCGGCCAGCGGGGGGCGGTAGGGGTGTCCCAACATCATCGCATGTCATTCAGATATTCAGTTCGGCGCGCACGCAGCTGACTCGGCTCCGTGCCCGCCGAACTATCAAAGGCCTATTAAAACCTAATTAAATCAATAAATTGAGCTGCACATCCAACCTTAAGGTTGGCAGGCAGGCAAAGAGCCCAGGTGGTCTTCGCATTTTTCAAGAAACCTCATCCACGGGCGGGATGAGGTTTCATGAAGGGTTTATTATTTAAATGAAAATTATTGAAATAAATAATGGACATGTCCCAGCTCATGTGACAGTTTCATATGAGGGGACATGTTCTTAAATTTTTTTCCCACCTTTATTCAAATCTCCATAAATTAAACAATTCTCCCTGAGACACCTCCATGCCTCAGGGAGATCTCTGTGCTCTTTTGTACGCATGCGTGGTGGCGCGGACCTGATCGGGTTCACACCCGCCCCCGCCTGCCCCCACACAACCCCCATAATGGGGGGAAATTTCTTTGAGTCTAACATTATCACGTTGCTGTTTGTGGGAGCTTGCTGTGCATAAATCCTGTTGTGTC
Source organism: Carcharodon carcharias (assembly GCF_017639515.1). Taxonomy (NCBI): domain Eukaryota; kingdom Metazoa; phylum Chordata; class Chondrichthyes; order Lamniformes; family Lamnidae; genus Carcharodon; species Carcharodon carcharias. The sequence goes on from NC_054471.1 coordinate 78,380,600, forward strand.
TCCTACATTGCAGCACTTCAAAAAGTGTTTGATTGGCTGGGATGCTTTGGGACATCCTGAATTCATAAAAGGCACTAAATTAATGCAAGTTTCTCTCTTTCCTTCAAAAAGGGTGTGACTTAGTCAGGGCAGCCACTGAGCAGTGGAGTAAGAAAATTCTCCATTTCAGAGAGGTACAGAAAATGCCAGAAGCAGTGCCTGAAGAAGTCCTACTTTAGTCAGTAGATTTGACAACATTTATACAGTATTTCAAGCCTGTTCCACCAATTAATTAGATCCTGGCTGATCTGTACCTCGACTTTGTTTGCCTACATTGGTTCCATAACTCGTAATTGTCCTTGCCTAAAAAGAATTCCAAATTTTGACATTTCCAGTTGACCCCCAGCCTAAATTGTTTTTTGGGGGAGGGAGTTCCAGATCTCCACTACCTTTGTGTGAAGAAGGGCTTTCTGATCGCAACCCCAAACAGCCCAGCTCCACTTTTAAGTTTATGTCCCCTTCTTCTGTATTACCCCACCAGGGAAAATATTTCTCTCCACCTATGCTATCAAATTCTTTAATCATCTTAAACCCCTCAATTAGATCACCCCTTAATGTTCTGTACTGAAAGGAATACAAGCCTCAAAATCCTTGTAGCCCAATGCTGGAAGAAATGAAGGAGAAGGTCCCACACTATTCAGATGGGGAGATGCATGTTGTAGTGAAAATGTCATGGGACTAGTAATCCAGAGGTTTTGGCTAATGTTCCGGGGACATGGGTTTAAAATCCCACCATGGCAGCTGGCGGAGTTTGGATGCAGTTAATAAAAATCTGATAATTGTTATAATGGCGTTAGTTACAGAACGTGTCTGTTAAGGAAGTCTTCATAGTCTTCCATAAGTTAACAGCAAGTCTTCATTAACTGCTTGCAACTTATACATGCATACAGTAAAGGCAAAGCGCTATCTCCATGCCTGAGTCATAACACACCTCTGGCCAACATCACACTGACTCTAGCTCTGGGACATCACTGTGTGGGCAATACTGTACTCAGTCCTTCATTAATCCTGTGTATATCAGACTCTTATATTACAGTACTGGTGACCATGAAACTATCATTGACTGTTGTAAAATCCCACCTGGTTCACTCATGCCCTTTAGGGAAGGAAATCTGCCATCTTTACCTGGTCCGGCCGACATGTGACTCCAGTACCACAGCAAAATGATTGACTCTGAAATGCCCTCTGAAATGGCCTAGCGAGCCGCTCAGCTCAAGGGAAATTAGGGTTGGACAATAAATGCTGGCTTTGCCAGCAACACCCACATCCCATGAAAGAGTAAAGAAAAAAATGTTGGAAGGGTCGAACACATGGAAGTCGAGCACATTCTTCCATTCTGCTTCATAAATTTAACCCTGAAAAGCAGACCAAACTCACATTAAACAAAAGAGAAAAATATAGAAAGGTTTAATTGTAAAGCTGCTGACCCCAACAGCAAAAAGTCAGTACTGAAGTCAAACAAGAAACTATTTTTTCTTGTAACTCCTGTCAGGTGAGAGTTTCTCAAGTTTGAAAGGAGATGGGAAAGAAAACACATGGATTTCCATAAAGTAATGATGTAGAACATGTACATAATAAACCTCATTAATCAGCTGTAAGTCACATTGCCACCTGCATAGTTAAAGTGAACAGGGCAGTGATGTATACGTGCTGTAGATGAACTGTGTTTAATAATACAGGAATCTGAGGGAACCACACTACCACTCTACTGGAGCTGTTGATCTCACAAACAACAATTTGCATTTATATAATGCACTTAACATCCCACAATGCTTCACAGGAGACAAAAATTGACGCTGAGCCACAGAATATTACAATGGGTAACAGGTCACAAAAGTGGGTTTTAATGAGCGTCTTAAAGGAAGAGAGAGAGAGAGATAGAGAAGGAGAGAGAGAGAGAGAGAGAGAGGTATAGGTGGTGATGGATTAGGGAGCGAATTGCAGAGTTTAGGACCTAGACAGCTGAAGATATGAGTAGAATTCTAGGAGCAAGATGTCTTGAAGGACTGCAGTGCTGGAGGAGGTGACAGTTGAGAGATATATCATTGTTCCATTCCTCTCCCTGGCAACAGCCTTAGACTAAACCAGTTTTTCATAGCCTCAGTGCCATATTTGGCCCTGAGATGAGCTTCCAATCACATATACACATGAAGACTGCCGATTCCCACCTCTGTAAAATATGGCCCAACTTCACCCCTGTCTCAGCTCACCTGCTGCTGAAACCTGTATCCATGCCTCTCTTAACTCCAGACTCATCCTTTCTGGCACACTGCTGGCTGCTGTCCACATTCTACCCTCCATAAACTTGTGATCATCCAAAACCCTGCTGCTCATGTCTTAACTTGCACCAAGTCCCATTCCATTATCACCTCTGCACTCACTGACTTACTTTAGTGCCCAGCTAAACAATGTTTTGATTTTAAAATTCTCACATTCATGTCTTCAAACCCCTTTATGACCTCGCCCCTCCCTACCTCTATAATTTCCTCCAGCCCCCACTACATTCCAAGATATCTGCGCTCCTCTAATTCTGGCCTTTTGAGCATCCCAAATTTTAATTGCTCCATCACTGGTGGTCATGCCTTCAGTTGCCTGGGCTCCAGGCTCTAGAATTCCCACCCTAACCCTCTATACCTGTCTGCCTCACATTCCTCCTTTAAGACACTTCTTGAAACCTACACCTTTGACTAAGCTTTTGTTCATGTAATATAATATCTCCTTATGTGGCTTGGCATCATATTTGTTTTAAAATGCTCTTGTGAAGCACCTTGGGATGTTTTATTATACTAAAGGTGCTATACGCTTACAAGTTATTGTTGTTGAGTGTACCTCATGCTGAGTTCAGTGACTGATTGCTTATTTTACGGAAAATGTGAGCCCCAGCATTTTTTTTCAAAAGCAGTGAAAATATAAATGGTCATATACAGCCTGGACACTTTCAATGTGTGGCGTTCTAATGAGTTGTACTGGAGTTATACTGCAGTCAGCAGTCTAAGAGTAACTCCAGGTGGGCTTAATGATGTTGTTTTATTGTCTTCAGGATGAATCAATTGCCTGCTTATCAGGGTTTTGGGGGGGGGGGGGCAAAGTCGCAGAGAACTCAGATCTCAATGGGAGGAAGGGACATAGAGAAGAGCACTGATGGGCATGCACACCGAAATGCATTGGCTCATATGCCCGACATCTCCCCATCACTGTCAAGAAGCAAGACAACATCTGGTTCCAAGTTGGCAGAGGGCACTGGGTGGAGCTTGCCCTTTCCACAACCTCTGGTCCATCTCCTGAACATCCTGCAGAGCCAGAGACATGGTCATCCCTTATCTGGCACAGCCTTCATGTGCCCAGGTGATCTACTCCTCTGCCCACCCTGTAAGAAAGCAGCAATATTCCCTGGCAAATCCAGGAACTCACCACAACGCCTCCATAAAAACTCTAGAGTGCTTCCAGAAACTTCTCAACAGCAGGAGTTCTTCAAAACTCCTTACGTGTAAGTTGGCTTCCTGGCCCTTTACACAGCGCGGAGGCAGGACCCAGTTTGTGGCTTGGTGCTCATTCTTAGTGGAGTGATGCATGAACGCAATGTGCCTGGATCCAAGCGAGGAAATCTGGCATCACATCAGATAGTAGGGCTGTTTGAGGTCAGGGTAGCAACACACCACCGCTTCTGGTGCACCCGTAGATGCCCATGAGGGAACCCTTTTCAATAGGTGGCACAGCGCACACCTCCAGGAGGCCAGAAGGCTCACGCTGCATTGCCTCCAGTGGTATGTCGGAGATGAGCCCTGAATCACCTAACCATCCACTACTACCTACATAATTCCTCTTAGATGTATACTTACTAGAATAACATCTCCATCATATGAGGACAGCATGGAAAAACCCAACCAACTGATGGTAATCAAAACAACATCTCTCTTGTGTGCATTGCCATTTGAGATCACATGGCTAATTAATAGATAAATTAATTTGTATGTGGATTTATATAGTTCTTTACCACATCAAAATCCCCCAAAGTGCTTCACTTAATTAACTATTTGATGGACAATATTACCAATATTTGAATCTCAGCAGGGTTTACTGAATCTAGCTTTCCATCTGGTTTCCCTGTGCCCCTTTTTAAAATCTTCTCCTGAAGGCCATGATTGAACAGCAATTCATGCCTTATCCAGTATGTTGACCAGTTGAACACTATGTTCTTGAGAGCTCAAGGGCAGTGTCAGTGGAGTATTTGACCTTGATGAACACTAATGCGCAGCGTGTCTAATACCCATGCGACTGTACTTCCTCCAGACTGCCACTGGATAACAATGAAGCCGGAAATTGCATTTGTAGTGTCTTTTTACAATCTCGGATGTCCTACAACAGTTAATATACTTCTGAAGTAATATAGAAACCATGGGAGGCAACTTTCACATAGCAACCTCCCACAAACAGCAGTAAGGTCATCACCAGATCAACTACTGAACAAACATGCATAATACAAATTAGCAACACAAGAGGCAACTAGGCCCCTCAAGCCTGCTCCACCATTCAGTAAGATCATGGCTGATCTGATTATGGCCTCAACTCTACTATCCTACCTACTCCCATATACTTTGATTCCCTTGTCAGTCAAAAATCTATCTAACTCAACCTTAAAAATATTGAATGGCCCTGTTGAAGAGAAATGACCAATGACCCTCTGAGAGAAAAAAATTTCTCATCCCAACTTAAATAGGAGGCCCTTTATTTTTAAACTGTGCCTCCTGGTTTTAGTCTCTCCCACAAGGAGAAACATCCTCTTAGCAGCCACCCTGTCAAGTCCTGTCAGAATCTTATATGTTCCAATAAAATCATCTTCATTCTTTTAAACTCCAATAGATACTGGCCCAACCTGTCAAGCTTTTCCTCATAAAATAACCCCCCATCCCAGGAATCAGTCAAGTGAACTTTCTCTGATCTCCTTCTGACACTATTGTATCATTTCTCAAGTAAGGAGGCCAAAGCTGTACACAGTACTCCCGCTGTGGTCTCACCAATGCCCTGCACAGCTGTAGCAAAACTTCCCGATGTTTATATTCCATTCTCCTTGCAATAAACAATAACATTCCATTTGCCTTCCTAACCATTAGTTGTACCTGCATACTAATTTTTTGTAATTCATGTATCAGGACAGTCAGAGCAGCAGTGGGAATAGAGCGGAGCGAACCTGGGGGTGAACAGCACCAGCGGAGCTTCTCAACAAAAGCCTGTGGGTCAAGGACCAGATCGAGCCAGTCGGAGCAGCAGCTAATCCTAACAGGAACCCTACATGAATACGAAAAGGCTGACAAAAGTGACGTCAGTGCAAAGCAGGGAGCTGATTGGTAGATAGTGTGTCAGTTGCTTTTCTCCACTTTAAAGCTACATTAAGGAACGGTAAGAGTTCTAAAAGGAAAGAAACTTAAATAATTTTCTACTTGACTCAAATTTAGGGTAAGAGTGTTTTAACTAAAGGCATGGCAGGAGAGCTCAGTCCAGTGTGTTGCATGGCCTGCAGGAGGGTGGGAAGTCTTGGATGCTCCTGGCAGCCTGGATGATCACATCTGCAGGAAGTGCCACCGGCTTGACTGGGATAGAGAAAGTGTGAAAGACTTAGAGGGGGCTGAATTCTTAAAATGTATCCAGGAGAACTTTTTAAGCCAGCACGTAGAAAGTCCTACAAGAGAGGGGGCGGTGCTGGACATAGTTTTAGGGAATGGAGCCAGGCAAGTGGTAGAAGTATCAGGCGGGGAGCATTTCAATGATAGTGACCATAACACAGTAAGATTTAAGGTAGCTATGAAAAAGGACAAAGATGGACCAGAAATAAAGGTTCTAAACAGGGGGAAGGCCGATTTTAATATGATAAGACGGGATCTGGCCAAATGGAGTGGAAGCTACTACTTGTAGGAAAATCTACATCAGAGCAGTGGGAGTCATCAAAAAGGAAATAATTAAAGTGCAGAGCCAACATGTTCCCGTAAAGCTGTAGGGTGGGACCAACAAGTCCAGAGAACCCTGGATGTCGAGGAATGTACAGGATTGGATAAGGAAAAAAGGGAAGCTTATGATAAGACACCTAGGGCTCAAATAGAAAGCCCGAGAGGAGTATAGAAAGTGCAGGCAGGAGAGCGAAGAGGGGGCATGAAAATACATTGGCATATAAAATAAAGGAAAATCCAAAAGCATTTTGTAAGTACATTAGGGACAAGAGGATAACCAGGGAAAGAGTAGGGGTCTGTACGGACCAAAGTGGCAATCTGTGTGAGGAGCTGGAAGACGTAGGTGTGGTTTTAAATGAGCGCTTTGCATCTGTATTACTATAGAGGACAAAGAAGGTATAGAAAGCAGGGAGAGGGACTGTGATATACTTGAACAAATTAGCATTGAGAGGGAGGAGGTATTAGCAATTTTAGCAGGCTTAAAAGTGGATAAATCCCCGGGCCCAGATAAGATGTATCCCAGGTTTTTGTGGGAAGCAAGGGAGGAGATTGCAAGGGCCCTGACATTAATTTTCAAATCTTCTCCGGCCACAGGAGAGGTGTCAAGGGACTGGAGGACAGCTACTGTGGCACCATTATTCATGAAGGGTGGTAGGGATAAACCAGGGAACTTTGGGCCAGTGAGTCTAACAGCAATGGTAGGGAAGCTTTTGGAAAAAATTCTGAGGGACAGAATTAATCTCCATTTGGAGAGACAAAGATTAATCAAGGATAGTCAGCATGGCTTTGTCAGGAGGAGATCATGCCTAACAAATCTTATTGTATTTTTTGAGGAGGTAACTAGCTGTGTAGATGAGGGCAGTGTAGTTTATGTAGTGTACATGGACTTCAGTGAGGCTTTTGACAAGGTCTTACATGGGAGACTGGTCAAGAAGGCAAGAGCCCATGAGATCCAGGGTAATTTGGAAAATTGGATCCAAAATTAGCTTAGTGGCAGGAGGCAGAGGTTGATGGTCGAAGGTTGTTTTTGTGACTGGAAGCCTGTGTCCAGTGGTGTACTGTAGGGTTCAGTGCTGGGTTCCTTGCTGTTTGTAGTGTACATTAATGGTCTAGACATGAATCTAGGAGGTATGATCAGTAAGTTCACAAATGACACAAAAGTCAGTGGTGTGGTAAATAGCGAAGAGGAAAGCCTTAGATTACAGGACAATATAGATGGGCTGGTCAGATGGGCAGAACAGTGGCAAATCAAATTTAATCCTGAAAAGTGTACGGTGATGCATTTTGGGAGGACTAACAAGGCAAGGGACTACATGATGAATGGTAGGACCCTAGGAAGTACAGAGAATCAGAGGAACTTTGGTTTGCATGTCCATAGATTCATGAAGGCAGCAGGACAGATAGATAAGGTGGTTAAGAAGGCAACGGGAATACTTGCCTTTATTAGTTGAGGCACTGAATACAAGAACAGGGAGGTTATGTTGGAGCTATATAAAGTGTTAGTTAGGCCACATCTGGGGTACTATGTGCAGTTCTGGTCGCCACACTGTAGGAAGGATGTGATTGCACTGGAGAGGGTGCAGAGGAGATTCACCAGGATATTGCTTGGGCTGAAGCTTTTCAGCTATGGAGAGAGACTGGATAGACTAGAATTGTTTTCCTTAGAGCAGTGAAGGCTGAGAGGGCACCTGATTGAGGTGTACAAAATTATGAGAGGCATAGATAGGGTAGATAGGAAGAAACTTTTCCCTTTAGTGGAGGGGTCAATAACCTGGAGCATAGATTTAAGGTAAGGGGCAGGAGATTCAGAGGGGATTTGAGGAATATTTTTTCACCCACGGGGTGGGGGGATATCTGGAACTCAATGCATGAAAGGGTGGTAAAGGCAGGACCATCACAACATTTAAGAAGTATTTAGATGAACCCTTGAAACATCATAGCATACAAGGCCACAGGCCAAGTGCTGGGAAATGGAATAAGGGCTTGATGACCGGCGTGGACACGATGGGCCGAAGGGCCTCTTTCTGTGCTGTAAAACTCTATGACTCTATGACACCTAGATTCCTCTGTACTGCAGAGTTCTACAATCACTCTCCATTTAGATAATATGCTGCATTTTTTTTATAGTAATAGGTTTTTTTAATTCATTTACAGGATGTGGGCTTTGCTGGCTGGGCCAGCATTTATTGCCAATCCCTAGTTGCCCTTGAGAAGGTGGTGGTGAGCTGCATTCTTGAACTGCTGCAGTCAATATGGTGTACATACACCCACAGTGCTATTAGGGAGAGAGTTCCAGGATTTTGACCCAGTGACAGTGAAGGAACAGCGATATATTTCCAAGTCAGGATGGTGAGTGACTTGGAGGGGAACTTCCAGGTGGTGGTGTTCCCATGCATCTGCTGCCCTTGCAGACAGGAAAGTAGAGTTGAGGCCACAATCAGATCAGCCATGATCTTATAAAATGGTGGAACAGGTTCGAGGGGCCGAATAAACTACTCTTGCCCCTAATTTGTATGTCAGCAGGTGTGGATGTTCAAGAAGACAGCTCACCAGCTTCTCAAGAGCAATGCTGACATAGCCAGCGACGCTCACATCGCATGAAAGAATAGAAAATAACTTTTACTGATAGCAACTTCTTACTGAAAGATATTTTAGAACCGAATTGAAATTCACAAAATGCCATTGCACATTTCGAGCTTGTGCATTTCTAGATTATTCATCCAGTAACATAACACTGCATTACCATGCTCATATATGCTCTGCAATCTATCTGGGCAGTAACAGCCCAGAAGGAAAAATCAATTCGTACCAGTACTTTTATTTAACAGTTTTTACTGGTGCTCCATTTTAAGGTATACAAGAACAGTTCGGACCGGTATTCTTATTTCCCAGTTTTTACTTTTATTCCTTCAGGGAGGAGACTTATTGATGAAAACATATAGGCACTGAATGGGCACCTTGTTCTGAGGTGCATAAATTAAAAATGTGCATCCTAGAATCATAGGCCTGGATCTTCCAATGGCAACAGGGATGAACACTGAGATGTTTGCTGCTGTTGCGCATTGGGACCCCGAGAATGTCCCAAACCATGCACAGGTGTGGTATTTATCCAGGACGTTTAAACTTCCAATGGGCAAAATTACACTGCCCTGGTCCCTCCAAGAATGTCTCCAACCACTGACCTTACTGTCCGAGACTTGGGCTTGATGCCCTATAATTACACAAATATTTATACCCTCCTTCTCCCTGCTGTTAATCTCAGGACAGTGATTAACATCGGGAACTATATTAGGAAGGCCTAAAAACAACTGTCCTCCAACGTAAAAACAGAATTATCTGGAAAAACTCAGCAGGTCTGGCAGCATTGGCGGAGAAGAAAAGAGTTGACGTTTCGAGTCCTCATGACCCTTCAGCAGAACTGGGTGAATCCAAGGAGAGGGGTGAAATATAAGCTGGTTTAAGGTAGGGAGGGGGGGTTGGGTGGGGGGAGAGAAGTGGAGGGGGGTGGTATGGTTGTAGGGACAAGCAAGCTGTGATAGGAGCAGATAATCAAAAGATGTCACAGACAAAAGAACAAAAGAACACAGAGGTGTTGAAGTTGGTGATATTATCTAAACGAATGTGCTAATTAAGAATGGATGGTAGGGCACTCAAGGTATAGCTCTAGTGGGGGTGGGGGGCATAAAAGATTTAAAAATAATGGAAATAGGTGGGAAAAGAAAAATCTATATAAATTATTGGAAAAAACAAAAGGAAGGGGGAAGAAACAGAAAGGGGGTGGGGTTGGAGGAGGGAGTTCACGATCTAAAGTTGTTGAATTCAATATTCAGTCCGGAAGACTGTAAAGTGCCTAGTCGGAAGATGAGGTGCTGTTCCTCCAGTTTGCGTTGGGCTTCACTGGAACAATGCAGCAAGCCAAGGACAGACATGTGGGCAAGAGAGCAGGGTGGAGTGTTAAAATGACAAGCGACAGGGAGGTTTGGGTCTTTCTTGTGGACAGACCACAGGTGATCTGCAAAGCGGTCGCCCAGTTTACATTTGGTCTCTCCAATGTAGAGGAGACCGCATTGGGAGCAACGAATGCAGTAGACTAAATTGGGGGAAATGCAAGTGAAATGCTGCTTCACTGGAAAGGAGTTGTTTGGGCTCTTGGACAGTGAGGAGAGAGGAAGTGAAGGGGCAGGTGTTGCATCTTTTGCGTGGGCATGGGGAGGTGCCATAGGTGAGGAGTAGGGGGTGATGGAGGAGTGGACCAGGGTGTCCCAGAGGGAACGATCCCTACAGAATGCCGCCAGGGGGGTGAAGGGAAGTTGTATTTGGTGGTGGCATCATGCTGGAGTTAGCGGAAATGGCGGAGGATGATCCTTTGAATGCGGAGGCTGGTGGGGTGATAAGTGAGGACAAGGGGGACCCTATCATGTTTCTGTGAGGGAGGAGAAGGCGTGAGGGAAGATGTGCGGGAGATGGGCCGGACATGGGCTCCTCCAACATTTCTAACAATGCTCATCCTCCAAACCCCCTACCGACAATGCTCACACCCTTGCACTACCCCAACCCCCTCCCAATAATGCCCCCACCTGCCACCACAAACCCATAACAGCAATTACAAGTCTTAAGCATTAGATTTTTGTTTGTTAAAAAAGCTTTAAGAACATTAAAAAAACTCACCAAAACACTGCAACTTAAGGGGAGTTTCTTGAGATGGTGGCATAAGGAAGGGGCACAGCCTTTCTGCTCCTTCTCCTGCCTAGCCCTGCTCGTGGATCCCTGTGATAATGCCTCGCTCTTCGATCTGAGATAGGATGTACCTGCTGGAAGGGTGAGAGGCCATACTTGTAAGCACGGCCAGCGAAGACTGCCATGGCATTGCCACTGACCAGAAGATCTGGGTCATGGAGTCAAACAGCACAGAGACAGGCCACTTGGCCCATCATTGCTGTGCTGGCACTTTGAAAGAGCTACCCAACTAGTCCCAATTCTGCTGCTTTATTGCCATTGCCACCACACCCCCACCCCCCGACATATTTTCCCCTCAACTATTAACCAATTCCTTTGGAAAGTTATTGAATCGGTTTCCACTGTCCTTTCCAGGTAACATGTTCGAGATCACAAAAGCTTTGAAATAGCTTCTTTTCATTTTACTATGGACCAAGATCTAAACTAAAAATGGAAATTCTAATTGATTAAAGGGTAAATCTAAAAGTTTCTGGGAATCTATGACATGACATCTCTATTACCGTTGAAGTAAGAAATCTAATAAATCTAATGCTTCCCAGTCAACATGAGTCATAAATCAGCTATCCATGCTGAGCAGAGATAATCTATTAATGCAGCTGGCAGATACTTTACCACTGGCCAACAATTCCTCATCCACCAAACCCAGCTGAACTTTTTCATTTGCCATGAAATTGCAACAAATTAAGTTCAGTAAAACGTGCCCATAAAAATCAATAACAGTTTTGATAGTTTGAACTATTAAAGCTTACGAAAAACAGATTGATCAAATTGTTTTTAATGCCTTTTTAGGGCACCAGTCAACCCTGCAAAGTCCTCCCCCCTAATATTTAGGGACTTTTGCCAAAATTGGGATAACTGTCCCAGAGATTAGTCAAGCAGCAGCCTGACACAGTCATACTCACTGAATCGTATCTACAACCAACATCCCAGACTCCTCCAGCACCATTCCCGAGTATGACCTGTCTCAACAGCAGGATGGATCCACCAGAGTTGGGAGCACCATCAAATATAGTCCAGTGGGAGTGGCCTTGGAAGTCCTCAACATTGACTCTGGACCTCATGAAGTCTCATGGCATCAACTACCACATAGGCAAGGAAATCTCCTGCTAATTATGACCTACCTCCCTCGCTCAGCTGAGGAAACAGTACTCCTCCATGCTGAGTGCCACCCTTGGAAGAAGCGCTGAGGATAAGAAAGGGTACAGAATGCATTTTGGACCGGGGAATTCAATGTCCATTAGCAAGAGTGGCTTGGCAGCATCACTACTGGCCAAGCTGACTGAAAAGTCATATCTGACAGACTGAGCCTGTGACAGGTGAGATGGTTGGGGGTGTGACAGTGGTGTAGTGGTAATGTCACTGGGCTATTAATATAGAGGCCTAGGCTAATCCTCTTGGGACAGGGGTTCAATTCCCAACATAGCAACTGGAGGAATTTAAATTAAATTTATAAATCTGGGGCACGCCGATGCGTAAAATGATGTGCGGTGATGTCGGGCAAGCATCCTGACGTCATCGCATACCATCGCGATATTTCGTTGGGTGGGCACACAATTATATCCACTGCATGCCCACCATTAATTAACGGGCCACTTCAGGCACTTGAATCACCAATCGACGCCAATTTTTCGGCACCTGTGCAATCTTTGGGTTAGCACAAGGGTACAACGGGTAGGCAGATAGGATACATTTGTATAAACCTCATCCACGAGCGGGATAAGAGGGCTCAGTGGGGTTGAGAGTGTGCTGTCAAATATTAATTTTTCAAAGTTATTGATACTTGCCTGTATGATTTGCAATACTTCAAAACATACACCAACTGCTTGGTCTGGACTCGCAACCTTCAGGTCAGCACGCTGCAGTGAGGAATCTTTTTTGGGTCTGCATGTTTCAGGAAGTCTTCCCTTAGCCTGGGAATGGGAGCTGAGCTCTCCACTGGAGGAAGGGAGGCCAGAAGGGGGAGGAGGCCAGGAGTGCACATTCAGCCTCCAGGGGAGCCACCTTTGGGAGGAGAAGCTCAGGCACGAGGGGCGCAGGGCCAAGAGGTTATCCAAGGTGGAAAGGGCCGCAGAAGACGCCACTATCCTGCTGCCAGGGTTTACAGGCGGCGAAGCAGTTGCCTCAATATGTCTGAGGTGCAATGCTGAAGGAGACTCCGTCTCTCAAGGGAGACAGTGAACTATATCTGTCAGATAATTGGGCCTGAGATCTCAGCGAACTGTGTGGGTGGGCACCCCATGACAGTGGCTCTAAAGATCACAGCTGCCCTCAACTTCTATGTCTCTGGCTCCTTCCAGGGGTCAGTGGGTGATATTTGTGCTGTCTCCCATTCAGCTGCCCACACTTGTGGTCACAGGTTACAGACGCTCTGTTCAGGTGTGCATTGACCTTCATCCTCTACCGTTGGGACCAGGCCAGCCAGACACAGTGAGCCAGAGGCTTCGTGGCCATTGCTGGCATCCCCCGCATCCAGGGTGCAATGGGCTGCACACATGTGGCCATCAAGGCGCCAGCAGGTGAGCTCGGTGCCTTCGTCAGCAGGAAGGGCTTCCACTCCATGAACTTGCAGATAGTGTGTGACCACAGGATGCTGATTCTGCAAGTCTGTGCAAGGCACCCAGGCAGCTCCCACGAAGCCTACATCCTTAGACGCTCCCAGGTGCTGGGGCTCTTCAGTGCTCCAGCCTGGCTTGATGGATGGCTGCTGGGTGACAATGGCTCATGACGCCTCTCCACCATCCAAGAACAGAAGCTGAGCAGCGGTACAATAGGAGCCACGCCTTCACAAGGGCTGTGGTGGAGAGAGCCACTGGTCTTCTCAAGATGTGCTTCCGATGCCTGGACTGCTCAGGGGGCACACTCCAGTACCCCCAGGTCGTGGGTCGCTGATAGTGGTTGCATGCTGCGCTCTCCACAATCTGGCGCTGGAAAGGGGGATGCAGTGGACGATGAAGATGTAGATGCATTGGCTACAGATGCACACGATGAGTCCAGCAGTGATTCCGAGGATGAGCATGCACAAGGAAATGCTGAGGGGGTAGACGCTGACCTGGGCATACCTAGGGAGGCAGGGACACCCAGGAGGCTTTAATCTAATGAACCTTCAGCTAGCACACAATATATGGTCCTCCAGGACAAGTCTGGGCTGTATGCTCCATATTCGAGACCTAAGTGAAAAATCTGCCTGGATAGGAACATCAACTAAGGTCCTTGTTAATAAAGCTGAATGTCCCATAAAGCTCACATTACATTATTGGAAACCATACACCTGCAGATCAAGAGAGGCAACCTCAGTAATGGTGACGTGTCTGAATTTATTTTTGAAACCAAAGAAACTTAATGAAACAAAATGAAAAAGGTGTTAAAAATCACAGCAACTTATAAAAACCTCATTGCAGGCCAACAAAAAAGCACCAGTGATAAGCCTGTGGTGTGCCTAAGGTGCCTTATGTTTACGTTTTTAGGTGCTACGTCTTGGTGCTGACCCCTCACTGGGAGCGGCATCTGAGACAGCCTCCTCACTCTGCTGTCCTGTTGGCTTCGATGACCTTGGCGGTCATCCTCTGGCCCGTGGAGCCAGTGCTGGCCCCACCTGGGAGGAAGCTGCCAGTTCCACAGCTGGCATCTCCCCAGTTGTCGCAGCCTCACCAGATGCAACGGTCACTGGCAGAGGGGCGGAGGAGCTGCCACTCTCATCCGGAGCGTCATGAGAGGAGTCTCCACAGACGGCAGGCAGCTGCTGCACCGACATGAGGTCGCTTCGGACCTCCCTGCTTACTGTGGATGGATGGCCACCGAGCTGGGAAACTTGGTGCCCAGACCATCTCCCAAACTGGCACTGACCAGTTGAGTCAATGCCAATGTGAGGGCTTATTGGTCCAAGCGCATCCCCAGGAAGCCCTGACGGGTGTCCTGGAGGAGGCTCTTCACGAGAGTCGGCACTCTCTCCATGGAGGATGCATGGCACTCAACTATGAGGCTCATTGCTTCACCGGTAGTCTGCGTAGACTCCTCCACCACGGATACCAAGCCAAGCATAGCCTCATGTACCTCCACCAGATGCTCCCACACACCCGGCCTCATTTCCTGAGTTTGCTGCTTCACGGACGACTCCAGAGGCACATCATCAGGCACCGACTGAGCATCTGCCTGGTCCCCTGCAGTCCTCCAACTGCTGGTGCCATGGGCACTCTCTGACTCTGTCAGCTCCTCCAGCGACTGAAGTGCCCTCACTGCTGTGCCCCGGGAGACTAGCTGATGTTCTAATTCCCACCGAGGTGCTAGTATCTGCGCTGGCCCCTGCCTGGCAGAGATGGTGTGAAGCTGGTGAGGCATCAGGGCCCTCAGGTGTGAGAGGGGGCCTCTGCTGCTCCTCCTCCCGGCCCTGCTCCGCTGATGCTGAAAGGAAGAACAAGGACATTAGATCAGTTAACGTGGAGACAATGTCAATGTGTATCCCTGTCCCCCAGATCATTACGCGCTCACCCTTCCCATGGCTCAAGCCATGTTGCAAACTTCATTCACTGAACATTCAGCACTGCCATGGCTGTTGGGAGAACAATGGTGACCTCACTGCTGGGCAAACAGACCTGCCCGTGGCACCCCAGTCTCACTGCCACCGGTGGACCTGGGTGCATGGCACCTCTCCAAATCTAGGCCTGCTGCTCGAAGCAGCTGAGAATCGCTAACTGTGCCGGCCCGCTGCCAGTCTTCACCCGCTCGACGGCATAATGTGCATTCTCCTGAAAAGGAGAGAGGAGCATTGATTAGTGCTACTTGTGCCTGGACTCTCTTCGTGGATGGCCCACCCCAGCCAGAAAGGGACATTGCAGGGCTCCAGTGCCTCCTCACTTCGCTGCTACCGAACACTCACACAAAGATGCCAGGCCTGTCCCCCACACCCCCTCCCCCCACCCCCTTGGCCAAGTGCTGCCTACATCATATTTGGCACCACATGGTCTCACCTTCCATAGCAAGGAGACGCGAGCATGTGGAGCTCAGACGGCAGCAGATGGGTTGGTGCCACGCCATTTGAAGCTCCCCTCCCAGCATGTCATCACCCTGTTTTTGACATGTCGTGGAGTTCCAGCTCTGCGTCCAGGTGCAGCTCCTCCAGGTTGCCCCCAAAACAGTAATTTGGGTCTCAATGTACCACATGCTGCGGGGGCAGAACCCATCTCTTCACTCCCCTCTCAGGGTGACCTCGGCATGGGCAATATCTGCTGGCCCACCCAGTGAAGGACACATGCCGTCAATGATTCAATGCAGTCACGACACTCAGACTTGGGGGTGTGCGGAGGAACCAGGGGGGAACGTTTACCTGCTGGGTTAAGTGACCAATGCCAACATGGTACTCACCCTTCCTGAGCGCAACAGGTCGTTGAAGTTCATGCAACACTGGATCCAGGTGCACCGCACCACGTCGTGGGAGCTCACCACCTCCTCCCAGGTACGTTTGGTCATGTGGAGGGGCCTCCTCCTCCTGCCCTGGGGTACGAGGACTTCCTGCCGTGCTGCCACCTCCTCGAGGACAGCAGCAAGGCAATCAACCAAAAAACGAGGGGTACAGTGCCCCCCTGCCCTACCGTCCTGCCTGGCCTGCTCAGCAGCAGCGCTCTGGGGAGCTTTTCCACTGGCCAAGATTCACAGCCTTGGAAAGGTTGCAGCAGCTTTTTTAAAACAGGCCGCCGGGTTGCCATTGGACCCGGCAGTCATTGCAGACCCACCGCCGCCCGCCCACTCCCGCTCTCCTCGGAAGCTGCAATTCACGCTGGGCGGGCCTTAATTGGCTGGCCTGTGTAAAACGGCGGTGCGGACCCAATCATGGGCAGCAATTGGGTTCGCACCCATTCGTGCCCATTCCCACTCCACACCACCCCCTCCTCCACCTGCCAGCCAGAAAATTCAGCCCCTGGAGTTAAAAGCTAGCTTCAGTACTGGTGACCGTGAAAAACTATAATTGATTGCTGTAAAAACCTATCTGGTTCACTGATAGCTTTGAGGGAAGGTAATCTGCTGTCCTTAATGGGTCTGACTTACATGTGATTCCAGACCCACAGCAATGTGGTTGGCTCTTTACTCTGAAATGGCCTGGCAAGTTACTCAGTTCAAGGGCAATTCAGGATGGGCAACAAATGCTGACCTTGCCAGCGATGCCCACATCCCATTAAAAGAATAAAGAAAAAGAAAGCTGTTGAGAGAACTGTAGGATAAGGGTTCAGCAAAGTAAGGATTAATGTGGGACTGGAGAACTGTACCACCCACAGTAGTGATGTAGAGAGTCACGTGATAGTAGAGTGTCTGCAGAGTAGAGTCCTGAAGGAGCTGGCAGAGGGGAAGAATCCATGCATTGCAGCTGTGCACATGTACATTGTTATGGGTTAACAATAGATGGTTTATGTTTAACGACACAAGCCTCCACATCTCTCTGGGAAACGCTAAACAACCTTTAATACAAGCACCAACATTGTCAATGGGTCAGAATGCCTCAACTTCCTCCATAATAGGATTGTGGGGGTTACCGACATCATGCAGACTGCAATGATTCAAAAAAGTGGCTCACCAGTCTTCAGCCAATTCGATTCACTCCATGGCTTTAAGGCACTGGATATTGCAAAGGCTATTAGCCCTGCCAACATTCCAGCAATAGTACTGAAGACTTCTGCTCCAGAACTTGCCATGTCCATAGCCAAGATGTGCCAGTACAGCTACAACACTGACATCTACCCATTTATGTGGAAAATTGCCCAGGTATTTCCTGTACACAAAAAACAGGACAAATCCAACCCAGCCAATTACCGCCCCATCAGTCTGCTCTCAATCATCAGTAAAGTAATGGAAGGGGTCATCAACAGTGCTATCAAGCAGTACTTGCTTAGCAATAACCTGTTCACTGATGCCCTGTTTGGGTTCCGCCAGGGCCACTCAACTCCTGGCCTCATTCTGGCCTTGGTTCAAACATGGACAAAAGAACTGATCTCCAGAGGTGAGATGAGAGTGACTGCCCCTGACATCGAGGTAGCATTTGACAGACTGTGGCATCCAAGGAGCCCTAGCAAAACTCGAATCAGTGGGAATCAGAGGAAAACTCCCCACTGGTTGGAGTCATACTTAGCACAAAGGAAGATGGTTGTGGTTGTTGGTGGTCGATCATCTCAGCTCCAGGATATCACTGCATGAGTTCCTCAGGGCAGTGTCCCCGGCCCAACCATCTTCAGCTGCATCATCAATGACCTTCATTCCATCATAAGGTCAGAAGTGGGGATGTTCACTGATGATTGCACAATGTTCAGCACCATTTACAACTCCTCAGATACTGAAGCAGTTCAGGTCCAAATGCAGCAAGACCTGGACAATATCCAGACTTGGGCTGAAAAGTGGCAAGCAACATTCACACCACACAAGGGTCAGGCAATGACCATCTCCAACAAGAGACAATCTAACCATTGCCCCTTGACATTCAGTGACATTACCATTGCTGAACCCCCCACTATCAACATCCTGGAGGTTACCATTGACCAGAAACTGAACTTGACCAGTCATATAAATAGTGTGGCTACAAGAGCAGTTCAGAGGCTAGGAATCCTGTGACGCGTAACTCACCTCCTGACTCCTCAAATGCTGTCCACTATTTACAAATCACAAATCAGGTGTATGATGGAATACTCTCCACTTGTCTGGATGAGTGCAGCTCCAACAAGACTCAAGAAGACTGACACCATTCCATGACAAAGCAGCCCATTTGATTGGCACCCCATCCACAAACATTCACTCCCTCCACCATTGACAAAGTGGCAGCAGTGTGTCCCATCACCAAGATGCACTGCAGAAACTCACAAAGGTTCCAGAGGCAGCACCTTCCAAACCCACAACCACTACCAACTAAAAGGACAAGGGCAGCAGATAGATGGGAACACCACCACCTGGAAGTTCCCACCAAGTCACTCACCGTCCTGACTTGGAGATATATCGCCGTTCCTTCACTGTCGCTGGGTTAAAATCCTGGAACTCCCTTCCTAACAGCACTGTGGATGTACCTACACCACATGGACTGCAGCAATTCAAGAAGGCAGCTCACCATCACCTTCTCAAGGGTAATTAGGGATGGGCAATTAATGCTGGCCTAGCCAGAGATGTCCACATCCCATGAATGAATAAAAACAATTGAGATGATTTAATGATCACATCTTAAGGGGAAGTGGGATAAGCATGTGAGGGAGAAAGGAAAATCAGAAGATCTTGATGGGGTTAGATGAAGGTTGGCATGGGAGGAGGCTCATGTGGACCATGAGCACTGGCATGGACCAGTTAGGCTGCTTCTGTGTTATATTTTCTACATAATTCCATTTGAAGGTACTATTTAAATGGAAGTTATTGTTACATCCACACAACACTATTGTGCCTGCTATTAATTTATTGCCAATGATGACTTGCAAAATTCTTACAATTTTGCTGCTTCAAGCCAAGTCTTTAGTTCTTGCTGTTCTGGGGCCAAGTTATTTTTGACAAAGTGCATGAGGAGGCACCTATGCGGCAAATGAGATGCCTCACACCCACAGAGCAATGTCACAGAAGATCACATCAAAGACTGACCCTGCTTCAACTCCTGATGGGATCATGTCAGTCGCGTCTGCAGAGCTGAGTTTTCAGTTAATTAGCAGTCAATTTTTTTGTCAAGATATTTGGTTCTCATTTCTAAGTTAGTTCATGGGACCCAGGGGTTAGGAGAAAGGTAAGGTGGTTGCTTCTTGGATGATCAATATTTTTGAGAAGCTAAAGTATGTTCCATGTTAAATGTGAAAACTAAATGTAAAATAATGGGCTGGAATTTGCTGGAATTACATGGTGCTCTACCTACTCCATCCATCAACTGTTTCCTCTTCACGTCTGTTGTTTCCTGCTACTCAAAGACCAATCAGAGATCTTGTTCACAACACAGCCAATGGCGAAACACAGAGACCAACCACAAGACAAAATAAAGAGCCATGAACAGGCTTCATAGGAGGTAAGTGAACTACAAATAACACAACAGCACAGAAAGAGGCCACTCTACCCATCATGCCTGTTCTGTTCCTCTGAAATTGCCTCAAAATCAATTTTTTAAAGTTTAGAAAGAACACTAAAATGCTGTTATGAGGTCATTTCCAGCATCTGCACAGCTCCTTTTCCATAGCGATGGTGCAAGAAGAGTGAAAAAAAGACAACAGTAGGATTTTGAAGACAAGAATTTTCTATTGTTTGAAGTCAACCTACAGAAAATCCAGCAGCCTTTGGCGTGCAGGATCAGGTAACATAAAAAGAAGTGGCTTGGGAGCTGAGAGCCAGATCACGTGATCGATGCTACAAGAAGTACAATGACCTGACCAGAACAGTGAAAGTAATCAGTTTTTAAAAAAAAGTAATATTTAATCAAAAATTGTTTCCTTCGGTCACAGATTCTTTTTTTTTAAATGAAATTTTTGGGCTGGTAAAGAAATTGTGCTTTCAATTTAGTGCTTAGTGTGTCCAGGGACAGCCTAGTGCTCTAAAGCTGAGAAGTATTCATTTAGCTCACGGCAGAACCCATTCTCTATTCACTCATAAAAGTGTGTTGCCTGGAGAAACAGCCTTTTCAACGTTATTGCTGATGAAGTTGATAGCTCCAAGCCTGTATTTTATTCTTGGTGGGCGGGTGTGATTGGCGGGCCTATGACCGGTCAGGAAACTGGCCACTGCCTACAGATGTCCCCCGACTGCATTTCATGCTGGCTGGCCAATTAAGGCCAGCCGTGGCACTGGTCGCTCCCTCCAAGGTGGGGCCTCCAGTAGGTCCTCCCTTGCCAGTGCCAGGTTCCAATGGCCGGAGGACGACCACCAAGGTCATCAGTGCCAAGAAGACAGCAGAGTTAGCAGGCTGCCTCTAATGCCGCTGCCAGCAAAAGGCGGGGGGGTGGGGGGGGGGCGCAACAAGATGCAGCACTTGCAAACTTAAGTTTAAGGCACCATGAGCACAAGGAGGACTAGCCACATGTGACATTCTGTTGTGTAATGTTTTGTTTATGTTTACTGGTCTAGCAATGAAGACCAGAGAAGGTGATGTTAATTTTTTTGGATTGTCAAAAGGAGATGAATTTTGTTTTTGTTGTAACAGCCTGAGTATGCTTCACCTTTTTATTTTTTTGGTGCAGGGTACACCAGTACGTAATGCTGGGAGCAAGTGGCCCTAAACTTTATTGCACAAGCACTGAGTGGACTTTGGTTTCAAATTAAAGGGTCATTTCAGGCATCCAGGATTGAGGTGGCAGCCTAGCTGAAGGAGCGTGGATCAAGGCGTCCCTGCCTCGCTGAAGGATACGGAGGTCTGCCTCCATGCCCTCAGCATTCTCCTCACTGTGCTCCCCTTCTGATTCATTACTGGGTTCATCCTCTGTGGTCTGTGGAGCCACATCAAGATCCTCTTCCTCCAGTGGGTCCCCCCCTTGCCAGTGCCAGATTGTGGAGAGCACAGCATGCAACCACTATCAGTGCCACTCGCTCTGGGGGGTATTGCAGTGCTCTCCCTTAACTGTCCAGGCATCGGAAGTGCACCTTCAGAAGACCTATGGTCCACTCTATCACCGTCCTTGTGGAGGACTTCTATTCTAACACTGCTCTGCCTCTGTTCTTGGGTGGCGGAGAGGCGTCATAAGCCAGCTTTTCAACAGATAGCCCTTGTCACCCAGCAGCCATCCATCCAGTCGGGCTGGAGTACTGAAGAGCCTCGGCACCTGGGAGTTTCTCAGGATATAAGCATCATGGGAGCTCTCAGGGTACTGTGCACAGCCTTGCAGAATCTACGTCGTGAGTCTCACATTATCTGAATGTTCATCAAGTAAAATTCCACATGTGTGGCGTCGATTGCACCCTGGATGTGGGGGAATCCAGCAATCGCTGCAAACCCTCTGGCTCGCTCAGCCCGGCTGGCCTCGTCTGTACAGAAATGAATAAATGTCAGTACCCACCTGAACAGAGCTTCTGTCACCAGCTTGACGCAACAATGGACAGCTGATTGGGACATTCCACAAAGATTTCCCGCTGAACCTTGGGAAGAGCCGGAGGCATAGAAGTTGAGAGCCACTGTGACCTTCAGAGCCACTGGCATGGGGTTTCCACCTACAGTTGGAGAATTGGAGGTGATCTCTGGCATATTCATCTGACAAATGGAGGTCATGGTCTCCCTGGAGAGGCGAAGCATCCTTCGGCATTGCGCCTCTGACATGTTGAGGTAGCTGCATCGCCACCTGTATACGCTGGCAGCAGGATAGTGGCATCTTTTGCGGCCCCTTCTGCCTTTGACTACCTGCTGGGCCTGCGCCCCTTGTGTCTGTGCCTCTCCTCCCACAGGTCCCTCCCACGGAAGCTGCATTGGGACACCTGGCCTCTTCTCCCTTCTGCCCCTCTCTTCCTCCTCAGAGGAGGTGCCTCCAGCGGAGACCACAATCCCCAATACCAGGGTAACAGAAGGCTGTCTGATACCTGGAATGGTCCACATGGTCAAAATCCTCCGGGGACCTTGGAGACACCAACGGGTTCTGAAATGAAGCCTAGAAGTGCCAAGAATGAAGCTCGGAACCGAGATGAAGCTGTCAAATTCAAATAAGCAACCAGTAGCAAACCATCTTCTAAACTCTTCACTACTCACAATGGCTATCCTGCCCTTGCATGAGGTTTTGAAAAATGTGAGCTGCCTTCCTGCCCATTTTGCCCGTGCGGCGAGCGTGAAATTGCATGGGCAACATAAAACTGAGTTCAGCTGGGTTTTGAATGGTCTTAAGTGGCCTCTTAATTGATGGTGGGCACGGACCCAACTCTCGCGCCCATCCGCCGACCTGAAGATTGCACATGTGCGGGATAACACCGGAACGCTCGCCAATATCTTCTCACGTTATTTTATGCCTGATCGGGTCAGGTGCGCACCTGCCCGCGGGGCGTAAATTTCTGTCTCTTTGCTGAATAAAACCACTGCCATGCCTGCAAAGCCCTCCACCTTTAGAATCTGAATTTTTTGCACACTGACTCATCTCTTAAGATGACACTGAATCTGGTCCCCATATTACCAAAGAAGATATAAGAAGTGCTGGACACTAGAACTGAGACATTGTAACTACCAAGAGAAAAGAGAAAGCTGAGTGGGTGACCTGTTGGAGGCTTTTAAAATTAAGAATGGATTGAATACAGTAGACATAAAAGAGATGTTTCCACTTGTGGGGAGATGAAACTAGAGGCCATAAATTTAAAATAGTCACAGACAAATCCAATAAGAAATTCAGGGGAAATTTCTTTATAGAGATTGGTTAGAATGCAGAACTTGCTACCACTTGGAGTGGTCAAGGTTAAAAGGGTAGTATAGATATAATTAAATGTAAGCTGGGTAAGTACATGACAGAGAAAGGAATGGAGAGATATTCTGATAGGGCGAGATGAGGCTCGGGTGAAGCAGAAACACTGACAGGCCATTTGGGCTGAGCTGCAAAGTACATTCTGTGCATGCAGGGTTCCTCAAATAGCGTTTCTAATGATAATCTCTGGGAAGGTTGGCAGGTGATTAGACGTAGGGAGTCTCTGGCCAAGATAGCTCAAGCACCAAATGATATTCAAAGCCAGGGGAATGCCCAGTCAATAGGCCATTGCAATGTTGTCAACTTTTTAATAGGTGGAAAGAGGTGGAGGTGTGGGGAGTGCTCCTTAAGTGAATCGCCTTCACAACAACAACTTGTATTTATATAGCATATTTAACATAATGCAACATCTCAAAGCACTTCATAAAAGTGTTATGAAACAAAATTTGTCACTGAGACACATAAGGAGGCGTTCAAATAGTTGACCAAAAGCTTGCTCAAAGAGAAGTGTCTAAAAGGAGAAGAGAGAGGTAGAGAAGCAGGGAGGTGTAGGGAGGGAAATCCAGAGTTTAAGGCCCTAACAGCTGAAAGCTTGGCCACCAATGGTGCATCGAAGAAAATTGGGGATGCTAAAGAGGCTAGAATTGGAAGAGCGCAGTTATCTCGGAGGATTGTGGGGCTGGAGGAAATTACACAGACAGAGAGGGGCAAGGCCATGGAGGGATTTGAAAAATCGGATGGGAACTGTAACTTTAGACTCTAAAATGACACTGGAAGGCAAAACTGGTAACAAAGGATTGTCAAAATGAGGGAAATTTTAAAAAGAAATTCTCCACAGCTTGAATGGTCCCTTTGTGGGCTGAGAATCCAGTGAGGATGATAAATCACATCAATACTAGGCCACTAACGACAGTGGTCCAGATTTTGCACTGAGCAGTGAAGGAATAGCATTCACTGTTCATCATTTTAACAGCTGCCTGCAGCCTGTTTATGGACTTTTGGGCAGCACTGGACACCCATTTCAGCATGCCTCCCCCTACATGTGTTCTATGACATGCGTGAGCAGAGCAAACAACAATGAGGTTCAATTAATCAGACTGAAGAATCATCACTGGGACATGCAAATTCGAAACCATGAAGTATAAATTAGAATAATTAATTCATTGTAAAATCATATACATAAAGTAAAGCAGAGTGAGGCAATAAGAGGTAGGATTAAGAGAGCTAAGACAGAAGGATATTAAATGTAAAAAATGTTTTTTGTTTAAATCTCCAACAATAATTAAACTCTGAAGGAATGAGACTGCACACATATAAAAAAAATAAGTTTTCAGAGCCAAAGAGGTTGGCAACAATTAAGACTTATCACCGCATTAAAAAGTCTCTTACACTTGAATGTACCAGCCTATTTTTCTGCCACATTTAGTTGGTGTCTTGTGAGCTGCCGGTGTAGAGAAGCTTGTAAAGGGGCATAGCAACTTGGACAGCAACTTCCTGATTTCCATGCTTAACTACACACATGTGGACTCTGGGAGTTGCTTCTAATTCACTCCATAATAATGTTGCGCACTGATGGCATCAATGTCATAAGTAACACAAAATCTTTCACAAAATGTTTCAGTCCAAGCAAAACCGGACACAAATGCAGGAAATTCACAATGACCATTGCTTTCAAGTGGTAGGCAGGGTGAAGAAAATGAACATTTCCCATTTTAGGATATTGGCGGAGTGGTACAGATGTCCCAACTAATTATGGCACAAGGCACACTCACTCACTCTAATATTTCCTGGAACATTTATGTTTCAATAGCGCTGTGCACTGTTAACGCATACTTAATGTGCCACAAGTTTCCAGTCAATAAAACAAGAAGGGAAAGAATGGTATTAAGCCAGAAGGAGTACAAAGAGAGAAGCCAGGCTGAGCAGAGGTCCATTGTTTGAAATTTATGTTTTGTGATTTTTTTTTAAACAATACAGCAGTACGTTTTTGCTACCCCTGTCATACAACTACTGTTTGTTTCAACACCAACCATGCATATTGCAGCAGTCATTACACTTCCAAAGTACTTTGCCGGCTGTAAAGCACTTTGGATGTCCTGAGGTCCTGAAAGTGTTTCTTTCTTCTTTCATGACTCTTCCTTAGGCCAGAGGGAATTAGTCAGCACTAAAAGTCTTTAAAATATGTTGCAACAAATAAAGTTACAGAAACCAGTAACTGTGAAAATTACAAGCTTAAAGGTGCACATTTATCAAGGTTTACATGCACTGCAATCGGTTTTAATTCCCAATTTGCCCTGAAACGAAATGTTTCCAGCGGGAGGCAGCCCATGATAAATGCACATTTTCTGATTCACTATTGCCGAGCTAGTTAGTACTCCTTTTACCATACTCAAACTTTCTCTCCTTTGTCGCTTTATATATTTTCTGACTTCCTGTTGTCCATAATGTTATGTGCTTCGCAGTAACATGAGGAACCAAAGGAGGCAATCAGCCCATTAGGCCAGCTCCACCATTCAAGTAGATAATGCTGATCTCCACCTCAAATTCTTTCTTCATCTTTGTTCCATATTCTTTGACATCGTTATAATAATGAATAATTCTATGCACCTCAGTCTTGAAAACTCCAAGTGTCCCTGAACCTACAAACTTTTGGGAAGAGTTATTTTTACTACTGTTTGAGTGAGGAAGTGCTTATTGATTTTCCTCTTAAATGACATAGCTTTAATTTTAAGACTGTGTCCCCTTGTTCTTAACTTCACCATCAGAGGCAATAGGTGTTCTGTAGATATCCTATGGAACCCTTTTAACGTTTATCAATCAAATTGCCCTCAATCTTCTATACTCAAGGTAATACCTCAAGATTGAGTAATGGAACATATTCCCACTCCTTGTAGCTCAGCCACACATGATTTGTGCCTCTCTCTGCTGTGTTTACTATAATGATATAACGGCATCAATTGCTCATAAGGGATTGTGCGAACACATCGTGAGTTACTTTATTAAGAACAGGCACATGTGAACATATATACATGGATAGAAAGCTTGAGGACATCAGAGCTGCAGGGCTGTGTGTGCTGTGTTCTGCTCCAGGCTGAAGTGAAACTGAGGCTGGATCACATGACATACTTCATTGAAAGTGATAGCATGCTGCTATCCTTTAAAGGCATGTTACATGCACGCTCCAGTGAGATTTTGAGAGAACAGGATGCTTTGCAATATCCTCCCTTATCTGATGAATGCTGAGCACTCTCATGTCACCTTCACGAAGAGAGAAAAAACTTGCATTTCTCTAGCGCCTATCTCAACCTCAGGAACCGTCAAAGTGCTTTACAGCCAGTGAAGTACTTCTAAAGTGCAATCACTGTTGTGGGGGAAATGCGGCAGCCAATTTGAACACGGCAAGCTCTGCCAAACAACAAGGCGCTCAATAGACAGATAATTTGTTTTAGTGGTGTTCATGGTCTTCCAATAGGCAGCAGTATTTGAGTACAATCACAATCAAATCTAACTGACTAAACCTGTTTACTGGGCCACAAGAGACAGATAAGTATACTTTACTGCCATAATGATCATTGTCACCCATATCCCCAAAATGCGCTCAAAAATAATAATCAGGAGCTGTTCACACTCAATTTCTTCCTGTGAGCTGGAGGTTCCTGACTAGGGAATCAGCCCTGAAATATCAGCTCTCGGTCACAGC
Source organism: Carcharodon carcharias (assembly GCF_017639515.1). Classification (NCBI taxonomy): domain Eukaryota; kingdom Metazoa; phylum Chordata; class Chondrichthyes; order Lamniformes; family Lamnidae; genus Carcharodon; species Carcharodon carcharias. The sequence goes on from NC_054471.1 coordinate 78,407,374, forward strand.
TTGTATTCATTCACATCTTCTTGTTCTGCACTCCTGGTTTAGATTCTGTGCTTGTTGCCATAGTTATGAATAGAGTGATTTATGCTTTAATTTTTTTTTGGATTTTCTTCTTAAGAATAGACATGTTTAGCCATTCGAGCTTCAGGTATCCTTTAGTCCCCACACTGTCAATAGGATTTATTTTCATCCATAGTAAAGGTGTGCTGCAGTGGAGGTTAGGGACTAATTAAGGTAGCTTGAGAAAAAGCCTAATTGTCAGAATATCTTTAGAACTCAGGGCTGCAAACCGCTGTTGGCCTCAAAGCTTGCAGCAAAAAGAAAACAAGCAAAATAAATAATTTTGTAGCCTCTATCCAAGTAAAACTCTCTATTTCCCCCATCAGAAGGTGATCTGTTAACTGGATAGTTTTTTAAAACAAAATAAATTCATGGGATAAGGATGTTGCTGGCAAGGCCAACATTTATTGCCCATTCCTATTTGCCCTTGAGAAGATGGGGCAGGATTTTACATTCCTCCACTGGTGCATTTGTAGTTGGGGGAGGTGGCTATAAAAATCTTCAGAAGCCCTTCCCACTACACTCTTGCTCGCCCCGACCCCCTTGCACCTTGCGGTGGGACAGGTGAGGCCTAGGCCTAAAAACAAAAAAACTGTGGATGCTGGAAATCCAAAACAAAAACAGAATTACCTGGAAAAACTCAGCAGGTCCGGCAGCATCGGCGGAGAAGAAAAGAGTTGATGTTTCGAGTCCTCATGACTGTTGAAGGGTCATGAGGACTCGAAACGTCAACTCTTTTCTTCTCCGCCGATGAGGCCTAGGCCTGCCCTCCCACCCTGGCCAATTAATGACCACTTAAATGCTGTTTCCCATCCAGCTTCAATTTTCATGCTATGGGGAGGAGTTCAGAGGCAAGGGGGAGGCCCGAAAAATGATCTTGCTCAGAGCTGTGTGGGGAAGGTGGACTGGGGGTGTTGCGCCCCTTTTAACACTGTGCATCTCCCCCTCCCCACCCTCCCAAAAGGACTGGCCACTGCAGATGCTCCCACCCCACCCAGCCTCTCAACCAACACCCCTACCCCATTCTCTGCTCCCCATGCTAAGACCCCAAAATATAGCTGGGCTCCCAGGACTATTACAGTGCCAGTCCAGTCCACTGCAGCTTCTGGTTGCTGGGAGTAGAGAGCTGCCAGCCAATAGCTCAGGTGCCACCAATTTTTTAAATTCACACATGGAATGTGAGCATCACTGGCTAGGCCAGCATTTATTGCCCTTGTTCAGAGGGCATTTAAGAGTCAACCACATTGCTGCGGGTCTGGAGCCACATGTAGTCCAGCAGATTTCCTTCCCTAAAGGACATTAGTGAACCAGATGTGTTTTTATGACAATCAGGAATGGTTTCATGGTCATCATCAGACTTTTAATTCCAGATTTTTTTTTTACTATCTGCCACAGTGGGATACAAACCCAGGTCCCCAGAGGATTATCTTGAGTCTCTGGAATACTAATCCATAACAATACCACTATGCCAACATCTCCCACATTGTGTTCTTCTGTCCAATTGTAATCTTTCATCACTTTGTTGTGGGATTCTTGCTACTTCTAATCCATTAATGGATCTACATCAATTTGATAAATTTTTGATCTCTTCCCAACAAAATATTTAGCCCCGGTTTTTGTACCAAGTGAGGAGCACTGAGTTGCAGTGAAGTGCTCATTCTTCCTAAAATTGAAAAAGGGCCAAAGTGCCACCATGGATGAAAAGTTTAGGGGAGAAGGCAAGTTATGCCAATGGGTAATGATTACATGATACCAGGCTTAGATATCAGTGGGTAACATTCTTGCCACTGAATCGGAAGGCTGTGGGTGCAAGTCTCATTCTAAAGAATTTAGTACGTAATCCAGGCTCACACTTATGTCTCAGTACTGTGGGACCGCTGAGCCTTTGAAGGTGCTGTCTTTCGATAAGATGTTAAACTAAAGCCTTGTTTTCCCTCTCAATTGGATTGTATCTGCTGAAGTTTAGAAAATTAAGAGGTGACTTGATTGAAACACATAAGTTTCTGATGGGTCTTGACAGTGTGGATGTGGAGAGAATGTTTCCTCTTGTGGGAGAATCTAGAACTGGGTGTCACTGTTTAGAAATAAGGGGCCGCCCATTTAAGACAGAGATGAGGAGAAATTTTTTTCTCTCAAAGGATCAGGAATCTTTGGAACTCTCTTCCTCAAAAGGCAGTGGAAGCAGTCTGAATATTTTTAAGGCAGAGCTAGTTGATTCTCAATAAGCAAGGGGGTAAAAGATTATCGGGGGTGTAGATGGGAATGTGGAGTTGAGGTTACAATCAGATCTTATTGAATGTCGGAGCAGGCTCGAGGAGGCGGAGTGGCCTACTCCTGCTCCTAGTCTGTATGTTCATTTGATGTGAAAGATGCCATGGCACTTGAAGAAGATCAGGAGAGTTCTTCCCATTATCCTGGCCAGTATTCATTCCTCAATCAACATCACTGAAACAAATTATCTGGCCACCATCTAATTGGTGTTTGTGGGAGCTTGCTATGCTCAAATCGACTACCGTGCTTCCTACAATAGTGACTACATTTCAAAAGTGCTTCATTGGCTGTAAAGCGCTTGGGATGTCCTGTGGTTGTGAACTCAGCATATCACCCACAATAGACTGGCACTGCCATTAATAGGCACAGCCAAGTTTTAAACCACAGCCAAACATCATTGTCAATGACAGTGTCAGCTCGTGCCAATGTGGAAGCTTGGTATAATCAGGCACTCTGAAGAGCCAGACCACAACAGGTCAGCTCCCTGCTGTCATTGCCAGGTAGATGTCCCAGAGTTTGTAGGCATGGTTGGTGCCAGCTTGGCAAGAGTGGTCAGTGAGGCAAACCAGCTCTTCGATTCCTCTGGAATGCCCTCTTTCCTGCAGTGCAACCAGATACTGTGATTTGGAAGCTCATGAGGAAACTTTGAACAGTTTGGTTAGTTGGATATCTACGTATCTCAGATGGGCATCCATCATCGTTATTTTCTTAGGCAGGATGAAATTCATCCAGTACTAATTGTCTGCCTTGAGGGGAAGTTTCACTTCTGGCTCCAGACGTGGGCATGCAGATACCAACAGCTGGGCATCTAGCAGCTATCATGGTGCCCAATCACCAGGCATTCTGCTGAAGATGGTCATCTCTTTTAAAAAACCTCAGGATGTGGGCATTGGGTTTCTAATGGGAGCATGGCTTCCCTTTGGTAAACCCATTGAGTAGCAGCAGTAGGTGCAGGGAACAAAAAGATAATGTGTATTGATTGGCTGTGTAGAACATTGGTCTCTGCAAGGAGGACGCCCCCATGTATCTGCCCCCACCTACCCAAACTCAATGAATATTAAAATAAACTTATTCAAAGTTGAACACTGATAAAGGTGTCATGCCTTTCCAATCAGCAGAACATTACCCAACTTCCGTGCCCATCCACCAGCTTGCGATTTAGCCAGGGGCATTGGGCAGAGGTGCTAAGTGTGGGCTAGTTGATTGTCCAAGGGGAGGGAGGAGAGAAGAGAGATTCATCCCCAGGCTGCTTTCACACAGTGGACTACTAAAGCATCTGGCAGCAGGGTCCTTGACTGACCAATGGGCTGAAGTCAATGTGCAGGAAGACTGAAGAGAAAGACAAAAGATAACTACAAAAGGACCAAGCCTTGCTCTTAATAAAGAGAGTCGTTATCGAATATTGACCTGGAAATAGAATTAATTGGGAAGTTTACACACAAGCATTAGTAGTCCATTCTTCTGCTATTTGCCCAGAGATTTCAAACTGCCAGGTAAGAAACGACTATTTTTGAATTTTCATTTTGCTTAGGGACCAGGATAACACGAAACTAACTTATTTTGCTTCCCCTGTGCTTGTTATGGTAGAAAAACATCTTGAAGTTCAGCTTACTGCAAAAGGTTTCTTGAGCACGATAGATTTTTGCGAACCAAGGGTATTATAGGATATGAAACCAAAGCAGGCAAATAGAGTTAGAATATAGATTAGCCATGATCTCACTTAACACCAGAATAGACTCGAGTATCTGAATGGCTTGCTCCTGTTCCTATGTTTCTGTGTAGGGACTGCTTTCTCTAACTAAACAGAAGAAGTTGACCGTTCAGTAGATGTATCAAATTTAAGCAGCTCTGGAAGATTACACGTGTTTTTGCAAGGGGTTAGTTATCACGGTCTGAATGTAATCAGTGCCCTGCTACCTTAAGTTGTCTGATTGAATTGAAATTAAATGAAATGCTAGCTTGTGACAGCTCAGCACTGATTAAAATTGAGCGTCAGCAATAGTTGACATTTATTTATTCATTGTCAGTAAAATAAAAGTCAAGAGGAAAAGAATAATATTGCAAAAGCTAGACTTCATAGTGAACTGCTATTTGATTGATGAGTATTGTATTTATTGCTTTGTTACTGGCAGTCTAGTTGGACATATCTAATTCCCCTTGGATTGCACAATGCGAATGGTTGGGATGGATGTGGCGGGTGGTGGTGGGTGTTGATCCATATCTTGGACAATTTTTCTACCACCCTCAATGACCAGCAGTTGCATGATTAAGGCACTTGCTATTATATTAGTCAGGATCTCGGAAATTCAAGCATTAATTCCTGTTTCTCGATGATTCCCAAATCCCTGTCATTTTAACATATCTTAATTCTTGGGATTTGGGTCTCATTGGCAAAACTAGCATTTATTGCCTATTGCATCCCTAACTGCCTTTGAGAAGGTGGTGGTGAGCTGCCTTCTTGAACTGGTGCAGTCTATGTAGTGTAGGTACACCCACAGTGCTGTTAGGGAGGGAGTTCCAGGATTTTGACCCAGCGACAGTGAAGGAACGGCAATATATTTCTGAGTCAGGATGGTGTGTGGCTTAGAGAGCTACTTAGAGGTGGTTTCCCATGCATCTGATGCCCTTGTCCTTCTAGCTGGAGGAGGTCGGAGGTTTGGGAAGTGCTGTCGAAGGAGGAGTCTTGGCGAGTTCCTACAGTGCATCTTGTGGATGGTACAGACTGTTGCCATTGTATGTCAGTGTTGCAGGGACAGCCAATCAAGCGGGCTACTTTGTCCTAGGTGGTGTTCAGCTTCTTGAGTGTTGTGGGAGCTGCACTCATCTAGGCCAGTGGAAAGTATTCCATCATGCTCCTGACTTGTGCCTTGTAGATGGTGGAAGTCTGGAGGTGAGTTACTAACCATCATTGGGAAGTTTGGAGGTGAGTTACTCACCACAGAATTCCCAGCTCCTGATCTGCCATGTTATTTACACGGCTTGTCCAGTGAGTTTCTGATAAATGGTAACCCCAAGATGTTGATGGCGAGATGGGGCACAAGATGGTAATGCCATTGCATGTCAAGGAGAGGTGGTGTGTTCTTGCTGGAAGTGACCATTGCCTAGCACTTGTGTGGTGCAATTGTTGAATTGTTGATCAGGTCTTGCTGCATGCAGGCATGGACTGCTTAATTACCTGAGGAATTGTGAACAGAAATTAACACTGCAATGATCATTGAACAGCTCCACTTCTGACCTTATATTTTTTTATTTATTCATTCATGGGATGTGGGCTTCACTGGCTAGACCAGCATTTATTACCCATCCCTAGTTGCCCTTGAGAAGGTGGTTGTGAGCTGCCTTCTTGAGCCGCTGTAGTACATGTGGTGTAGGTACACCCACAGTGCTGTTAGGAAGGGAGCTCCCGGATATTGACCCAGTGCCAGTGAAGGAATGACAATATATTTCCAAGTCAGGATGGTGAGTGGCTTGGAGGAAAACCTCCAGGAGGTGGTGTCCCCATCTATCTGCTGCCCTTGTCCTTCCAGATTGTAGTGGTCGCGGGTTTGGAAGTTGCTGTCTAAGGAGCCTTGGTGAATTCCTGCAATGCATCTTGTATATGGTACACACTGCTGCCACTGTGCGTCGGTGGTGGAGGGAGTGAATGTTTGTGGATGTGGTGCCAATCAAGCAGGCTGCTTTGTCCTGGACGGTGTCCAGCTTCTTGAGTGTTGTAAGAGCTGCATGCATCTCGACAAGTGGGGAGTATTCCATCATACTCCTGACATGTGCCTTGTAGATGGTGGACAAGCTTTGGGGAGTCAGGACGTGAGTAACTTATCACAGGATTCCTAGCCTCTTACCAATGCCTGGCACTTGTGTGGTGCGAATGTTACTTGCCACTTGTCAGCCCAACGTGTCCAGGGCTTGCTGCATTTGGACAAGTACTGCTTCAGTATCTGAGGAGTCGTGAATGGTGCTGAACATTGTGCAATCATCAGCGAACATCCCCACTTCTGACCATATGATGGAAGGAAGGTCATTGATGAAGCAGTTGAAGATGGTTGGGCCTAGGTCACTGCCCTGAGGAACTCTTGCAGTGATGACCTGGAGCTGAGATGACTGACCTCCAACAATCACAACCATCTTCCTTTGTGCTAGGGATGACTCAAACCAATGGAGAGTTTTCCCTCTGATCTCCACTGACTCCAGTTTTTCTATGTCTCCTTGATGCCACACTTGGTCAAATACGGCCTTGATGTCAAGGGCAGTCACTCTCACTTCACCTCGGGAGTTCAGCTCTTTTGTCCATGTTTGAACAAAGGCTGTATTGAGGTCAGGAGCTGAATGGCCCTGGAGGATCCCAAACTGGGCATCAGTGAGCAGGTAAGCAAGTGCTGTTTGATAGCATTGTTGATGACCCCTTCCATTAGTTTACTGATGATCGGGAGTAAACTGATGGGGCGATAACTGGCCGGGGTGGATTTGTCCTGCTTTTTGTGTACAGGACATGACTGGGTAATTTTCCACATAGCCGAGTAGATGCCAGTGTTGTAGCTGTACTGGAACAGCTTGGCTGGTGGAACCTAACTGAGCACTGATTAACAAGATATTGATGAAAAAGTGCCACCGTTGGCAACATGTCCCATCATTTTGTGGAATAGGCTAATTGAGAGTGGGATTAGGGTTAGTTTGGATTAGATTTATCCCCTTCTTGTAGACAGGATATACCTTGTGCCTGTTGTTGGGTAGATGCTACCTCTCTAATTGTGCTGGAACACCTTGACATGAGGCAATCAAAGCACATAGTCTGGACAAGTGCATTAATAAGCATGAGGTCTCTTACGTAAATATAAAACATGCTGGAACCTTTATTATAACAATCAGTAGTCTGGACAAAAGAAAATCTGAATTCATAGTTTTAACAACTGATTTGATCCTGCTTTTGATGTGCTAAATCATTCTAAGAATAAACACATTTCTATGAATAAATTGCTTATTCCTTTACTGTGAAATATATTCATTTGACCAAATTATAGTCCCTATTTCTTTCTTCATGTAGGGAATGGGAAGAGGACTGGTCAGATTCCATAGTGAGCACGAAGATGCTGACCATAACATTTTTTTGGGGGGGGTAGCTGTGGAGTCTGGGTTGCTGAGGGTTGCCAACCTCCAGGATTGCTCTGCAGTCTCGAGCAATTAAAGATTAATCTCCTAGGCCAGAACCTTCTGTTCGGTGAGAGGGGGCGGGCCCCACTCGCCGACGCGTCAAATGATGTGCAGTGACATCAGGCGTGCGTCCTGACGTCACCGCGCTTATTCAGATCCTCAGTTGGCGGGTGCACAGCCGACTCCGCTGCGCACCCACCGAACTGTCAATGTCCTATTAAGGCCATTTAAATTCCACTTAAGATAATTAACTGAGCTGCCAGTCTAACCTTAAGGTTGGCGGGCAGGTGAAGAGCCCAGGTAGCTTTCGAATTTATCATGAAATCTTATCCACGGGCGGGATGAGGTTTCATGAAGGTTTTTAAAGTTTAATAAAAGTTTTTAATAAAATTCATTGACATGTCCCAGCTCATGTGACACTGTCACATAAGGGGACATGTCTTAAAATGTTTTTTTTTCCTTTATTAAAATTTTTTAAAATCACACTAATCTCCCTGATGCAGCTCTGTGCCTCAGGGAGATTTCTGCACTCTTTCACGCGCATGCGTGAAAGAGCATAGGCCCCGACTCAGCCTACTTCTCCTGTCCACACAGGGAGCGCTCCCTCAATTGGCCCACCCACTCAAAATGGCGGCGCCCAGCCGATTGCAGATGGCAATTGTCTGCGCGCCCGGCCACGCCCGCTCTCGCCCAACCTCCCCGACGGGGAGAAAATGCTCCCCCGGACGTGAACAACACTAGAGAAATATCATAATGATGTTAAAAAATTGTATTTTTAACATAGTTTATTTAGAACATTTCGCTTATAATTACAAAGATATTGGGAAATATTGGAATCAAAAATTGTTGGATTGACAGTCTAGTAACGTCCAATTGGGTAATGACGATTCTATTCACTTGCAGATTGGTGTGGTAAGGTGCAGCACCATGTGGATGGACATCTCCAGGGCCGAGTAGCGGGAGAGTGGAGGTGGAGCACTGAGAGGTGAGAAGTCACGTGATAAAACAGAGTTGGTGACCTGAGGGCATCCAGGTTGGTATCACATATATAGCCTGTTGCAAAACTTCTGAGCAAGTCATTTTCACATTGGTTTCTCATACTTTGGGGACATATTACAGAGTGCATGGAATGTATAGCACAGAAACAGGCCATTCAGCCCAATTGGTCCAGGTGGTATTAATGCTTCACATAGGTCTCATTGCACTTTTCTTCATCCAACCCAATCAACACAGCCTTCTATTCCTTTCCTCTACTCGTTCATCCAGGTCTCCCTTAAATACATCAATGCTATTCACCTCAACTACTCCTTGCGGTAGCAAGTTTCACATTCTAACTACTCTCTGGGAAATTAATCTTCTCCCAAATTCCCTATTGGATTTTTTAGTGACTATCTGATATTTATGGCTCCTAGTTCTGGCCTTGCCTCCAAGTAGAACGATCTTCCCTTTGTCTATCCCATCAAATGCTTTCATAGACTTGAAGATCTCTAACAGATCTCCCTCAAGTTTTCCCCTTTCTCGAGTAAAGAGCACCAGCTTGTTCAATCATTCAGTTCTGGCATTATTCTATTAAATCTTTTTTTTTGCATCTTCATGTCTCTATATATATATTTTATAATCAGGACACCAGAATCGCTCACAGTACCCCAAGTGTGGTCTAACCAAGATTTTAATACAAGTTTCCCAAGAGTTCCCTATTTTTCAGTTACATCACTCAAGATATGAAGCTCAGTGCTTTGTTTTTTAAATGGCCATATTAACATATGAACAAGGAGCAGGGGTAGGCCATTCAGCTCCTTGAGCCTGCTCTGCCATTTAATAAGATCATGGCTGATCTGATAGTAACCTGAAATCTGCATCCCACCTACCTCCGATAACCTATCACCCCCTTGCTTACCAAGAATCTATCCACCTCTGCCTTAAAAATATTCAAAAACTCTGCTTCCACCACCCTTTCAGGAAAATAGTTCCAAAGACCCATGACGCTCTGAGTGAAAAAAAATCACCCCATCTCTGTTTTAAGTAGGTGACCTCCTTAGCACTACTTTTAATGATATTTGTGTCTATATCTTCAGATTCTTCTGCTCGTCAACCCGTTTGGAAACTTATTATTCATGCAATATATGGCCTCATCATTTCCAGCAAAATATACCACCTCATACTTATTTATATTGAACTTTATTTGCCAATTCCACACCCATTCTCTAAGTATTCTTGTATTTTGCAGTAGTTCTCTTGTGTCAACAACATCCCAATTTGGTGTCATTCCCAAATTTTGGAATTGCACTTCTGATTCCTGACTCCAAATTGTTCATGGAAATAACAGATAACAGTGGTCCCAACACTGATCCCTGTGGAACACCACTTCCCAACTTCTGCCATTCTGAGTAACCACCTTTGTTGGCTGCATTTTCCCAACTTGAACTGGGATGGAATGGAGTTGGAACAGCAAAAAAAAAAGGCACCTGTGGTCTGTGCGGCAGTCTGCTGCCTCAGTTCCCAATTCTGCTGACTTTCCAGAGGATGTGGGATGGTGGGGGGCATGGAGGGTTGGGGGTGGAGAGAGCAGGGTGTCAGGAAAGGGAAGCTGCCTGCCTTGTTAATTAGGTGTGTTGATGTCATTATGGACCTCATGCAGAATTCGCATTCTGACCTCCCAAGATTTTCATAGGCGTTGGCAGCTATTAGGAGCTCTCTGAAGCTGACCAGCTGCAATGGGGGTGCCACCGCTGCAAGAGTTTTATTTGATGAAACAAAATGAAAGTTTGGACAAAACTCTCATGAGCAGCAAGACATTTTATTAACCTGTTCCTTCCCTATCCCAGGTCCCAGCTCTTCATTTGCTTTGGCCACTTTGAGGATGAATGTTCCTTCAGTTCTTTAAGGTCATGCACAGGTGGTAGCCACGGTAGTGGCTGCTGATTCGGGCCAAACCATGGCCCACTTCCCTGGTGCCCTTCCTTCATTGCTGCACACCCTCCTCCCCCGGTCACTAATTTGGTGGCTTCACGACCTGGAATCAAATCTGCCTCCAAATTCCCACCTCCAACAGGAAAATCTGGCCCCTACCTTCTGTTTTCAGTTTTGTAGCTAGCTTGCTAATCCATTTTGTTATTTGCTCCCTGAATCTTCATGCTCTGAACTTAGTCAATTATATAGTACTTTATTGAAGGTTTTTTGAAAATCCAAGTATATTACATCTACTACATTACCTTGGTCTTCCCTTTCTATCACTTCCTCAAATGATTCAATAAGGTTGGTCTAACGTGACATTTCCCTTTGAAATCTGCGCTAACTATTCTTCATTGTATTTTTAGCTTCAGATGCTTTTCTATTTTATCTTTGAGTGAGGACTCCATTATCTTTCTTCCGCAAACATTAAGCTAATTGGTCTACAATTCCCTGGATTTGTTCTATCAACATTTTTAAATATGACAATAACATTATCAGTGTCCATGCCAGTGTTCCTTCTCGAGTCGAGCTTCCTCGCACCTTACTTCAAGTAAACATAATGATGACCTAACCAGATATGGTGCCAAGCATCCCGCTTGATCGGCACCACATCCACAAACATTCACTCCATACACCACCGACACACAGCAGCAGCAGTGTGTACCATCTACAAAATGCTCTGCAGGAACTCACCAAGGCTCCTTAGACAGCACCTTCCAAACCCACGATCACTACCACCTAGAAGAACAAGGGCAGCAGATAGATGGGACCACCACCACCTGGGAGTTCCCCTCCAAGCCACACACCATCCTGACTTGGAAATATATCGCTGTTCCTTCACAGTCGCTACATCAAAATCCTGGAACTCCCTCCCTAACAGCACTGTGGGTGTGCCTACACCACAGGGATTGCAGTGGTACAAGAAGGCAGCTCACCACCACCTTCTCAAGGGCAACTGGGATAGGCAATAAATGCTGGCCCAGCCAATGAAAACTCCTATCCCATGAATGGATAAAAAGAAGAGGAAAGATGACCTTAGACAGAGGAGTGAGTTCCCTGGACACAGAAACAATGGCTAATGACTAATTGTTGAATACACATGATCACAGCTTGAATACTCAGGCCAAGGATGCCTCCTGATGTCTGAGGATGAGCCATGGAGGCTAGAAAATCCCAAACTGTGTAGCTGGCCTACAGAAACTCAGCCTACCTGAAGGCCAAAAGATGTTTGACTTCCAGTCTGTGTGGCACCGGCTTGGATGATTCCCATTAGGGCTGCTATTCCTTGCAGGAAAAACATCCTCTAAATTGCCTAAGTGTGCTCTCTAGAGTTGACGAGGGAAATCCTTGTAAATTGGATCAGATGGAATTCCCTGCAAATTGGCTTCTGATCTGGCAATGCATCATCCTAGGTTTCAAATCCATCCAAGGCCTCATCCTCCCCTATCTCTGTGACCTCCTCCAGCCTTACAACCTTCTATGTTCCTCCAATTCTGACCTCTTTTGTATCCTTGATTTTCATCCCTCCCACAATTGGCTCTGCCTTCAACTGCCTAGCCTTGAAGATGAAATTCTCTCCTCAACTTCTGCATCTCTCAATTGTTGTACGTTGGTTGGTCTAACTGAGAAATGCAAGCTGGGGTTTTTTAAAAGTTCATTCTTTCATGGGGTGTACTCATCACTGGCAAGGACAGCATTTGTTGCCCATCCCTAAGTGCCCTTGAACTGAGTGGCTTACCGGGGCATTTCAGAGGGCATTTAAGAGTCAGCCACATTGCTGTGGGTCTGGAATCACATGTAGGCCAGATCAGGTAAGGATGGCAGATTTCCTTCCCTAAAGGGCCAGATGGGTTTCTACAACTCTCGATGATGGCTTCATGGTCAGCATTCCTGAGACGAGATTTTAATTCCAGATTTAATTAATTGAATTTAAATTCCATTGGCTGTCATGGTGGGATTTGAACCCCTGTCCCTAGAGCAATAGCCAGGACCTCAGCATTACTAAAATGTCCTCTGAACAAGGGCAATAAGCGCTGGTTTAGCCAGCGACGTCCACATCCCATGAATGAATAAAACAAGCCTCTTACGGTGATTTAAGGAAGCCACATATAAGTCACCAGCTTTCACTGGGTGGGTTACTGAAGGCACGAGAGACGTGTGAATTTCTCAAAATTGGGGAGGCAAGATTAAATCGTGCAAGTAGGAAATTAAACATATCAATGTGCTTTGTGCCGCTGACTTAAGATTGCTTACAGTCTGACGCGTGGCTTCCTACGCAATTCTCTGTGCCTGCCTGCCATCTTGCCTGCTCCAGCGGGCTCCACAAAATCCAGCCCAATGTTTCAGGTTCATGGCCATTCATCAGATCTAGAAGAAATTAGAGTGTAATGTTTCTCACGTGTCAGTGCAGACTCGATGGGCCGAAGGGTCTCTTCTGCACTGTGTGATTCTCTGATTCTGTGATTACTCGTCCAGTGACATTACCACTATGCCACCATCTCCCATTGGTATGTCTAAACAATAACTGGTTTATTAAATACAACTGAGCTATATACAGATATACATGACTTGGTGTTACACTGCTGAAGCTATGAACGTTCTCCCTCTCGACTCTCAGTCACATGTTCTCTTGCATCATCATTATGGGAGATGCTATTTGCACAATATCACACATTAACCCTTACAAACCCTAATACTACATCAACCTCTCTCTCCTCCTTTAAGATTCTCCTCAAAACCACCTCTATGCCAAGTTTTTAATCATCTGTTCTAATATCTCCTTATTCAAAGAGATTATGCTAGGACTGTATAAAACAATAATTAGACTGTAGCTAGTTTATTGCATACCACACTGGTTAGTAAGATGTTGTCACACTAGAGAAGGTACAAAGGAGATTTATGAAGATGTTGCCAGAACTTGAGAACTTCAGCTATAGGGAAAGATTGAATAGGCTGGAGTTGTTTTCCTTGGAATGGAGAGCGCCACAATTGAGGTATAAAATGAGGGCAATGATAGAATGGATAGGAAAGGTCTCTTTCCCTTAGCACTGAGGTCAATAACAACAGGCATGGTTTAAAGTAATTGATGAAAGGGTTAGAAGGAAGTTGAAGAGAAATGTTTTCACACACAAGGTTGTGGGGATCTGGAACTCACTGGCTGAAAGGGTGATTGCAACAGAAACCCTCATCACATCTGAAGTACCATAACATAGAGGCCCATAGACCAAGAGCTGGAAAGTGTGATTAGGTTGGATAGCTCTTTTTCAATTGGCATGGACACAATGGGCAGAATGGCCTTCCTCTGTGCTGTATGCTAAAACATTTTTTATGATTATTAGATATTTCAGAGACTCAGATCCATTGAAGAACCATGTGTGGGACATAAATCCCCTCACCAATTTGTGGGTATCCCTTAAAAGGAGGAAGATGGATTGGAAAAGGGGCTTGTAAAACGGAGATAGAGTCCAGTGTGTTGAGGAATTTCTGGCTTCACTAACTCTAAAGGTTTATTAAAAATGATTTACAGCAAAACCGTAAAACTGGTGAACCTTTCTAATTGACATATCACTCTGGATGAAGGTACCAATTGTATTTTAGCCAATTTGCTGATGATAGCAAGATAACTTGGAAAGCAAGTTGTGAGGAGGATACAAAGTCTGCAAAGTGACATAGATAAGTTAAGTGAGTGGACAAAAATTTGACAAATGGAGTATAATGTGGGAAATTGTGAGTTTGTCCACTTAGCTGAAAAGAATAGAAAAGCAGAATATTATTTAAACAAAGACTGCAGGATGCTGAGGTACAGGGGGACCCGGGTGTCCTCATGAATGAATCACAAAATGTTAGCATGCAGGTACAGCAAGTAATTTGAAAGGCAAATAGGATTTTGGAATAAAAACAGAAAGTGCTGGAAAAACTCAGCAGGTCTGGCAGTACCTGTGGAGAGAGGAACAGGGTTAACGATAACTCCAATATGACTTTTCTTCAGAATTGAAGATATGGAATGTTGGCCTTTATTGCAAGAGGGATGGGGTATAAAAGAAGAGAAGTCTTGTCACAACTATACAGGGTATTGGTGAGACCACACTTAGAATACCATGTTTTGGTCTCCTTATTTAGGGAGGGATATACTTGCATTTGAAGGTTCACAGAATGTTCACTAAGTTGATTGCTGGGATGAAGGGGTTGTCTTAAGAAGATAGGTTGAGCGGGTTGGGCAGATACTCATTGGAGTCTAAAAGAATGAGAAGTGATCTTATTGAAACAGACAAGATTCTGAGAGGTTTGACAGAGTGGGTGCTTGGAAGATGGTTCCTCTCGTGAGGAATCTAAAACTAGACATAGTTTCAAAATAAGGTGTCTCCCATTTAGGACTGAATTAAGGAGGAATTTCTTCTCTCAGAAGGTTGTTGATCTTTGAAATTCTCTACTCCAGAGAGAAGTAAAGGCTGTGTCATTGACTACATTTAAGACTGAGTTAGACAGATTTTTGATCTTCAAGGCAGTCAAAGGCAAAGGGGTATGGTGGGGTGTGAGGAAGGCAGGAAAGTGAAATTGAGGCCACAATAAGATCAGCCATCATGTTATTCAATGGCAAAGCAGGTTTCAGGGGACAAATGGCCTACTCCTGCTCCTATTTCCAATGTCACGGTTTACGTAGATCAGTTAGTGGAATGTAAGTAGCTTCTCTTTCAAATAAGTTATGAAAAGAAACTGGTTTGCATCCATCCAGTCAGTAGTGGAACACAGGAACTGGAGCAGACCACTCATCTCCTTGAGCCTGTCCCACGATTCAGTGGCTGACCTGCTTTCTTCCTTCTGTCATTGCCCCTCTATCTTTTGAAAATATGCCTTTTTAACTTCCAACTTAATGGAAATTTTGCAATTTGAACTGAGACAGAACAAACTGCTTAAAAATGCAAGGCCAAATTCCAAGGCAAAGATGAAAAACCAACAAATCACCCTCGGGGAAGTGCGAAGAGAAAGACATTTTCTATAACACAGACACCCATTGCAACTCATAACTGTCTAAGGAAGAGACATTAATGCAAAGTACTGGATATTGAAACAATGGCTGCCAAAAACAGATTCACGCAAAACCTATTGGAAATACACAATGGGTGAAGTATTTCAAGGCAAGGCTGACCAGCCAGCAGAGAGAGATTGCAAGCGACACAGGCAGTGTGTCAAGAAAGTCTTCAGCAGAGGAAACAGTCTGAGAGCAGCTCCCTCTCCCTCTCTCTCCCTCTTTTGGAAAACGTGTCGCCTAGTTCGTGAAGCCACCTCTATCAGAAACCTACCAGTTTCTACCAGTGAACCAAGATCTCATAATAATTGCCACATCTTCTACATCTAACTGCATCCAAGAAACCAGCCAGTCTAAATCAGCCACAGCATTCAAAATCAATGTCACAAGGACAATCAAAGGAAACTTAATCATATCTTCTTTTACCGTTTTTTTAATTGAACTCTAACTCCCCTTATTTCTGATACATGTGTGTGTGCACATGCAAGCATGTGGGCCCGAATGATTGTACGAGGGCCGAATGCTTGACATCGCACTTTTATTATTTTTCTCAGGTTTAGTGGTTAATAAATTTGCTCGCTCTTTGTCTCAGGAAAACTTGGTTTGATTGTCTCCTTATTGCTCGCAGATTAAAAATTTAAATACATCCTGATTTGGAAAAGACATATCCCATGAGAAAGAAACAAAAACCTTTGTTGTGACCAAATAGAGGTTGAATGGAGGGGAGCCAGTTCACCCCTTCTCACCTGGTCACAACACTCCATATATCCATCTTGGCTCTATATCCCTTAACATCTTTAGCTGGCAAAAAGCTATCAAATTCAGACTTAAAACTATTCATCAAGCTAGAAACTATTGATTTTTTTGTGTGGGAGAGTTCCAAATTTCAACAATCCTTTGTGTGAAGAAATGTTTGCTAACCTCTCTCCCAAATGGCCTGGCTCTGATTTTAAGCACATGTCCCCTCATTACAGACTCCCGACCAGCAGAAAAATTCTTTATCTACGTGATCAATTCCTTTCAAAATCCTAAAACCTTCAATCAAATCACCCTATTAATTCCAGAGAACACAAGCCTAGTTTCTATAAACTCTCTTCATAATTTAACCCTTGCAGCCTTGGTATCATTCTGATGACTCTGCACAGTCTAAAAGCATAGTCATAAAATAGTACAGCAAGGAAGAGGTGGCCATTCAGCCCATCAATGCTGTACCAGCTCTTTTGAAGAGCAATCCATTTATCCTATATTGCAATTCCTCATGATGGAATAAGAGTTTAAGTTAACTTTCTTTTCAGTTATGTTTGGTTATTTAAAAAAAAACTGCTCAGAGATTGGCCTTAGACCTCTTTGCACTGTAGGTGTCTGATTCTCTCAAGTATTGTGTAAAAAGCCTGATGGTTTTGGCTTAAAAAGACATGAATCATTTACTGGAGCATTGAAATCACTATTTTGATTGTCAGAACAAAGAGATGTATAAAGTACCAGCATTGTGCTGGATTTACAAAAAAATATGCTATTAATTTTCCCAGAGCAGGAGCCTGTAAAATCGAGTCATGACTGTTAACTGCTTCATTACTGAAATCACCAAACACTTCACTGAACACAAATGCAAAATGTTGAGAGTGTGCACCAGGTTATGAGTGTCACGACACAATTTGAAGAACAGCAGGGGAGTCCTTCCTGTTGTCCTGGTTAATGTTTATCTCTCAACCAACACCTGTAAAACAAATTGGTCATTATCACATTGTTGTACACAAATATCATTTACAAGTATTTCATTGAATGCAATGTGCTGTGGGATTTCCTGAGGCCATAGAAATGCAAGTTATTTATTTTTTTCTTAAGTGAGATTTAAGTTCCAGTCAAATTGCAGGAGCTTTTACTTCTGCTGTTTTGCTTTGGGTATCACAAATTAGAATTACAGAGTGCTTCCAGCACAGAGGGAGGCCATTCAGCATGTCATGTCCATACTGGTTCTCTGTAAGAGCAACTCTGCTAGCTCCATTCACTCACATTTTCCCTATAGCCCACCAATCATTTTTCCTTCAGTTGCTTATCCAATTCAATTTTGAAAGCCACACTCTCATCATTCCAAATCCTGACCACTCGCTGTGTAAAAAAGCTTTTCTTCATGTTGCCTTTAATCCTTTCACCAATTTCCTTAAATCAGTGTCCCTGGTGCTCAACCCTTCAACCAATGGGGAAAAATTCTATCTACTCTATCCAGATCTCTTTTGAACATTTGCATCAAATCCCCCCTCAAACTTCTCTTCTCGAAGGAGAACAATCCCTTGATTCTCCAATCTATCCTCGTTACTCAAGTCTCCCATCCCTGGAACTATTCTCATAAATCTCTACTGCGCGTTGCCTTCACATTCTTCCTGAAAATTGGTGCTTATAATTGGACACAATATTCCAGTGAGGTTGAGCCAGTGTTTTATAAAGGTTCATTAGAATTGCATTGTTTTTGTATTCGATAACTGCAGGTACAATTTGATACCTGCATTTAAAAAGACCAGAATTCCATATGCCTTTTTAACACTTTCTCAGCCTGCCTATCTACTTCCAACAATTTGTGCACATATAATCCCAGGTCCCGCTGTTCCTGCACTTCCTTTAGAATTCTACCCTTTATTTTGTATTGCTGCTCCTCATTCTTCCTACCAAAATGTATCACTTCACACTTCTCTGCTGTAGAAACATAACTTGTGCCTTACAGATGCTGTAAGGACGGACTTCCAGCCAGGTGTTCAAGAGAACCAGAAAATTAGCTTTTGCTTGTTTGGGATTCTTGTGCATCACTAGAGATTTTCTCAGCAGTGTTCCTCACTGTTGGGCCGTTCCAATTAATAACAGGAGAATTGAGAGGTATTCTGCTCCATAGGATCACATAACACACTTTGAAATACATTGGATAAGAATTTCCATTGTGCCATTCAATTCTGAGAAAGGATTATCTTGCAAATATTAACCTCTTTCAAATGGTGCTTGCCCAATTGTTTATTTCCAACATTTTCTGTTCCATTAGATTGCCAGTATTCATAGCTTACTTGATACCTCAAAGAATCTCTTATCATTTGGATTCCAGACCTTGTGTTCATGAAAAGGGATGGAATCACATTCAGCTACATGAAGTTACACCCACTATCTCCCATTGTACCATGAGGGATCAGATGAATACATGAAGGAAGGATTGGCTTTTTCTTTCAACAAAGCTACAAACAGCATCAAACTGTTACTAATAATGCCAGAGGGCGCATATTTGATTGGAAAAAGAACCTGAGGTGAGATAGATAGAATTTATTTTACAGAGTGAGTTGTTGTAATCTGGAATGCTCTGTCTTAAAAGATGGTGGAAGCAAATTCGATTGTCACTTTCAGAAGGCAAATTAGATAAATTCTTGAAGGAGGAAAGAATTGCAGGGCTATAAGGAAGGGGCAAGGGAACGGAACAAACTTGATAGCCCTTTCAAAACTCCGGCAACGAGCATAATGGGCCGAATCAGCTCCTTCTGTTCTCTAAGATTCTATGGCATTAAATGGCATAATATTAAAATACTAGTGTAAGTAGGCTGGCCATTTTCTTCGAAAGACACATGGTAAGTTAACCCAGTGTAAGCCACTTGAGATTTGGACAACAACTCATTTATGACAACAAGGACATATTGCTCTTGAAAGTAATAACTAGAATCTGTAAAATCTCCAGGCAATATAGACTGTGCCAATCCTTCAGACAGATTCTAGTCCACACTTTTAAAGGTGTGTTAACGGGTGTAATGTTGATTGGAATTATGTTCAGCCAGAAAGAGCTATTAATCATTTCCATTTCCATCAGCATGATATTGTATCATTACTATGATACAACATCATGCTTAACAAAAAATATATATATATGTTAGGCTTCCAGTCAACCCACAATCACCCAACCATCATATAGACTGTGGTCATATTGGCCATTTTCTGCTTAGTTCGAGGAATCAATAGGTTTCTAGGCTAATATTCGTTAGAGCTTTTGTGTTCCTCATATGCCCTGAGGCTGAAATCTAATTGGCAATTTGTATTTCAATTCCTCACGTTTAACTTTGTACCTACAAATGGCCAGCATTTAGGCTAGCACTTAGGCGGGCTGCTTATAGGACACCCGCCTCAGTTTTCTGAGACTTTATCCCAGTTGTTTTCAAAGATTTTAGGTCTTCTCATCCTCAACACCACCCCCACCGCCTCACTCCCCACCCACCTCCATGGCTCCTCATACCCTCCATGACAAGTCAATGCCAACTTATGTCCCCATCAACCCTGATGACACTCTTAACTTCCAATTCATGCACCCTCACACTTCCCCATGGCCCCTTATATCTTCCATGTCAACTCCATAGCCACTCACCCAATATGCACTACAGGCAGGACCAAAGAAACCATGAGGAGGCGAAATAAAATAAACTTCTAAAAATTTAATACAGCTCTTCCTATACAGACTTGATTGTGAAAAAACCCTTTTATTCATGAAACCATCAAGGCTTTTAAATCTCAAGTGGTTATTCTCTAATAAAGTTCTATTCATTCCCGAATCATTTAATAGCTTCTTTAAGCTGTTAAATAAACTGTGAACTCAGAACTCAATGCTGAAACGAATGTAGATTTTTAAACTCAGCCAAGCATTTATAATGAATATCTCTTAGAGATATCTCTACAAAGAACTCTGTTCAAACTGCTTGAACAGATGCTACTCCAGCTGGCCTGTCAATGAAAGTAGTCCTGCAGATTTATTTTTAACAATAATTAACAACTGCAGACACAGGCAGGACATTTAAAAAAACACTTTGGATCATAGTTAAAGAGACCTTATCTGCCCTTCAAGAGCATTTACGTCAACTCCATCAATTCATGACTCCCACACTGTGGGTTAAAACCTTTGTAACAGCCAAAATGGGGTCAGTTTGAACTCAGCACTAAGTTCAAATGGCCTGCTAAGTTCTTGCGCCTGTGTGATCACAGCCTGCCCCCTTCCCCCCACCAGCAAAAACTAGATCTGTCAGAAATGGGGACAAGACTTCCATAACTGGGCCCCATCTAGCATTTTTAAAGATCCATGGAGTCACCAAGACCCAGAGAAAATCCAGCCCTTAAGATTCAATTTTGGCAGGTGTAAAATCTGATCCATGCAACAAACAGTAATAATAGCTGCAATTAAAGGAATATGGTGATTTTTTTCAGAAGCATTTCTCTCTCTCTCTCTCTATAAAGCATCCTCATTGATCTAGTGTTGCTAATCATAGCTTATGCCAATGATATCACAATGTTCAAGGCAAGGAGGGAGGCCTCAAGAACCACCTCAGCCAGCACAGGGATCAAAACAGTGCTGCTGGCATTGTTCTGTGCCATATGCTAGCCATCCAGCCAACTGAGCGAACCAACCATTTTTTGAAAGCGTCCGTTGGATAAATCGGGTTCACGCTTGCACAAAATAAATCATTGTATGTTAGTACTTGGGGAGGGGTGGTGGAACGCACGCAAGGATCTTGCAGATGCAACTAGGCAAATACAGTGTTTTCTGTCAATGAACAACATATGATTTTTTGCGTGTTTACTGCAGAAGAATGCTCCAATGTACTTCATTGAAGTCTAATGAGGCGAAAGTGGCTGATGAGCTAAAGGGACAGGATGACCAAATGCTTGTTCAAAGAAGTGGGCTTTGAAGAGAGTTTGACAGGAGGAAAGGAGTGAGGGGGATGGAGCAGAGAGGTTTAAGGAGATGATTCCAGTGTTGGCCTTAGGCACAGCCATCAATCGTGGAGTAACAGGGAGAGGTGAAGCTGCACAACAGCCTGAGATATCAGGAAGAGTAACTAAAAGCTTGGCTAAAGAATTGAGTTTTAATGAACATCTTAAAGGTGGAAAGAGAGCCCCAGGAACATAAAGCTTTATGGAGTTTAGGTCCCTAATTACTGACAGAACTAGAGGCATTGGCCAGAATTTTTCGTTCATCGGTCGGGCCTGTGGCAGGCGGGTGGCCGATTGCCGCTGGCAAAATAGGCCACGCCGCCATTTTCCGGGGGCAGGCCAATTAAGACCTGCACCACGGCTTTGCGACTCCCGGAAAATAATCGCGGGGGCAGGCGGCTTCAGACCGCCGGTTCCAATGGGAAGCCAGCAGCCTGTTTAAAGAGCGGCCTGGCAGCCTGCTTGAAGCAGTGCACCATGGCCACTCAGAGATCAAGAAATGTTGCATGGAGGGCAGAGGAGGAGGTGGAGGAGAAGGGGGCAGGCTGCAGGAGAGGCCAGTGAGGGGCCACTGTACCCCAGATTTTTGGATGCATGCCTTGCTGTCCTCCTGCAAGAGGGGGGCATCCGTCGGCACCTTCTGTATCCTGAGGATGGGAGGAGGAGGGCCCCCCATGTCACCAGCCAGGCGTGGGAGGAGGTGGGTGAGGCTGTAAGTGCCCATGATGATGTGCGGCGTACTGACACCCAGTGCAGAAAACAATTCAATGATTTGCTGCGCTCCAGACGGGTGAGTACCATGGTCTTGGCCATGTGACTCAGAAGGCAGCCTTAGCCTTTGACCTCCCCTCCACCATGTATTGCTGTCATTACTGCATAAGGCATCTGTCGCATGCTGGGTGGGCAAATGGGTACTGACAATGCTTACAGAGTGCGCGTGAAGAATCCGCCCTCAGGGCAGAACATCAGGCTTCCTTTATTGAGAGATTGGCGACTCTCATAGAGAGGGGCTTTAACCCAATGGATCCAAATATGAGAGATAAAAACAAAAAACTGCAGATGCTGGAAGATTTCTTCGCCGCCGATGCTGCCAGACCTGCTGAGTTTTTCCATTTGTGACCACTATCACCATGGTATAACATGCCATTGGATCGCTGCTGCACAGCCAAAGACTTATTCCATTCTAGGGGGCTTGGGACCTCCTGCACCCTTTCAGCCAGCGCGCCCCACATTACTTTGTCCAAAAGGTCCTCTGCACCTCAGCTATGAACCTTATGGCACTCAACTTAGATGAATGGCACCACATTACTTATTCTTGCACCAAGGGGAAATGTTGCCTTCTGGCCACCCGGTCTATGCCCCTCCTTACGGAATGAAGGGCAGTAATATGTCCTCTCAATCTCCTGTGTTCGGTGGAAAATGTCACAACTGTTTGAGATGTTTCCTCAACCCCGCAATAATCCTGGCAACAATGCATCCGCATCAGGTACCCCTGCACTCTCCCCACTCCTCTGGTTCATAACAAACCATGTGACATTCATGAGGCCATCCGACCAACCTGTCTGCATGTGCGTTTAATGTTTGGGGCCCGTCTTGACTCAATTCCACCTCACCAATGTTCTTCTCCTTAGGGTCTTTAAGGGTGAGCGACTTATGAGGCTGGGGGGGAAAGGGATGAAAGGTTGAAGTGAATGAACGCTAACGGATGCACTGTCCTTGTTAATTTCAGCATCACCACCAGAGCAACCCCCAAGTGCGCACCGCAGCACCCCACCACCGCCCCCACCCCCCCCCCCCCCCCCCCCACCCCCCCCCCCCCCCCCCCCCCCCCACCCCACCCCCCCACCCGAGGGGCAACATGTGCAACTTGCAGCACATCATTTCAGCCAACGCAGACACACACACCTCAGTGGGGACTTTACCATCGGCTAGTGTCCTGAGTCTCAGTGGAGAGGGCACGTCACGATCGCTGGAGGAGATGATAGGGGCAGAGAGTGTTGATGGCTCCAGCAGCCGGAGGGCTGCAGAGGACAACGCACATGCGGAGTGATGACGTGCCTCTGGAGTTGTCCCCATTGCAGCAGCTGCAGGACATGCGGCAGGAAGTGTGTTTGCATCTGGCAGGGTTGCATGAGGGAGTGGTTCAGTTGCTCTCTGTGACGGAGACAATTTACACGCTGACGTGCGTGCTACATCCACCGGAAAATTCTGCCTATTGTTTCCATTCCTTGCTTAGGCAATTGGTAGCATCTCAGGGGTTAAACAGGGGATTTTCTTGATTTGTACGACTTAATTCCAGGCATTACCCCTAGGGAGGCTTTCTGGGTCTACAAGTAATGAATTAGATATGTTTTAGATCAATTCGCAGGAAGAATGTTTTTCCAGCATTTTCTGTTTTTATTTCAGATTTCCAGCAACCACAGTGTCTTACTTTACACTCTGTTTTCTGTGAATAAGATTTCCAGTTCAATGACTATTAGGGGGAAACCGCGTTTTATACAATAGGACATGCTTCCTGTGAATTGATCTGAAACATATCTAATTCATTACTTGTAGGCCCAGAAAGCCTCCCTAGGAGTGATGCCTGGCATTTGAGATAATGACCAAGTCATCTGTTTTAGTGATGTTGGTTAAGGGATAAATATTGGCCGAAGCTGTTCTTCAAAATATGACTGTGACAGGGCAATTTGGCCCTTGATTTGATTGCTTATCTGAAATTTGACACCTCTGTATGTACAGCACTCCACTGCACTGGAATGTCAGTCCGGATAATGTGCCCAAGTCTCTGGTGTACGATATGAACCCTCCTGATATAGAGGTGAGAGTGCTACCCGCTGAACCATGACTAACACCTCACAAGAAGTCGTGCCTGGCTTGAAGCACTTCACACAACTACCCTGTTCCTGTCCTTCCTTGTGAAGAAAGATTTCCAAGTAATGGCCATTCAGGAGCCTTGTGACCCACTGTCCAATCTGGAAAATCCACTGCCTTTGTTGTGCCATACATGGATCGCATCAAAGGGAATGCCTTTCGAGACGATAATTCACAAGCTGTCTTTAGATTAACAGCGCAGTTCCATTTTATGCACCCTCAGTGAAATATGTCACCTAACATGAGTACTCAGTGATTTACCTTACAGCAAAAACTGACAGCCTGATTGAACATATCAGTATAGAAAAGAGATAACAAATTACAGCATAATGGTTACAGCCCACAGTGATCATTTGATTGCTAAAAATTCCTGCCCAAAACCATTTTTCATCTCAGCTGAAGTTAAACAGATGGGGTCCCTGAGTGAATGCCCATATTTCCTGCCCCCCACCATTTCATACCTGTCCTAAGTAACATGAAAGATAACAAATGTTCATGATGTACAAGTGTTCTGTCTACAACCTGAAGGGAGGACAGTTAACCATAAAAGCAATGGAACACCATACAGAATGCTGCCTTAAACAAGATTAATCCTGGCATGAAGTTTAAATACCACCATCAACAACAACAAATAGCAATTAGATACTTGGTAAAACCCTCCCAAGGCACTTCACTGGAGGTTGACTCGACAAAACCTGTCACCGAACCATGTCAGGTGATATCAGGACAGGTGACCTCAAAGTTTGGTTAAAGTGGGAGGTTTTAAGAAGCATCTTATTGGAGGGGAGAAAGGGGAGATGTTCAGGGAGGGGAAATGTTCAGGGAGTGAATTCCAGAGCTTAGGACCTAGGCAGCTGAAGGCATGGCCAATAATGGTGGAGTGTTTAAAATTGGGGATGCCAAATAGTCCAAAATTGGAAAAGCAAGGAGATTTCAGAGGGGTGGATGAGGCTGCAGAAAAAGGGAAGATCGAGGCTTGAGGTCAAGGGTCGCTTTGAAAACAAGGAGGAGAATATAAAAATTGGGATGTTGGCAGAGGGGGTGCCAGTGTAGATCAGTAAGCACAGTGATGATAGGTAGACAAGGCTCATGCTACAGTAAATAGCTCTCCATTGTGGCAAAAATGGCGGAAGTAGACGAAATTCCTAAGTACCATACTGACCATGGCAATATCCATTTTCATGAGAGTGGGAATGGCGGTGGTTTATATTTCAGACATGAATGGGTTAATGGAGGCAGCTGGGCACTGAAACCATCAGCTGCCTGGAATTTGGAATTTGAATTCAATGAAAATAAAATCTGGAATTAAAAGTCGAATGAAACCATTGTCAATTGTAAAACCCGTCTGGTTCACTAATGCCCTTTAGGGAAGAAAATCTGCTGTCCTTACCTGGTCTGGCCTACATGTGACTCCAGATCCGCAGTAATGTGGTTGACTCTTAAATGCCCTTTGAAATGGCCTAGCAAGACATTCAGTTGTATCGAACTGTTAAAAAGTCAATATAAAGCAATGAAACCAAATGGACCATCCGACATCAACTCAGGCATCGGAAACGACAACGACAAACCCAGCCGTGTTGACCCTGCAAAGTCCTCCTTACTAACATCTGGGGGCTAGTGCCAAAATTGGGAGATCTGACTCACAGACTAGTCAAGAAACAGCCTGACATAAACACCTTCATGGAATTTTACTTTATAAAGTCCCAGACACCACCATCACCATCCCGGGATATGTCCTGTCCCACCGGCAGGGCAGACCCAGCAGAGGTCGTGGCACAGTGGTATACAGTCAGGAGGCAGTTGCCTTGGGAGTCCTCAACATCGACTCTGGACCCCATGAAGTCCCATGGTATCAGGTCAAATATGGGCAAGGAAACCTCCTGCTGATTACCACGTACCACTCTCCCAAAACGGATGAATCAGTGCTCCTCCATGTTAAGCATCACTTGGAGGAAGTACTGAGGGTGGCATGGGTGCAGAATGTACCCTGAGTGTGGGACTTCAATGTTCATCACCAAGAGAGGCTCGGTAGCACCACTACTGACCAAGATGGCCGAGTCCTAAAAGGACATAGACTGGAACTGCGGCAGGTGGTGAGGGAACCAACAAGAGGGAAAAACATACTTGACTTTATCTTCATCAACCTGCCTGCTGCAGATGCATCTGTCCACGACAGTATCGATAGAAATGATCACTGCACAGTCCTTGTGGAGATGAAGTCCCTTCACATTGAGGATACCCTCCATCGTGTTGTGTGGCACTACCACTGTGCTAAATGGGATAGATTTTGAACAGATCTAGCAATTCAAGTCTGGACACCCATGGGGCACTGTGGCCATCAGCAGCAGCAGAATTGTACTCAAACACAATCTGTAATCTCATGGCCCGGCAAATCCCCCACTCTATCATTACCATCAAGCCAGGGGATCAACCATAGTTCAATGAAGAGTGAAGGAGGGCATGCAAGAGCAGCACCAGGCATATCTAAAAATAAGGTGTCAACCTGGTGAAGCTATAACACAGGGCTACATGCATGCCAAACAGTATAAGCAGCAAGTGATAGACAGAGCTAAGCAATTCCACAACCAACATTCAGTCGTGAATGGTGGTGGACAATTAAACAGCTCACTGGAGGCGGAAGATCCACAAATATCCCCATTCTCAATGATGGAAGAGTCCAGCACATCAGTGCAAAAGATAAGGCTGAAGCATTCATAAGAATCTTCAGCCAGATGTGCCAAGTAGATGATCCACCTAGGCCTCCTCTCGAGGTCCCCAACATCACAGATCCCAGTCTTCGGCCAATTTGACTCAGTCCACGTGATATCAAGAAACAGCTGAATGCTCTGGATACTGCAAAGGCTATGGGCCCTGACAATATTCCAGCAATCGTACTGAAGGCTTGTGCTCCACAACTAGCTGCGACCCCTAGCCAAGCTCTTCTGGTATAGCTACAGCACAGGTATGTCCTGTACACAAAAAAGCAGGACAAATCCAACTTGGCTAATTACCACTCCATCAGTCCCCTCTCGATCATCAGTAAAGTAATGGAAGTGGTCATAAACCATGCTCTCAAGTGGCACTTGCTTTGCAATAACCTGCTCACTGACGCTTGGGTTCCACCAGGGTCACTCAGATCCTGACTTCATTACAGCCTTGGTCCAAACATGGACAAAAAAGCTGAACTCCCGAAGTGAGGTGAGAGTGACTGCCATTCACATCAAGGCAGCATTTGACCGAGTGCAGCATCAAGGAGCCCTAGCAAAACTGGAGTCAATGGGAATCAGGGGGAAAACTCTCTGCTGGTTGGAGTCATACCTAGCACAAAGGAAGATGGTTGTGGTTGTTGGAGATCAATCACCTCAGTTCCAGGACATCACTGCAGGAGTTCCTCAAGGTAGTGTTCTAGGCCCAACCATCTTCAGCTGCTTCACCAATAACCTTCCTTCCATCATAAGATCAGAAGTGAGGATGTTCGCTCATGATTTCACAATGTTCAGCACCATTCGCAACTCCTCAGATACTGAAGCAGTCCAGGCTTGAGCTGACAGGTGGCAAGTGACATTCGAGCCACACAAGTTCCAGGCAATGACTATATTTAACAAGAGAGAATCTAACCATCTCCTATTGACATTCATTGGCATTACCATAGCTGAAACCCCCACTAACAACATCATGGAGGTTACAATTGACCAGAAACTGGACTGGACTAGCCATATAAATACTGTGGTTACAAGAGCTGGTCAGAGGCAAGGAATCCCGTGGTGAGTAACTCACCTCTTGACCCTATAAAGCCTGTCAACCAACTACAAGTCACAAGTCAGAAGTGTGATGGAATACTGTGCATTTAACTGAATGAGTGCAGCTTCAACTACACTCAAGAAGCTTGACACCATCCAGGGCAAAGCAGCCCACTTGATTGGCACCACATCCTCAACATTCACTCCCTCCACCACCAACAAACAGTGGCAGTACCATCTACTGGATGCACTGCAGAAACTCACCAAGACTCCTTAGGCGGCACCTTCCAAACCCATGACCACTACCTAACAAGAAGAGCAAGGACAGCAGATAGATTGGAACACCACCACCTGCAAGATGCCCTCCAAGCCATTCACCATCCTGACTTGGAAATATATCACCATTCCTTCACTGTCGCTGGGTCAAAAGCCTGGAACTCTCTCCTTAACAAAACTATGGGTATACCTACACCACATGGACTGCAGCAGTTCAAAGTAGAGGCTCACCACCGCCTTCTCAGGGGCAAGTAGGGATGGACAAAAAATGCTGGTTTATCCAGTGACGCCCGCATCCCATAAATGAATTTTTTTTTAAATCAGGAGTATGAAACCTATAGTGTGCAGAATAAACCTGGTCTGAACTTGGCGGATTTATTTAGATAGCCAAGGTACCTTTTTGGAGAGGTAAGGTACACCTTTGGACCCCAGAACACCACTGGGGGAAGTCAGGTGCCCTTTGGTGGAGATCAAATGCTCTTCAGAAGTGTTAAAATTAGGCATGAATGTGTGCAAAAGTACACAAACTCATTAACTGTTCTGCTAATTAGAACTGTCAACGGACCTGTCAAAAGCACATGTCAAAAGTTTCAAGAGGAACTATCCAGAGGACCCATCAAAGGGAACTGTCAAGCTGTCAAGGCATTTAAAAGTCCTGCCCTTTAAATCCTTGAACAAAATGTCTGCAGTGTTTAACGAAATTATTGCTTGTTATTCACTCTGTTGTTGACATAAGCCTGAGGGTTTCCACTACTGGACTGCTGTTCTATGACTGATTTCACAACTATCCATTATCACAGCAGGCTGCCTGCCATTTCACAGTTTGATTGACAGCTACAAGTGGTTATAGACTCTTCTTAATTGGGACTATGAATTTCAATGCTAGTTGTTATAAGGAATTGTAAACTTGAATCAAATGTTTGTTGTTATAAGGCTTTATGTAGTTGAAGGAATGTTAATATAGTAAATGGGTTTTTATGAATGAGAGTATTATTTTCAATATATTGAAGTCTGCAGTTGACACAGGATTTTATTTTTATAGAACTTTATTTTATCTCATCTCTGCATGCATCCTGAGGTCTCCCCATGGTAGATACTAGGTGAGTTAGCATGGTAGCTATAAGGGTAAAGGATGGCATTGGGAATCTAAAGGACCATAGGATTGGATACAGGGGCATAGGCTGGCATGGGAGCATGAGGGGCCGTGGGAGTGGGTACAGGACAGAGGTTGGCATGGAGGATAAGGGGCTATGGAGCAGTGGGTGCAGGGCATGAGGTGCCATGGGTTGGCAGGATAGGGCATTGAGTGGGTGGGAGGGTTGAGGGCTAGTGGGACATTTCAGTTTTTAAAAATTTTTGGACACAGTGATGGAACCTTGAGGCAGGCCTTCTGCCCAGCCTACCTCCACACCCGGCAGCCTCCTCATTTCTTCCAGGCTCGCCCACCCCAAATTCTAATATAGCCCGCTCCCAGGCTGAAAATCCGGGCAGCCATTTCTAAAGGTTGGGAGCCGGCAATTCTCCCGACCCTGCGCACCCGACCCAGGAGCGAAAATCCACGTCTCTGTTTCTCTCTCCACAGATACTGCCTGACCTACTGAGTATTTTCAGCATTTTCTGTTTTTTCTTCAGATTTCCAGCATCCACAGTATCCTGCTTCTCGTCAAATATGTTATTCTTGGGCTTACTGCATCATTGGTGTAAAATACAGAGGTAGAGTGACTCCGCATACCAAGTTAGGCTGAAAAAATATTTTTAAACCATTAAAGTCAGTTCATCTCTTGGCAATTAGTTATGGGGACAGCAGATGGTTGTCATTGGCTGAATTGATTTCTGTCTGCTGCTTGCGCTGTGTGTGTGCTTCGACTGTAGAACGACGTCAGGATTTCAGACACAACTTCAGCTCTTTTGACCTTCTTATTTCTGCACAAGAGTAGGGTTGCAACCAACTCTGCTCCACCAGAACTCCTAGATGTTCTTCTGCTACAATGATCATGAGTTTTCAAAACCAGTGTTTGACTATTTCTCAATGGAATAGGGTTGGCAAATAACATGGTGCTATTTTATGTGGTATACATTATTTATCTGTTTAAATGAATTTGTCAAAAAAGATGTTCTAATTACACTTAGGGCTAAACTTTCCCAGTCAAGTGGCAGTGAGCTTGGAGGTAGTCGGGGCTTGAGGGGCAGGGGGAGGGGGTAGAGGTGGGAAAATCGGAGTGGAAGGATGCAGTAGCCACACTAAGATGTCTCCCTGATGCAGTCCTGTCACCAGGGAGCTTTTTCAGGGTCAGATGGGAATGTGGATGGGATGGCCATTCACGGAGGCATGCAGTCAATGAAAGGGGAGATGATGGCACAGGGATAATGTCACTGAGCTAGTAATCCAGAAGCCCAGGCTAATGCTCTGGGGACATGGGTTAAAATCCCACCATGGCAGCTGGTGGAATTTGAAATCCGTTGACAAATCTGGAATATAATGGTGACCATGAAGCTATCATCAATTGTCGTAAAAACCCATCTGATTCACTAATTCCTTTAATGAGGAAACTCTGCCATCCTTACCTGGTCTGGCCTACATGTGTGACTCCAGACCCACAGTAACATGGTTGTCTCTTAACTGCCGTCTGGAATGGCCTAGCAAGTCAGTCAGTTCAAGGGCAATTAAGGATGGGTCAGGCTTGTTAGTGATGCCCACATCCCATGAATGAATAAAGTAAAATGAGTAAATTCCAATTGGAGAGAGATGCAGGAAGCAATGCAGAGACAAAGAGATGCAGAAATAGGGAGAGATGCCAAGACAAAGAAATGCAGAGATAGAATTATATGCAGAGATAAAGAGGTAGAGGTGGAAGTTTCTGTGCCTGCTATTGGTGGGCGTGATAGGTGCCATGAGCGGACAACGTGGCGCAATCTGTTTCATTATGGCAGGAAGGCAGGTCGCCCAATGGCGGGCTGCATTTCCTGCCATCGGTCGTCAGGAACCTCACAGTAATACATCAGCCTATCATTATCAGGCCACCCCGCCAGGCTGTTGCACGCTGACGTGTTTCACAACAGCACAGAGGCCACATGCACTTGGCGGTCTGCACTTTGGGTGAACTGGAGGTGAGTGCACAGCAATGTTCTGCAGAGCTCGCCAGGGTTGCCTGTTGCTTTGCAGACTTCAGCAGCGCCGGGGGCGGGGAGGGAGGGGGGGGAGGGGGGGGTGGGTGGGTTCGGGGTTAAGTGCCGCCCTGTCCGACGTGTGGCCTTGCCGTTGAGGCAACTTGTGAACTGGGGGGAGGGTGGTGGTTAAGGGCAGCCCAGCCTCTGAGGTGACTGGTGGCGGGGGCGGGCAAGGGCAGCCCTGCCGTTGGATATAGCACAAAAGCATTCAAGGTGGGGGTAGGGTGGGCGAGGGATGTGGCCACACATTCGGGAAACATGTATAAAGTGACCATTCCTCTGCAACTGAGACAGTTAAGGCACAGCCACATTGATATGGTTGGGGTCAGGCTCCTAGCTTATCTGCCCACTCAAGCAACGCAGAGGCATGAAAGCTCTGCACAGCATCTCCTGCCGTGCCTGATGACACCCGTGCGGTGGCCTCAAACTGCTGCAGAGCGAAGGTATAATGAGGCTCATGCTACAACTCGCAAGTTGGTGGAGCAAACCATTGGGATGGTGAAGATCAGGTTCCAGTGCCTGGACTGGTCCAGTGCCTGGACAGTCTGCAGAGGGTGTCACGCATCATCATCGTCTGCTACACCCTTTACAACCTGGCGATCCAACAGGGAGACGAGCTGGCTGAGAGGGAGTTGGAGGAGCTGCACATCTCCGCCGATGAGGAGGATGCCGACAGTGATGAGACCCTTGCACTGGCTCGGTTAGGCAGGCACGCTTGGGAGGCCCTCATAGCTGCTAGATTTGTGAAGGATGATGACAACATGCAGTGAGGTGACGCCATAGTTCCTCATTTCACATTTGTGAACGTTTGACTACAGTCTGGCTTATGGCAATGGCAATACCCTCTGTGAGAATGCTCCTGTCACGGAGACGCAGTAGAGACCCTAACGGTAACTCAATTGCAAGAGGATGATGACAAAATGCATTCAGGGCACTCCATAAATCTTCACATAGCCTCTGAGAATGTCTGAGTCCTGTCTGGCTGAGGGCAGCTCGCTTGCGCTCCATGATGAGGGTCATAACATAGAGGCGCGGCCACAAAACTTTAGAAACCTCTGATTCTTTGTCCACCTTCAGCACCTGAGCCCTTCAGAAGCTGGGACACAGCATCAGTGGTCATGGATGTTGAAGAGATGGGAGACAGCCCATCCATAAAGGTGCTGAGAGCACGCAGAAAGAATGAGAGAACTCTGTGGCACCTGCCCACTACATTCTGGCAGCAATGACAAACACCATCGAGGTGCAGGCATCAGTAATGTTTCCAGGGAGCGTGAGGCTGGACCACCACTTTGGTCAAGAGGCTGCACAAAGCACAGGGAAGAGGCCCTGGACTGAGACACCTGCGTTTATCTTGAGCAGAAAGGTTTCACATCGCAGTGACAAGAACACTGCTCATCAGTACAAGGAGCCATAGACAGGTAGACATTCTTGAGTGTTTATTGAAAATAGTGAACAGTATGTAGTATTGATTAATACCCGTGAACAGCTATGCAACTAATTCTCCTTAACTGTCCTAACCTTGCCACTATCCCCAGAGGAGGTGCAGGCAGCCTGCTGGCTTTGATGACTGTGATGACTTTGGTGGGGGTCCTCTGGAGGCTGAGACTAGGAGGGCTCCGGCCTGCTTTCAGGGTTCTGCTGTGAGGCAGTTGCACCCTCCTTGGCCAGTGGAGCTGAAGCTGCTGAGGTTACAGGAAGAGGGGAGTCGGATGGGACGGACATTCTCGGCGTCACCCTGGATGGACGCAGGGTGTGAACTTGCTGATACTCCTCCCTATGGGTGCCCAGGAGTCCCAGTCTGAGTCCTTGAGGAGCAGGGGTAGTTGGAGTGAGATCAAGTTGCCCGGCACCCCTCTCGCGTACACACTGTTGGAGGCCAACTATGACATCAGCGATGGAGTTGAGCCCGTGCAGCAGTGCAGCAGCGAAGTCCTGGACCAAGGTCTCCATGGCAGCCATCATCCTACCAGTGTTGACCTCAGTGCGTTGGCATGCCGATACTATCACCTCAGACTGAAGGCGGATGAACTCCTCCCTTGTGCATTGCAATCTGAGGAGTGCAGCGGACATCCCTTCCTGATGTTCCCGAGCTTGCCTTTGTAGCTCCAGCAACTGAAACATGACCAAGTCCAGAGGCTTGTCACCTGACTTGGACTCAGCAATGTTCTGGCCTCCAGTAGTCGTCCGAGTGCCAGGGACCTGGGAAGACCCTGCCACCACCTGTTGTATGTGAGACAGTGTGAAGTGCTCACCAGATTGTGATCCCGTGGCTATTCTAAAGCCATGTCACACCAAGGTGTGTGCTTCTGCACTGGTGAAAGGTGTGGGTGAGCGCTGTGACAGGACTTCAGGGAGGGTAACTCCAGATTCCTCTTCAGAAGTTTCTTCGCAGCTTGGTTGGAGGCCCGGGGTCGTGGACTCCGTTGGCTGTTTCCCAGATGTGCCTGTGAAAGCAAGGAGAGTTAATTATTGCATGGCAGTGGCCTGTGAATCAGGACACATCGCTCACAGCATGGTTGTTTGATGGATGTTGCACTGCTGGATCCTCACTTAGTAAAGCAGCACCGACCTCAACATCAGCACAGGACTGGTCCCGGTCATCGCCAGCCAGCTGGATGGCTCTGTTTTCAAAGTCCGTGAGGACCTTGATTTTAGGCATTCCACCACCGGTCTGTGACCTCTCCCTCTTATTGTGTGCCAGCTTGTCCTGCATGGATAGATATGGAGACAGTGTAAGCAGGACACCTGCCAGGTCAGATGATAAGTATACCTGGCCTGTGTGGGTGTTGAGTTTTCTCATGGATGGGATGAGGACAATGAAGGTGTGTGTGAGGGAGTGAATGGTCATGTTGTGTGAACGTGCAGTGAATGCGAGCCCTGCGGATGTGTGCTGGGTTTGTGAGCATGAGAGTTGAGAGTGATGTGAAGAATGACTTACCCTGGCGGAACAGAGAAGATCTTTCCTCCTGTTGCAGCACTGGGTAGCTGTCCTCTTTTGCCGGGCGTTGGCACTGACCACTGCTGCCACCAACTCCTAAGCACGGTTCGTGCTGTTGCTGCCCAACTTGTGACCAGAGCAGGGGTAGAGGACATCCCAGTGGGCCTCCACAGCATCGAAAAGGCGCTTGAGGGACCCATCACTGAACCTGGGGCGGCAGTCTTCTTCAGTTTCAGGGCCATGCCTTCTGTGCAGCAGTAGTGGTCTGGAAGCACCGAGATGTGTGCGTGCGGCTGGACTTTAAACTTGGCACCCAGCGCGATGCAGCGGCGAGGTGATGGCCCATGAATGAAAGCCCACCCACCATGGAAACAGCGTGTTTCCCGGGAGTGCATAAATAATAAGGTGGGATCGGGACAATACAGCATGAAAACCCGCCATCACAGCCAGCGAGTAAAACATCGTTTTATCCACCCGCTTCTGCACTTAGTGTAAATCCAGGATGACTCTGCCCAGAGAGAGAGTAAGAGAGAGAGAAATACTGAGGTCGGGAGAGAAATGCAGGATGAGATAGAGGGAAGAAAGAAAGAAGTAACGAGGGAGTGAAATGCAGGATGAGGGAACCAACTTTAATGAAGGCATTCAACAGGTCATTGTGGCAAGATCAGGCAGGTTTCAGATTTGGATTCCTTGTTATCTTAAGATGAAGCGTTCTACCTGAAACATAAACTTGTCAGTTCTCTTTACAGATGCTGACTGATATTTTCAGTCTTTCTCACACTTTTTGTTTCACATTTCCAGCTTTTGAGGCTGCTTGCTTTTTGCTTCACTTGCAATAAATGGTCTTGGACCATATGTTAAGCTTTCTAATCATTTCCCTGCTTTGCATTTGCAGTCTTTCTTGCTTTGTTTGTATTTCCTGATTTCCTGCATTAACAAGTTTTCTTCACATTTCAATGTTAATTTGGGCCAGGAATTCTGCAACAAGTAACTGACCTCCTGACTCCCCAAAGCCTGTCCATCATGTACGAGGCACAAGTCAGGAGCGTGATGGAATACTCTCCCCTTGCCTGTATGACAGCACTCAATAAGCTCAACAGCGTCCAAGACAAAGCTGCTCATTTGATCGGCACACCATCCATCATCTTAAAGGTTTACTCCCTCCACCACTAGTGCACCATGGCTCCAGCATATACCATCTATACTGCACTGCAGTAACTCACTAAGGCTTTTTTGGACAGACAAAGTCATGACCTCCAATGCCTGGAATGACAAAAGAGCCAAGTGCATGGGAACACCACCATCTCTAATGTCTCCCTCTAAGTAACACATCGTCCAGACTGAATCACACATTATCCTTCTTTCATTGTCGCTAAGTCAAACAGCTATCTAACAGCGTTCTGGAAGCACCTTCTCCACACTGACTGCAGTATGTAAGAAGGCCAACCGCCATTTTCTCAAGAGCAACTAGGGGTGGATAATAAGTGCTGGCCCTTCCAACAATACTCACATCCCAAGAATGAAACAAAAGAAAAAAATCCTTCTTCAAATAGTGAAAAGACATGCAAAAGAGAGAGAAATATTCTGAATCTTTTTTCATATTTGGTCACTTCCATCAAAGTACTCTCAACCCAAAGCGTGTTCCTTGAAACATTACTATGAAAATAGAAAATACAGAAAATTGAAAAGATCCATCTGACCGAGCCTGTTCCTTCCAAAATTCCAAGCCCGTTTCATAAAAGCTGGGACTTACCAAAACACATTAATGTCCTAATGGTGCTGACTATCTACAATATAATGCCTAAGTATTTAAGTTGCTACCTGTTAAAAAGAGTCGAGGAAAATGCTAGAAAGTTAACATCTTGTTACAATATTGAGCAGGAATGTTATTTATTAGAATCTTGTGCGGGTCAGCAGATTATAGGATAGAATGGCCAGCAAACACATGTCAGATGCCAAAGTGTATGTACGAGGATATAAAATGATAGAAACGTATAGGGGGTCATCATTTGGCTCACCCGACACCCCCACTTGCTGTCTGTAACGCTGTAAGTTCCTCATCATCAAGCTTTCTTTTAAAATTTTTTATGGGACCTGCTTCCACCACTTTTTCAGATAGAACGTTCCAGATTACAACACTTCTCTGCGGGAAAGATTCTCCACATCTACCCTCTAGAGTTTTTACTTTAAAATCTACGACCTCGCCAGAGAAAATTATTTCTCTCTACTCTATTAGAACACCGCATCATTTTGAAAACCTCTATTGGATCACCTCTGAACCTTCACTATTCCAAGAAGGACAGTCCTACCTTTTTCAGCCTCTCCTCATAACTGAAGCCCCTCAACCCAGGGAGAATAGGGCAATGGGGGAGGTAGGTGTAAGGGAAGGAGTTTGAAGCGGAGAAGGAGTTTGGCAGGGGGAAGGACTTCGTGTGGAGGAAGTAGTTCAGAGGTGGGTAGGAGTCCAAGGGAGGAAGGGTGGAGGAAGGAGTAAGACAGGGGAGGGGATGTCCAGGTGAACGTGCAAGGAAGGGGTCTGTGGAATTGATGACTGCCTCCTGGGGAGTGAAATTAGGGTGGGCATGGTAGGAGGGAATGGTGAGAATGAGAGAGGGCAGAGTGAGCTGGTAAGGTGGGAGGGTGAGTGTACAACAGTAGCAATAGAAGGAGCAGCGAGGATGGTTGATAGGGACTTGGAGGTAAACATGGACCCTGAGGGTGGGAAGGAGGAGGTCGGGGAGGTCAATGTGGATGGGGGTGGGATCCTTGGGAAGGTAGGAAACGTGCATGTTCACCTGGCCATCCCGGAAAGAAAAGGCTGGTATATGACAGTGGAGAGGTGGAAGGTGAAGCCAGGCAGTTGACAGTGATGGGGGAAAGGAAATGGGTGACTGTGGGAGGGGAAAGGACAGGGGAGCTGAAGGCAAACTTTACCAGTACTATGCTTCTAAATTTGAGAGTGAGAGGAGCCTCGTGTTGTCTGGGCACAGGTGCTGCATGAGAGTGTGATCAGTGGATGGGCGGAGATGCAGGTCAGCTCAGATGGACAACTGAAAGCGAACCCCTGCAGGCAGCATTGAAAATGTTCACGACAGTGAGATGAGTGTGATGGATGAAGGATCCGCCTGCATGGGAGAGTGCTTGTCCGAGGCTCTGTAAGGCCCTACCACACAGACACATCTTCCTCCAGAATCACTCGTAGGCGGGCTGTGTACAACTGAACTTCTAGTGGAAGGGGATGTAGGGGGAGGGCTCACAAAGCCTGTCAATGAATCTGAAAGACACCATTAAACATTATTCAGTGAAAATGAATATATTTTATTATAAAGTGACAAAATGTGTTCACCCATGCAACCAACTGTGATCAGAAATTCTTAACTATTCCAGGCCTAACACTTCTAGGTGCTACCCTGACATCTGCAGCAGGGGTGGAGACAGCCTGTGAAATGGTTGGCCCTGTTGTCTCTTATGACTTTGGCGTGTGTCCTCTGGACAGACGAAACCTTGGGGACCCCGGCTTGCTCTGGCTGTCCTCCTGTGGGCCAGCTGCTCCCTCTGCACTGACAGAGGATGAGGTTGAGGAGGTCACAGGCAAAGGGGACTGGGAGGGAGAGGATACCCAGAGATTCCTGAGTAGATGACCCAGGGGTATCCAGCTGCCGCTTCTCTTCCCTTCGGGTGCCCGAGGGCCTCGGCCTGACTTCTCGAAGGGCAGGAATGTCTAGAGGGACGTCGAGGTGCCACGTTTCCCTCTTGTGTTGCCACTGCAGGGACTACTGCGATGGAATATAGGTCTGTGCACATCTCTGTGTTCTGCTGGACCAGGGTCTCCATGGCGTCCACCATCCTTCCCACGGAGACCTCCGTACATGCACATGTGGGCACCACTTCATCAGCGAGCAGGTGGATGCACTCCTCTGTGCAGGATGTGGGATGTGGCCTCCTTGAATAAGCTAGATCCAGACTTCGCTGGGGCCTGCAAGGAGTCTTTCGATGCAGGCCCCAAGCAGTTCTGGTGAACTGAAGTGTCAACATTATTTTCAAGACCAGGTAAATAGATATTTATTTCTTCTAATTTCTGTGGGCCAGCACTTTCTGATGCTAGTAGGAGGTTATGGCCCTAAACCTTTGATCACTACATTTCCTCCCCCTTTGGTTTTTTTTACATTTCCTATTTACAGAGGACATTTTAATATATAACATATATACATATAGGCAGGTTTGGTGATTAAAAATTAAGTCTCTGGAGGTGGTTTTCTTGGTTAGAGCAGTGTAGCTCTACCATCTGATGTTCTCCCACTGATTCGACATGATCAGGAACTGCAGCATCAGCTACATCATTAGAAAGTGGCAGTTCAGAGTTAGGCAATTCTACAGAGATACCAGGTATGTCTATTCTAGGTTCATCTGTCACCTCAGGGATTAATAGTTCGATGTTAATCACAGGTGGAATAGCTGGTTGTTGGGATGTCTCTACCTGTAAGATGATCCATATGTTTTCGAACAACTCGGTCTTTCACTTCCACTTGATAGAACAAGGGACCACTTTCTGAGACAATTGTACCAGAAACCCAACAAGGTCCACTTACAAAATTCTGCATGAAAACTGTATCTCCTACAGTAAATCTTTGAGCTTTGCTATGAATATTATGATTTAATTTTTGATTACTCTGATTTTTCTCTACCCTCCCCTCTAAGTTTGGAAACACCAGACTTAAACTTGTACATAGTTGGCATTTCATCAATAATTCAGATGGCATTAAACCTGTACAATAATTGAGAAGAAAATGGGAAGTCGAGT
This sequence comes from Carcharodon carcharias, assembly GCF_017639515.1. Lineage (NCBI taxonomy): Eukaryota > Metazoa > Chordata > Chondrichthyes > Lamniformes > Lamnidae > Carcharodon > Carcharodon carcharias. The sequence goes on from NC_054471.1 coordinate 78,446,343, forward strand.
TTCTAACTTTGGATAACCTCTTCATTCCTGATTTGAAAGTTTGCAATGCCCTTTCAGCTAACTCATTTGATGAGGGATGTTATGGTGCTGTTTTAATATGTTTGATTCCATTTAAACTCATGAATCTTTGAAATTTTGTACTATTGAAGACTACCATTATCCGAAATAATGACTTCCGGTAGGCCATGTCTGGTAAAACAATAGTTGCATGTGATGTCAGTGATCTAACTTCATACACATCCATCTGCTTGGAATGCGAATCTATGATCAATAAAAACATGGCACCTAAGAATGGACCTACATAATCTATATGTAGTCTAACCCAGAGTCCACCAGGCCGCTCCCACGGATGCAGTGGAGCTGAAACAGGCAACTTCTGTTGTTGCTGATACTGGAGTCAGTGCTTGACCATACTTTCAATGCCACTGTCAATGCCTGGCCACTAGACATAGCTTTGTGCAAGCATTTTCATCTTTGATATGCCTGGATAAATACTGTAAAGCTCTGTCAAGAGTGGTACTCTTCCTTGTGAAGGAACAATGACTCTCTCCACAACAAGATCTTGACAACGTAACTCTGTTTTATGGGCATGGAATGGTCTCATCTCTTCAGACGCTGGTGAATTCAACCACCCTTGCAGTATAATGTCTTGGACCTTTGACAAAATTGGATCTCTGTTCATCCAATTCCTTATTTGCTTCGTACACACAGGTAAAGAATCCAAGAAATTCAGTACAAGCACAATTTCTTGTGGCACTGAAACATGTACAAAGCTATCTGGTAATGGGAGAAGACTGAGTGCGTCTGCATTTGCAATATGCAAGCCAGGATGCTGCATAAATGTATATTCAAATGCAGGGAATATCAAAGCCCAATGTTGAATTCTTGATGAGGCAATTGGCAGAATGGCTTTATCCTCACTGAATAAATGGTTTATGAATTAATGGTTTATGGTGCAACACGATGGTGAAATGTCATCCATGCAGATGGAATATCACTGATAAACCTTCCTTTTCTAGTTAGGAATAACACTTCTCAGCTGCAGAGAGAGTTCTGCAGACATAGTCAATTGGCCTTTCGGAACCATCTTCCATCCTGTGTGATAACACAGTTTCCACACAGTAAGGAGACGCATCACAGGTTAATATTAATTCTTTTGATGGATCATAATGTACCAGTAGACATGATGAATGTAATAGTTTCTTAATGGTCACTGGACAGAGTGGGTGCCTCTTTGATTACCCTAACTTTCTCCTCTACTGGATGCACCCCATGGCATTCACCTAGTGACCAGATAAGTTATTTCAGACGGTTGGAATGCACGTTTCTCTTTCATTAATCGTACACCAGCTTCCAAGAATCTTCTTAGCACCTCTTCCAGGTTGGCCAAATGCTCGACTTCCATTTGCCCTGTGATCAGAACATCATTTTGGTATACTGCTACTCAGGGAAGTCCTTGCAAAAGACTTTCCATTGTCCATTGGAACATTACACATGCAGACGATACTCTGAAGGGTAGGCGAGAATGGTGATACAGACCCTTGTGAGTGTTGATGGTTATATACCCTCTAGATATGCTATCCAGCTCTAGCTGTTAGTATGCATGGCTCATGTCCAGTTTGGTATAGGATTAGCCTCCAGCTAGCTTTGCATACAAGTCGTCTATCCTCGGGATAGGATATTTATCTAGTTTAGCTACCATGTTCACAGTCAATTTGTAGTCCCAAAAATATGAATAGTTTGATCACGTTTCACCACTGGGACTATGGGCACTGCCCATCCCTAAAATTCGACTGGTTGGACGATGCCTGATTTTTCTAAGTGGCACAATTCTACATCCACCTTCTCCTTTAAGGCATAAGGTACAGGTCTGGCCTTATGGAAACAGGGTGTTGCCTCCAAATATACATATATTTTTGATTGCAAGCCTTTTAACTTTCATAACTCAACACAAAATACACTGTCATATTTCCATAGCAACTCAGGAGCTCCTTCTGTTCCCAAGTGAAATATTTCAGACCAGTTGAGCTTAATTTTTTGTAACCAGTCTCGGCCCAGAAGACTAGGTCCTTCACCTGCCACTATGATCACTGGAAGCTGGCTTGTTTGTTGCCTATAGGACACAGGTACTGTGGCGATTTCCTTTACACCTGTATGGATTCTCGAGTATATGTCTTCAATTGAGCCGTGGTTTGCTCCAGATTTAGTGACTGGGTACCTTCATTTAGGTAATTAAATGTGTGCTCTCCCACCACTGTGGTTGATGCTCCCGTATCTACCTCCATTGTTAGTGACTTCCCATTCACTTGAATGGGGACGGCTATTGGTTCAGTTTTTACTGCTGTGACATTGCACAGGGAATAGATATCAGTATTGGCAGCTTCAGGTTCTGTTACATTATTAATTTCAATCATTTTGGTCTGCCACCTTATGTGCTGTTTTGATTTCTCCCTGCATTGCTTTATTCCGTGCCCTTTCTTGTGGCAGAGATAGCATTCCGCCTCCTTGAATCTACAGGCGTCTGGTACGTGGTTACCCCCACATCTGTAACAAATTAACCTCAGAGTTGCTGCTGAAATGTTTCTACTAGGACTTTTCATGTTTTTGAGCAGCAGAAACTGTCTCTCGCTTTGTTGATGTGTCTCTGTTTTTCATGCCATGCCCAGCAGTAGGTTCTGACCTCACATGAAGAACAGCACCATATTGTACGTACTGTAAAGCCTGCGAGTCTCTCACTGCACTTTCCATGGCTAGTGCTATTTCCATTGACCTAAATGGCAATGAATGGCGTCGTTGTGAACTCCACAAGCTAACCGGTCCCACAACATATCATTGAGTGTGTCCCTGAAGTTGCAGTGCTCAGTCAACAGCTTCAACTTCGCTATATAGGTTGTGATGGATTCTCCTCGGCCTCTTACTCTGGAGTTAAACCTCTGCATTAGAACTGATGGCTTTGGCTGAAACTGTGACATCACAAGGTCCACCAATTCGTTAAAAGATTTCGAATTGGGCGTGTTTGGGACTGTCAGGCTGAAGATGAGATTGTATGTCTCACTACCACATACACTCAAAAGGATTGCTTTCTGCTTCCCCTCTGCGGTAATTTCATTCGCCATGAAGTAAATACCAAGGCAGTGCACACTCTGGCTCCAGTCTTCCATAGTCGTGTCATAAGGGTTGATTCTGCCGAAGAGTGGCATGACTGGTGAGTATACTGTTCTTTTTCTTAAGATCTGATGTACTCACATTCACAAGGTGAGGTGCAGCGTCGGAGCTATTTTACCCTTGTTGCCAAATGTAATGATTTGACTTGCTGGACAGATTTCTACTTGAAACAGATAAACTTCATTACAGAGAGCTTTTCAAAAGTTACATGCTTGAAACAGGTCCTCAACTAGAAAAGCCACATCCACCCGGATCACCCGCACTTAGGCTCATTCATCAAGAACAATCACGTGACCCCTAATCGGCAATAGGAAAGGCTATACCTTCAATCACTGTAGCAAGGGAATCAGAGAGTATTGGGGTAGATGCAGATGTGGAACTCGCAACACAAACAGATCAGCCATGTTCTTATCAAATGGCGGAGCAGGCTCGAGGAACCGAATGGCCTACTTCTGCTCCTACTTTGTATGTTCGTATGTGACCTAATTGAACAGCAGAACTGACTCGAGGAGCTGAATTGCCTACTCTCCCTGTGTTTAATATTTATGAGTGATATATAAGTTAATAACTCCACTCAGCAAGGGTTTGTTGTGCAGGACTGTAGCTGCCTAAGGAACTGATAGAAGATGCATGTTTAACATCTCGATCCAGCACTAAACCAGCTCCCAGACTAATTTACCACAGCCTAGCTGAAAATGAATTGCTCTGTGAATCTTTGCAGGACAACAACTCTGCTGTTGCTTCATCACACGGTTCAATTTGAAATTGGATTTCAGCTAAATATTTATTTAAGAAAGGTGCAGATTATTCCAATCTGAGTGTGAAGTCCTTTTCAGTTTGCCTGCTCTGTGTTAGGGTTAGCACTACACAGATAAGACTCAAATGTAGAAAAAGTAAAGATGATAACCCTCAGCCTTAGTTAAATTGGGACTTGAACCTGCTCTAGTTAATTTTCATTCAGTTCCCATATGGATACAAGCCTGGAAACCACCTCTGGTGCTGCTATCGCCTGACTGTAATAGTGTTGGCGAACAGCAGAGCTGCAGTAATCTTAGCAATCTGTTCATTTTAAAAAGGGTGTTTACTTACTGAAATATTCATAACAGAGATGTCAGTCATGTTTGAGATCTTGTATGTAATGGGCTTCTATCAGAAGGGCAGCTTCAAAACTCACACACAGCAATGGAGTCCTGAGGACATGGATGCAATGTGACCAAGGCAAATATATCTGCTGCTATTTTTGACCACTCAAATCTGCAAATACTATAAACTTTGCAGGTCATTTTAATCCTGTGGTAAATTTATAGTGTGTGCAATTAATAACATGCATACATTTGTATAAAGTAAGCAAGATAGCCAGAAATTCTAACACTGCACGCATTAGCTGGTTCAACACAATAGGCTACCCAAAGGTTTACATAACTTCAGTCCTATAGTACAACACTGACCGCACAGTGGCTGCAATACGCTTTGAGGAGTCCTCAGGTCACGAAAGGCATAAGTGCTTTTCTTTGTTTCCTTTTAAGTGTCAGTGTGGCTGAGATGGCACCCTCTCACCTCTTGAGTCACAAGGTTTCAGGTTCAAGTCCCACTCCAGCTCAAAGATCAAGGCAGTGGAAAAATTCTTTTGGAAACAAACGGGGGGAGTTATCCCCAGTGTCCCAGCCCTTCAATCAACATCATAAAACCAGATCATCTGGTCATTTTCCCATTGCCGTTTGTGGCAGCTTTCTGTGTGCAAGCTGACTGCTGCGTTTCTTATATTACAACAATGACTACACGTCAAAAAGTATTCCATTGGCTTTGAGATATCTGATGGTCATGAAAAGCACCAAATAAATACAAGTCTTTCTTTTCTTTTGCACCTGTAACAGTGAATGGTTTGCCCAGGAACATGAAGGTTTAATTGCGAATTGCCAGGAAAATCTGAGGTAAGTAATTCATTCTGCAGATTTAATTTCTGATTCTTGAAAGCACGGAGAAGAAATCAATGCAATCAATCATTACATTGGAATGTACAAAACTAACAGACAGTCAAGGACTAACTAATACATAAATCCTGCATCATACTCATGATGGGCAGATCACCTTATCTGTTCTCTATTACTATGTAATCTCCTGGGAGAGGCAAAACAAAAAAAAATCAAAGGCCAACAATCAAAATTAAACACCTTCTCACATATAATTCATCTTTGAGAAGTGAAAAACCTCAAAGATCGCTTCAGTAATCTGTACTTACATCATCCATCAGCTTACAGTGTCAGCTGTGGTTCAGTTGGTTGTCTGAGTCAGAAGGCTGTGGGTTCAAGTCCCCCTCCAGACAGTGCAGGAGTGAGGGAGTGCTGCACTGTCGGAGGTGCTGACTTTTGGAAGAGATGCCATATTACAACTGACGCCTCTGCCTTCTCAGGTGGACATAAAAGACCCGATGGCGTGATTCAAAGAACAACAGGGGAGTTCTCTCTGGTGTCTTGGCCAATATTGATCCCTTAATGAACACAGTTTAAAAGAATGCAGACAGTCACATCATTACTTCCTCTCAATCTTTGTGCTTTAATAGTAAGGCCACAGAGCTGGTGCAGTGGAGATTTACCAGAATGATGCCAGAAATGAGCGATTCCAATTATATGGAGAAGGCTGGCGTTGTTCTCCTCATGGAGGTTTATTAGAGGTGCTCAGAATTCTGAAGGGTTTTAAAAGAGTTGACAGAGAGAAATGGATCTCAGTGACAGGTAACTAGAGGACCCAGACTGAAGCTAATCAATAAAGTGGAGATGAAGAGACATGTTTTTATGCAGCAAATTGTTGTGATCTGGATTGCGTTGCCTGATAGGACGGTGGAAGCAGATTCAATAGCAACTTTCAAAAGGAGTTAGAAATATATGTGAAGAGAAAAAGAAATTTCAGGACTTAGGCAGAAAAAGCAGGGGAATGGGATTAATTGGATAACTCTGTCCAATGGTTAGCACAAGCACAATGGGCGAAATGGCCTCCTTCTGTACTCTTGGTTCATTCCATTCCTGGACCTTTTTTGACTCGTATCCTGACATGCTGAAACTGCCATTCCTATTTACTATACATCACGTAGTATTTAGCTTACAAACATATAAAGAGGTCATCGACCCTATCCCACCTGGATCTGGTAGATCCACAAACACCACTTGTCCATCCCTTAACCATGGGATATTCTGAGAGAGTCACAAAAAGAAATAGAAACAAACATTTAAGACAATTAAACAAACCTGTGGGAAACAACCAAAACTCTGTTGTACAGGTCTTAATTCATACCCAAGTCCTGTTCGCCCATCATTCCTGTACTTGTGGACCTACAGTGACTCCTGGCTCAGTAACGCCTCCAGTTTAAAATTCTCATGCTTATTTTCAATTCCCTCCATGGCCTCACCACTCCCTTCCTTTGTAACCAGCTCCATTTAGGGATGGGCAATAAATGCTGGCCTAGCCAGCGACGCCCACATCCTTTGAACAAACAAAAAAAAATCATAATTAGCAGCCATGCCTTCAGCAGCATAGTAACAAAGCACTGAAATCCTCTTCCTAATCCTTTTCACCTTCTGCCTTATGTTCCTCCAAATCACTGCTTAAAACCAATTTCTTTAGCCAAACATTTGGTCATCTATCCTGGTATCTTAAGGGTTCAGTTATTTTGTTTGATCATTACTCCTGTGAAATGTCTTGGGATGTCTTATTATGATTAAAGCAATATATGAATGCAGGTTGCTATTGCTGTTGTTAAAAGCAAAATACTGCGGATGCTGGAAATCTGAAATAAAAACAGAAAATGCTGGAAAAACTCAGCAGGTCTGGCAGTGTCTGTGGAGAGTCCGTATCCGACTGGAACCGTTAACTCTGTTTCTCTCGCTACAGAAGCTGCCAGGCTTGCTGAGTTTTTCCAGCATTTTCTGTTTTTATTGCTGCTGTTGTTGTTTGGAGCCCAGCAATGCTCTTTACTCATCACCCCAACCAATTAACAATGTACCCTCTACAAGTGGAAATGTCCTTGGCACTGTGGAATTTGCCTAGTTTCTTTTTAAAGGACTACCACTAATCCATGCGCAGCAAAGAGCGCTATAACAACAGCATCCCCGTCAGCAGGGTGATGTGGCATGACTGGAAAGGAAGCTTTTTTCTCTTTGAATAAAAAAAGACAACTGCCTTCTTTGCGAATGGTGCTGGGCTTCACAAATTTGTTAGGCAAGAGAAGCCATTGCTGTGTTTAACTGCAGTTAATTGAAAGCGTTATTATCTACTGTAGTTGAGTTTCATAACTACCGGCACTTTGCAGCGACTGCAAACTATTGCACATTAGTTCTGGCTCATCACAAGAAAGCAAACCTGATATAATTATGAATATGTCTATGCTCATTATTTGCCTAAGTCGGAGTCAATTACACAGACAATAGCATCGAATGAAAGTTTGAAGCAATCACAGATTATTATATGAATGACGTTCTTTCATTTTTGCCTTCAGAGTGTTCCACAAACCCCATTGGATTAACAGCACAATCTTTTTTAAGAAGTGTAATAAGAGTGAGGCATTTATATAAACCACAGTCTATTGCGTATTAAACGATGCATTATTTCAGTGATGTCAACAGTGAAAACCAGTAATTGCATTTTTTTGATGGATTATCATGTGACTTTTTGAAATGCACACACATGTCAAGTGAGCAAGGAGAGTGAAAATGGACATAAAGCTCAATGTACCGAGGCTGTATATATCAGGCACAGTGCTTATGTGCTGCTTGGTAGCCAGAGCATTAGAACATTTGGATGAATGACACTGAGCTAAAACTCCAGATGCCAATATACCCCTCCTGAATCTGTGGGCATTTCCACGTTCATCCAGAGATTTAATCCTTAGTGTTCTACATGAAAATTCCTGCTTTTGTACAGAGTCGTCGGTGCTGCATCCACTGTCAGGATTTGCAAAACAATTGAGAAAAGACAGGATTCATGCAGGTTGAAAACTCCTGTCGGTTCATTTCTGATTTTAATATGGGGATGTGGAAGGGGAAGGTTTAGGGGGTGGGAGGGTCAAGACAGGAAAGAAAATGGGAAAAATGAAAGGATGAATCAGCAAGCAAAGACAGTATATGAAGAAATGAAAAGAGGAGCGAAAAATACATTGAAAAGTCACTGTTGTTTTGAAATAAAAGTATACCGATCAAAATACCGTAGAACTTAAGAGCCATTGTGGCCTCAGAGTCTTTGTAGAGTAAACCAGTCAGTCCCATTTCCTGTTCAATCTCTGTAGCCCTAAAAGTTCCTCTCAAGTCCCCATCCAATTTCCTTTTAAAACGATTAATCGTCTATGCTTCCATCTCCCTTGTAGGCTGCGCATTCCAGGTCATTACCACTCACTGTGAACAAATAAAAAGAGTTCTTCCTAACATCCCCCTGGCATCTCTTGCCCAAAACCGTAAATCTGTGCTGCTTTGTCCTGTATAATCAACTAATAGGAACAGCTTAGCTTTGTCTACCTTATTTAAACTTCTGTAACTCTTTTGAGGGTATATTACTCTTTCTTTATTTTTTGGGAAAATAATCTCAATATTTTATCGATGTATGTTCTTTCATGCAAAATTCCCACATGGTTTCCATCTTTTACCACTTTGACACCAGCACGAATGTTAACTCCCATCTTATACATAACAGAGCCTAGTTCGCACTTCCAAAATGTCTCAACAGCCTCATTACAACCAGTGGAGAGTACAGTTCTCAGAGCTGCCACATCTCAAGTGCCCAATGAAAACTCATTTCACCAGCAGGCTGTACAAAAAGTGCATTTATCTAGCGCCTTTAACATAGTGAAATGCCCCAAAGTGACTCACAAGTGCCCAAATTTAGTAACCCAACCTTAACAATGAGCCACGTAAGGAGACATAAGGACAAGTGACCAAAAGCTTGATCAAAGATATGGATTGTTAAGCAGCGTCCGAAAGGAGGGCAGAGTGGTGGAAAGGTAGAGGGGTTTAGGGATGGAATTCCATAGTTTGGGCCTTTGGTAGCTGAAGGTAATCACTAACGATGGAGCAAATATCGAGGACGCACAAGAGGCCAGAATTGCACCTGTGGTCTTGGTGAGAAAAGACAGAGAGGGTCCTTTCAATTCAGCACCATGGACAGGTGGCTGCCATTCATTCTCAGAGGTCATGAAAGGGGGTGACGTGCTATGTCTCTCAATCCCTCCAACCAGGATTGAGGTTAAGAATTTTAATGAGTTATGTAAATATTGAAAAGTAAGTCATTGGGAAAGATTGCACAGCCTGGGGTTCTTTTCTCTTGAAAAGAGAAAACTGATGGGTGACTTGATTGACATCTTTAAAATTATGAAACGGTCTGACAGGGAAGATGTAGAGAAGATGTTTCCATTTGTGGGTAGACCAAAATTAGGGATCATCAGTATAATATAGTCACTAATAAACCCAGTAGGGAATTCAGGAAAAACTCCTTTACCCAGAGAGTGGTGAGAATGTGGAACTCGCTATCTCAGGAGTAGTTGAGGTAAATAGGATAGATGCATTCAAAGGGAAGCTAGAAAAAGACATGAGGGAAAAAAGATTAGAAGCATATCCTGATAGAGTTTGATGAAGTAAATAGACTGAGAGAAGGCTAGTGTGGAGCAGCCCTGTCCAATTGGGCTAGAGGGTCCGTTTCTGTGCTATATGTTTTATATAATTCTAATTAAGCCAGCACGAATATGTCAAAAAATCAAAGGCTAGATATGGACTGTAACAGCCTCTGTGGTAAGCTGCTTTTAATACTTGTCCCATTGTCATTGAAAATGATACAAATATAATATTTCCAATTTATTTACAACTGGGTTCCAGCATCTTCATGTATTCAGAGAGATGTGGAATTCAAGCCGGCTGCTTCTACAATTTCACATTTGTAAGGAAAGCACGGACTGTCCAACAAAGGCAACAGTCCCTCCAGTGCTGGAGAGAGTGGTATTGCAAACAGAGGAAATAATTGCATTCACTGTCATTCGCATCTTCGGTTTGAAACGGTGCCAAGGAATTAGTATGCCTCATGCATGATCTGGAATAGCAGGGCATGAATAACATTGTGATCTTTGGAGTTTAAAGTGCTGATCCTTTCGCACTTCTACAAATAAGACAGCAACATCAGCACACTCTC